>NC_084594.1:2331288-2631288 GCF_033807715.1 Cololabis saira | reverse complement strand
ATTTTATAATCCACGTTCAAAACTGATATTGGGCGATATGACTCACAGTACTCTTTATTTTTCCCTTCTTTAGGGATAACCGATATCAACGCATCCCTCCAGGATGGGGGAGTTATAGCTTTTTCAAGCGTCCAGTTAAAAGACTCCAATAGTACCGGGGCGATCTCTTCTTTAAATATTTTGTACCATTCATTTGGGTAACCGTCGCTCCCGGGACTCTTATTAGACTTCAGTTTACCTATGGCTTTATCCAATTCATCTCTTGTAATAGGGGCGGTCAAATATGTATTTTGCTCTGTGCCTAGTGATGGGAGATCCAGTGACGACAGGAAATGTTCTATTTCGTCAACATCAACCCCCTCAGGTTGTGTATATAGGGTCTCATAGTAGTTTTTAAAAATCCTATAAATTTCTTCTGGCTCATATTTTATTGTGTTTGTTAAAGGATCTTTGATCTTATTTATTGAGTTTTTTATTTGTTGCGTGCGAAGACGCCTTGCTAATATTCGTGTTGCCCGTGGGCCTGATTCATAAAAGGTTTGCTTTGAGAATCTCAGTTTCTTTTCTAGTTCCTCATTCATTAGATTTTCTATTTGTTTCCTCACGTCTTTGATCTGAGTCCCTATTAAATCTTTGTTGTCACTTTTAGGTTGAGTTTTTTCCAATTTTTCCAATTCCATCTCTAATTGGTCATATTTCAGTGTCCTCGCCTTCCTCATATATGCTGTTCTTGATATTAGCTTACCTCTCATAACTGCTTTGACTGTATCCCACACAGTAGTTGGATTGACCTGACCATCATTATTGTCATTTATACATTCTTTAATTTCAAATTTAATTTCCTTCACTGTGGATTTTTTATTTAAAATTCCAGTATTCAATCTCCATATTGTACTCCTTGGCTTCTTATTTAAGCATATTTTCAGATAGACAATATTATGGTCCGATAGATCTGCTGTTCCAATTGTGCATTCATGAGCCCTGTGCCTATCTATGGTATTCATCAAAAAAAAATCCAATCTAGAATGTACTTTGTGTGTAGCCGAGTAGTGTGTGAATTCCTTATCCCTCGCATGGATACTTCTCCAGACATCAAACAGGCCTGCCTCTTTTATCAGGATATTCAGGTCTTTTGATTTTGGGGATCTGTGTCTGTTTGTGCTTGTTGTGTCCAAATGGTAGTTCAAAATTGTATTCCAATCCCCCGAACAGACAAGGATGCCCTCACTTTCAGAAATAATCAAGTCAAATAATTTTTTGAAAAAAGTTCTGTCACTCTCCGGAGGAACATAGACATTCACAAAGGTGACCAAAACATTATCCACCCTGCCTTTGATTATTACATATCTACCGGCATCATCTCTTTTTTCTTTAATTAGTTCAAAGTTTACTGAATTAGCTATCATCGTCACCACCCCTCTTTTCCTGCTATTTTTACATGAACTAAAATATGAATTTGAGTACCCAAAATTTTTTAACTTCTCGTGTTCCTGTTTTGACATATGTGTCTCTTGCAAGAGAACCACTTGGGTCTTATCCTTCCGAATTTTAGCGAGCAGCCTGCTCCTCTTAACCGGGTTGCTCAAGCCATTCACATTTAGCGAAGCTATTTTTAAATTATGTGACATTATTTATTTAAACATGGAAACAAAAAAATGACATTGCAATAGTGTTGCCCCCACCCAAGGGAAAAAGAAAGAATAAAACCAAACAACACAAACTGAACATAAAAAATAACTGACCTCCAAACTGGGAGGGGATAACTCCTCACCGAGACCCCGTTGGTGGGTCGAGGGAAAGTCCAATCACTAAGAAAGGGCCCTATAAATAGGGTGGCTGAGCCGTCGCCTGAGACTAGCCCCACCATCCTAAAGTCCAACTAACATGAGGTTGTCTCTCCCAGACAACTTGAAAATATATACAAAGCCAAATTTTACTCCACTTAAGTCCTTGTATTCCAGCTTCATAGTAGCAATAATCACACCAGCTTAGAGTGTTGTGTTTTTTTTTTTTTTTTTTCTTCTTTCCTCTTTTTTTTTCCCCCTTTTTTTTTTTTGTTTTTTTTTTTTTCTAAATATCCATATCACCTCTTTGAATCACTTCTCGCCGGCACGTCCACTTTGAAAACCCTGAAGTTTATTCCTCGCTCTCTGGGTGACGTCAGCCTCCGCCCCGCGAGGTCCCGTCACCGTCTGCCAGGATCCCAGCAGCTCTCCCAAGCGCGCTCCCCAGTCAGTCTCACCTGCGGGCGGGGCCGCCTCCTCCTCCACCGTGATTCCCCGTCTCATCAGCTCCGCTCTCGCCTTCGCAGCGCTGCTGTAGAATCGAGCTCCTGTCTCCCAGTGGATCCGCATGTTTACAAAAGGGGTTTGGAAGCGGACTCCCTTCATTTTCAGAGCTTTTTTAATAGCATTATACCCCTTGCGCTTCTTAACAACTTCTGCCGTGTAGTCGTGATCAAAATAGAGGGTCTTGTTATTCAGCTGGATTTTTCCCGCCTTGGTTTTCTTCCATGCCTCTTTTAAAACCCGTTCTTTGATCGCAAATTCCTGAAAGTTGATAATGATTGCTCTCGGGGGTTTATCCGGAGCGGGTCTCTGAGGTCCGGTTCGATGGGCGCGCTGTATTTTTAGCTCCGTGTGTTCCGGGACCGGCAGCTTGGAGCGTATGAGAGCCTCGACAAACTCCGGCACCGAGTCCTCTCCCTCCTCTCCTTCCGCCACTCCGAAGATACGGATGTTATTACGTCTGGATCTTGACTCGAGGTCGTTCAGTCTATATTGCAGGGTTCTTTGCTGTTTAAGGCAGGTATCGAGAGCCTCGGTCGCATCAGTCGCCCATCTCTCGACTGTCTCCATCCTGGACTCAGCTTCTTCCACCCGGTCCGTTAGACTGTGAACTTCTGCTCCGAGTCGATCAAGCTTACCGTTGATTTCTTGTCCAAGCTGCGTGATTTCTTGCCTCAAGGTATTGTTGTCACCTTTTAAGTCAGTTTTTAAGTCGTTAATTGCCTTAATTATGTCCGCGGGCGCCATGTTTGTTTCTAGTTCTTCGTTGCTGTTGACTCTGGTCGCCGTCGTGTTTTCCTGTTTCGTAGACTCCTTTCCTTCAGTTTTTTGGCTTCTAAGTGTTCTTCCCCCATCCATCTATTCTTATTATCGAATGATACTGAATTTTGAGTTAGTTTATGGGTTTGTTGTGATATGTCTGGGAGAGCGATCTCGTCGTGCGTCTGGTCACTCCATCAGCCAAACCCCAATCCAGTTCCCCGTGTCTTACGTAAATTCTTACGGGAGGGTCAGGGTTGCCGTAAAGATAAGCAGATTTTTCGGTTAGTTTGTTCTTTTTAGATCCGAGGCTTTGCGTAGATGGCGGCTTCCGCATTTTCAGGCTCTTTTTCTGCGCAAGCAAGCTTTATAGATGAGGCCCCAGGTTCCTAGTGGTCAGTGTGGTTTTCTGTTTCAGAATTTGAGCTCCAGTTTTAATCACGTGACCAACTGTTGAGTGGATCAATGTTCTGGAACCTTTGAACACAGAAGCTGTAAAGATAAAATAATGAGTGATGTGAAAAAAACTGTTTAACGCTGGAGTAGTCTTGTAAAGTGAGATAAGGCGCTCACACACACACACACACACACACACACACACACACACACACACACACACACACACACACACACACACACACACACACACACACACACACACACACACACACACACACACACACACTGGAGTTTGCACTCCAACTTCACCAGGAAACCGTCAGTCCTCATTGCTGATTGACAATGCCCTCAGACATCTGAAGTCAAAGTAACTGACAGTCTGAACCGTCAGCGTCACCCAGAGAGAACATGGCCTCCAGGTCGGAGGAAAACCTCTTGTGTTCCGTTTGCCAGGACATTTTCAAAGACCCGGTCCTCCTGTCGTGCAGCCACAGCTTCTGCCGGGCCTGCCTTCAGTCGAGGTGGGCGCAGCAGGAAACACGACCGTGTCCGTGCTGCAAGAGGAAGTCATCGTGGAGCAAGCCTCCTCGCAACCTGGCGCTAAAGAACCTGTGCGAGGCCTTTCTGAGGGACGAGGAGCGGTGGGCAGCAGCCGGGCCCGAGCACATGTGCAGCCTGCATGGCAAGAAGCTCCAGCTCTTCTGTCTGGACCACCAGGAGCCGGTCTGCTTGGTCTGCCGGGACTCCAGGACTCACAGAGACCACCAGTTCATCCCCATCGATGAGGCGGCCCAGGAACTCCGCCAGGAGCTGCAGAGAGACCTGACACCCCTCCGGGAGAAGCTGACGCTCTTCCAGCAGGTGAGGGAGGACTGCCACCACACGGCAGGATACCTCCAGGTCCAGGCCTCGGACACCGAGAACAAGATCCGGCAGCAATTTCAGAAGCTTCACCAGTTCTTGGAAGAGGAAGAAAAGGCCAGGGTGGAGGCGCTGAGGGAGGAGAAGGAGCAGAAGAGTCAGGCGATGAAGGAGAAGGTGGAGGCTCTGACACAGGACATGGACATTCTTTCAAACATGATCAGAGCGACGGAGACAGAGCTGAGAGCCGGAGACGTCTCGCTGCTGCTCAACCACAAGGTGGCAACCGGGAGGGTCAGGCAGGGCCCGGTTCTGCAGCGGGTTCCAGGGGCTTTGATAGATGTGGCCAAACATCTGGGCAACCTGACCTTCAACATCTGGAAGAAGATGAAGGACAGAGTGCGCTACAGTTCCATGATCCTGGATCCAAACACCGCCGACCCAGAGCTCGTCGTGTTTGACGACCTGCTGATCTTCACATCCGCGGGGTTGCAAAAGCTGCCGAGCAACCTGGAGAGGACCAGGTTACCCGGCATCGTCCTGAGCTCCGAGGGGGTGAAGTCAGGGACTCACGAGTGGGCCGTGTATGTTGGACGCAACGCTGACTGGGAGGTGGGAATGCTGGAAGCTGATGGTGGCGACACAGCAGAGCCGCGGCGGTGGAGGATTTCACTCAAGGACGGTAGATACAAGGCGTTGGCTGGATCGGGCTCGGAGCAAGACCTGCAGGCGGGGGCGCCCCAGAGGATCTTGGTTTATCTGGACTTTGACAAGGGAAAGCTGTGGTTCCGGGATATTTTAAGAAAGACAGCCATCCACACCTTCACGCACACGTTCACGGGCACGCTGTTTCCTTACATGTACACCCAGAGTTCAGGCCCACTGGAGATCCTGCCATTAAAGTTTTCCGTGACGACACCGAGTTGGGAAGATTAGGAGGTGGGACCAGACCCTGAACCCCAAGACGAGTCAACATCGTCGTATCATCGTCTGCCTCGTTTGCATTTCACATTCTTGTCTGACTTGTGGACTTGTGGACTCTGACCGGGACTCGTTCAGCTCCAGCGTGTCTCAGCGTTTCAGTTCCAGATTAAAATGTTGGCTGATCTGTGAATGTGAATCCAGGAAAGATGCTTCTGGATTATGATCTAACAGTAACTCATGTTGATTGATAAATTTGATTGGTCATGTGACTGGTGACGGGACCGTTGTCTCAGACAATCTTGTAAATACTGATGACTGATGTGTGATAAACAAGCAAAGCCACTCTATGTAGAAATACCACGTCTGGCCTCATGGGGGCAGCGCTCACAAGACGAAGTTGTGTTACAAGAAGTTTCCTTGTTTCCACATTTTCTTGTTTCCTCATTTTCTTGTTTTCTTTGGAAGTGAGAGAAAGAACAGGTCAGGGAGGACGGACGGGACACGCCCGCTTGGCTGACCCGGCTGGTTGCCATGGAAACACTCATAACTATCAGAGCTACCCTGGGACAAAGGTTGGGTTGCAGTCGGGTCCGCCTCCCGGCGGCTGATTGGCTGGAAGTGTCCTGAGATGATCGGGTGATTGATCCCCACTCACCAGTAGATCTAGATCTCCCCCACCTGGTCAGATGTGGTACTGCTACGAGAAGAGTCTTAAAAGCTGCCGGTAAAACTTGGTGGTTGAGGGAAATGAAATAAAAGTATTTCATTCTTTTATTTTGGACTTGGATATTTAAAGGACTTGTCAAAGTCCTTTAAATATAAAAGATGTATGCTCTTTTAAAACTGCCTTAATAATGTAATTTACCTTTTTTGTGAGATGAAATTCACTTTGACTTTGGAACACAGGGACTTATAAATACACACAGATAAATATATATTTGGTATTTGGAGCTAATTAATTTTGGAGTGATTTATAAAGGTTGTGGATGAAATAAAATAAATGGAAACATCTTGATCAGGAGTATGTGGATTATCTTCAACTATCCAGATAACAACAACAACAACTGATTACTGACTTCACATGTGTTAATAGCTCAATTGTAACTGACAATTTCTTTAAACAATTATTCTTCATTTGAGCATCATTATTTTGTTTGTATCAATCCACCTGTTTCATTTATCAAAGTCTACAGGTCACCCAAGCCTCCTTCCTGTTTTATTCAGGAGTTTTTTTGGAACGCAGGGACTTATACATACACACACGTAAATATAAATTTGGAGCTAATTAATTTTGGAGCGATTTATATAGGTTGTGGATGAAATACAATAAATTGAAACATCTTGATCAGGAGTATGTTGATTATCTTCAACTATCCAGATAACAATAATAACTGATGTATTATTTCACACGTGTTGATCTTAATATTTCCCAGATTGGCTGAGAGCTGTGATTGGACCTCGACACGGGTCCAGACTGTTATTGTGGTCCAGACTGAAGCCGAAACATGAACAGATCTAAAAACGGTCGAGGCTCCGGTGCTGCCATCGTTTCAGCTGATTTTCCAAACGTTACCAGCAAACATTAACACAGACATGCGGCCACGTCTGAGGACGAGCTTTTACCTTGCGTTTGGCCCTCAACTTCCCTTTGATATGATTTGAAGATTTTATTTCAAACATGCATGATAAAAAAGCATACAAAAAAGTGAAAGAACAGAATACAAATATATGTATATGTACAGCACTTCATATAATAATAGTTCACGGATCCACCAACATGCTCGAAACCGAGTAGGAATTATCGAGTCCTACCCTTGAATCTTACATACATTCTTACATCTAACATTCTAACATATAACAAGACGAGTTTCAATAACTGTTCAATACAGTGATATAATACTCAATTATATGTATATATAAATATAGTCAAAATCAAACAAATCAAGGCAAAAAAAAGAAAGCAAAACAAACGCCCAGCATTAAGTTGTGATACTATGTATGTGTGTACTCATAGAAGTAATTATAATGCATAGTATTACATTATCATTACTTACTATACTATTATTATATATATTATATATTATACTATTACTTACTATAATACTACAATATAATAGAGAACAATAGACAGCAATGGTATAACAATATACTTGAATAACTATATAAGAGTAGATATGCTATACATACATTGGTTCATATATTTACCTCCAATTATATACATAAAAATTACTATAAATCTATATATCGACATATAACTATAAATCAGTATATATTAATAGAGATATAGATATATAAATATTGTACGTATAATATAACCCAATATATCCATGTACATGCCTACATATAACATATCTATATCCATAATATACATCTATATATCTACATATATTAAGTGTTCATATCGACTTGCAGAAGATGCCGTCCCCCCCGCCCCCCCCTCCGATCCCCCTCATATGTATGTTTAAAAAAAAAAAGCTTATTGTTGATATTCTCTGAGTAAAATAGTTGTGTGTTCGACGCATTTAGACTTAAAATCGCTGTTGTCAGTGTTCGTCCACAGGAGTGACGGGCTGGTGTCAGGGTTACGATAACAGTTTTAGCCTCAGTCAGGGTTAACGTAGGGTTGGCGGAGATGTCGGAACTAACAACCACCGAGTGGTGCGCTGGCTAGCTCAGCTACGTGGTTTAGCTATCTATGTACGTGTTGGGATTTGAACACGTATAATTAGAGATGTGCACGCCTTTAAAAAGCTGAACATCACCCGGGACCCGGGTCTGGACTTGGCGCTCAGTGACTAGACTACAACACTGAAACGCAGCAGGCCACAGTCATATGTGAACATGGGAAGCCTTAATTTCAACTTTGAGGCCCAGCTCTGAGGCCTCACTCTGAGAGGTTCCCCCATTTTGATTGATTCATTTTGATAAACCTCTAAGCCTTTAGTGAGTACTGTGAAGAAGTGGACAGAGAAGTCAAAGCTGAAGCTTCAGGCCTGCTTTGACTGCACGGACTGGAGTGTTTTTGAAGCTGTTGCCTCAGATCTGCATGAACTTACGGACATTGTGACATCCTATATCAGTTATTGTGAGGACATGTGTGTTCAGACTAAGACCTTATGCACATACAACAACAACAAGCCCTGGTTCACACCGAACCTAAGGAAGCTGCGCCGAGCCAAGGAAGAGGCCTACAGAAGCGGTGATGGAGCCAAGGAGGAGGCCTACAGAAGCGGTGATGGAGCCAAGGAGGAGGCCTACAGAAGCGGTGATGGAGCCAAGGAGGAGGCCTACAGAGGTGGTGATGGAGCCAAGGAGGAGGCCTACAGAAGTGGTGATGGAGCCAAGGAGGAGGCCTACAGAGGTGGTGATGGAGCCAAGGAGGAGGCCTACAGAAGCGGTGATGGGTCAAGGAGGAGGCCTACAGAAGCGGTGATTGAGCCCTGTTCAAGCAGGCCATGAACATGCTGACAAGGGAGATCAGCAGAGCAAATAGGAGCTACGGAGAAAGACTGCAGAGTCACTGCTCTGCCAAACCTGAAGAAGAAAGACAGAGAGACGAGGAGTGGACAGGGGGAGACCAGTGAGCGGGAGACAAGAACAAAGACAGAGACAAGTGAGCGAGAGACAAGAACAAAGACAGAGACAAGTGAGCGGGAGACAAGAAGAAAGACAGAGAGACAAGGAGAGGACAGGGAGAGACGAGTGAGCCGGAGACAAGAAGAAAGACAGAGAGACAGAAGAAAGACAGAGAGACGAGTGAGATAGAGACAATGGCGCTCTCTAAGAAGAGAAAAGTGGGCAGTGAAAATCGAGCTTTCAACCCGGAATGGACAGATTCATTCTTGTTCAGTCTTCCTACTGGGACACAAAACCATGTGTCTCATACGTTCAGACACCGTGGTGCTAATTAACAGTGCCAATGTGAAACACCACTATGAGACAAAAACACAACATTTTTATCGAACATATCTACTCAATTCTGAACTGAGGTTACAGAAAATAAGCTGAACATCTTAAAAAAACCCATCCTGCCCATGTTTGGGTCCACATACAGCTGTGAGGCAACTTTCTCCACAATGAACATAATTAAAACTAAATATCGTTCCAGGCTCACCAATGAGCACCTTCACTTGCATATGAGAACCTGACACCATCCAGCCCAGATTTAAAGTCCTGGCAGGAGAAATTAGAGCTCAGTTCTCTCACTGAACCACAGAAACTGGGGGCATAGATTATAAGAGGGGGAGAAAGAGAAACTGTAGAACTGTTTGATTGTTAAGATGTGTTTATATTCATTTATTATAAAAATGTGTTGAGACAGTTAAAGAAAAAGGAAAATTCAAGCTGCTGGTAGATTTCATTTTATTTTTCAAATGCTACTTAATTTGATTTCTCTATTTTATTTTTTATTGCAGTCCTTCTTTAATCTAATAAGAGAAGAAAGAAGAAAATATTATTATATCTGTAGTTCAATGTACACATGTATACTTCAATGTTAAGTGACAATAAATATTTTTGAATTGTACTTTGTTTAATTTAAGTCAGATGCTGATACAAATATGATGCTACTTGAATATATATATATATATATATATATATATATATATATATATATATATATATATATATATATATATAGGTAACACTTTACAATAAGGGTCCCTTAATTAACGTTAGTTAATGTATTATTAAGCATTAATTAACAGTTTAATAATAGTTAAATAACCATTATTATGTATTACTTAACATTAATTAGCATATTAGTTAATGCATTAATAAACAGTTAGTTAATGCATTATTAAGCATTAATTAACAGTGTAATAATAGTTAAATAACCATTATTATGTATTACTTAACATTAATTAGCATATTAGTTAATGCATTAATAAACAGTTAATTAATGCCTACTGCTCAGAGTTAATTAATACATTAGTAAGCATTAATAAACGTTACATGATGTAATTATTTATCCTTATGTATGCATTACTTAGTATTAAGTAATACATTAGTTAATACATAAGTAAAACGTTAATAATGTCCCTAGTAATCATTTACTAATGGTGTTTATTTGGAGTGAATATGAATTAAGTAACAGCTACCTAATACATCTACTAATCATTCGCTAATGGTGTACATGTTTACTGGATGGGCATTATTAAACAACTATTTAAAGTGTTAAGTAATAATTTCCTAATGGTGCTGTGTATGTTATCAGGTAGCTTACCTGACCTTATGAACGGTAACCTGACATAAACCTTAATAAATGTATAGGAGTGGCTCATAACCATTACTTAACCATTAGTAAAGGCTTGCTGGACCCTTATTGTAAAGTGTAACACATTTATCCCTTAGGTAACACATTATTAATGCTTAACTGCCTCATAAGCATTACTTAACCATAATTAACCATTAGTAAATACTATTCTGGACCCTTATTGTAAAGTGTAACACATTTATCCCTTAGGTAACACATTATTAATGCTTAACTGCCTCATAAGCATTACTTGACCATAGTTAACCATTAGTAAATTAAGCAATCACATATAAAGAAGTTTACACTTTTTATTTAAAACAAAATAAAACAGATAACAGATAACAGATAACATTTGTTATATGTATACATCTTGTATATATATATATATATATATATATATATATATATATATATATATATATATATATATATATATATATATATATATATATATATACACATCTGTGATAACAGATACGTAACAACAATTTGCACAGAGGAGATCTTTCAACAAACATTATTTAGTAACATAATACAATAACACAGTATGATAGGCTACCCTCTGTTTATCCTCCCTGGAAATGTCTGCTCCCTTTTGACATGATGAGCTATGAGTGGCACCAGTTCTCTCCTCCCCCTCTTCTCCACCAAGCGAAGCACCGGCTTCCCTGGATGTCTTCGCCCTGGCCGCCTCCGCGTGCTTTGCACCCCCAGCATCCCGAACACCCACCTCCTCCGCTTCCAGCCCCCAGCCATCCTGCCCCTTCCATACTGTGTTTTGGGGAAAATGACAGAACAAGAAACAAGATTATTAACCTTGTGTCAGATAAATTTATAATGTTAGCAGGAATAAAGTTGACAAATCTGATTAGACAAAGTAAAATGCAAGATTTCCATGGAATGGATGATTACTATAGCCAAATTTAAGAGTTTCTATAGGAATGATTCTGTCCCATTCTGTTTTTCATCACTATAAGCATGAACATTATAAATGATGGGCTGCTGTTTCAACTTGGCTTCTGTCGATCGGCAATCCAATCGTTTCACTGCGATTGAGAAGACAATCAACAATGTTTCTTTTTCTTGCCGATGTTATAAAACATACACATATGCTGCTACAGCTGTGTAGCGCCACACCCATTGTGCTCTGGCTCAGCTGATCGACGCTCAGACAGCAGTTAGATCTTGCAGTTTTTAACTCTTTTTATACACACAAAGTACAGCCAAATACCAGGCTAAAAAATACAGTATAGATCTCCACATTAGGATGGTGGACCAGAGCATGTGAGGGAAACAGAGCAGGTGAGAATTTTCTTGCTCCTTTCTCACAGACCTGTCCAAAAAAGCAGCGTTGTACACTTAAACCCAAACCTGGCATCGTCAGTTTCCAGTATGAGTTCTGTGTCAGATCTCTTCCCTCCCACAGTTTGAATAATAATTTAATCAATTACATACTTTTCGATAACAAACAGATCCAGCTAGAAAACAAGCTGGTTGTGGGTCAGGTATGGGTGGCCCTGGAGCTAAATTGGAGCGGGATGGAGCAGGAGCGCTGGTACAACTTTTAAAATAAAAATCCGCACCCTGCTCCCTGTTGGAGGCCGCATATTTGCACTTCGCCACCAACTTTTACTGTTGCGCTTGTATATGGTGCCTTTTGCATCTTCAATTGGTAAATGTCTTTGACATAACATTTAAACTCTTCTTTCTAAACATATTTCTGATAATTGCACATGATTTTGTAATGTTTTACCTCAAAATTCTGATCAAAATTTACATATTGAATATTTGAATATACTAATTCATTTTTCCACATTGGTGATGTGGTTATAACTAGTCTCGTTTCCAAACTCTAATATTTCAAAATGATTGTCTGGGGAAGTTCCACCTCAATTTTGTAAAAATAAGCGGGTGTCTGGGTGGAAACGTTTTGTGAGTTTAAAAAAAAAACAGTGTTGCAAAACCAACCAACAGTCTTTTAGGGTGGGCCTTTCGTTGCTAACATTGCTGACGTTTTTGGTAAGGTGTGTGCAAAGCAGAGCTAACTAATCATTGGTTGAGGATGAAAGACTAACACAGATTTTCATTTAATTTCATTTACTTGTTCTGCCCATGGAAACATTCAAATTGTACCAAAGGAAATAGCAAACAGTTGCATCTTTATCCGTGTTCAGAAAGGAGCAGGAAAAAGAAAACTTTTATTTAACCTGCCTATTTTACCTATTTTACCTTTTCAAGGAAGCTGGTTGCAACCAGCGGTAGCACTATTACAAAATCCTGCACTAACTTCCCCAGACATGCAAGTCTTGTCCAGTCTCGACCTGAACGTTGGGCATCACAAGACTAAGTCATAATTAGCAGCCTAACAATTTGTAGCAGTTAATATAAAAAGTTACCTTTCTTTTATGTCTGAAGTGACTCATCTATCACCACGAAATGCTCCTTCCCCCAATTCTCTGTCCTTCTCTATGATGCAGCCTCTCCATCGCTGTAACAATAATAATAGCCTACTGACCAAAAAAGTTATCCCACAATGTTAGCCAAAGTTACGTACCATTCAAATCGGTCCACAGATCCACAATCTTTTTCTTCAGCTTCATTTTGTGATGACACTGGTTGCACTTGACTTTCCATCTCAGTATTTTTTTCTTTTGGAGCCATTCAATTAGTTTGAGGTGTTTGTGTTTTTTTTTTTTGCCTTCTGTCAGCTCACTCAACTTGTTTGCTAACTTTAACCCACGCATGCCGTGTGCTCCTAAAATGAAACGTGCAGCTTGGTAAATGGCTATCCTGTTAAAATTACTGTCCGTCCTGCCAGAAAATTCTGCTCCTCCTACAAGGCAGTTCCACCCAGGTTACACCGCGATAACTCCTGCGTTCTGGTGCGCGCCAATGCTGCGTTCATGACACCTCAGAACTCTGGGTTTCCCCATTGAAAACTCCCATTTCTGTCTTCAAAGCGTTCCAGACATTGACATTAGACATTGTTGTGTGATGTCAGAAAACTGATTCTCCAAGAAGACTCTGAATTTCCCGATTAGGAGCACCAATATTAGTCCTTAGTTAAAAGCCTTAGTTCCGAATTGGCCTGAACGCCACACGCCGCACTTTTTTCTTTGCGCGCACTGACCGCGGCCCCATCTACAGAAGCGTCTCCAGATGGATGAGCTCGGAGTCTCACCTGCAGGACCAGGCTAACCACCCAGAAGGAAAAAGCGGAAAAGGGAAATTCATCTGGAAAACATGGTAAGATTAATCTAACTACGTTAAACTGTTAGCTCTTAATGTTAACTTTATTACACTTTTTTTGAAAAGTTCACAATTCAAGTTGTCATAACAAATACATAATTCTGACAAAATGTAAACTTTTCAAAAAGATGCTGCATATTTGACTCAGTAACACTTGAATAATGGAGAAGAAGAAGTTTACGTCGGTAAATTTGAAAGACTGACTTCTAAGTCATGTAACTGAAAGGGTGTGTGTAGAAGCTAATACACCTTGTGGAGGCTGACACTTTTTTAAACGAAAGACCCCAACTAAACACGGAGCGGGATGGATGAGACGTCACTGAAACTTGATGTGATGAAGCTCTGCTGCCCCTGCTAGTTTTGGGGGGTCACCAGACATAAAACCTGTTTTCTCTGTATTTTGAAGGTAGAGGCTTAGATTTATTAGGAATTCGTCTGAAAAAAATTATAATAGGTAAGAATTTCAGTACTACATAAAAAATATGTGGTTATAATGGGAGTCAATGGGGCAAATTTGGACATGAAGGTAAAGAGTGTAAGTTTTTTTAAATGAACAATCATTGTTCCAAAAATAATAATGCATCAAAATAAATGTTATCAATTATTGACATAGTCAATGCTGTAATATATTTCACTTTGAACCTAATTTTTGAAAATATTGCATATTTTGTGATTTTTCTATTGAAAAAATCAGGAGTTGTAAAAATAATGTTTAAAGATTATAATTAACTTTATATCTATGGCTAGGTCTGAAGTTGTCGAAAAGATTTTATGTGGTGAAAGTGAAAATAAATATGTATTACATTTTTATTGCTCTTTTATGAGATGGTAGTCAATGAGGCAAATTTGGACTATGGGTAAAAAGTGTATATTCATTTTAAGGGATGCTCGAGGGTTAAAGAATGATGGGTGTGTACGCTGTGGGTGCGAAAGTTGTGTCATAGCTGTGTTTGTTGTTGTAGGTGTCTGTATACAATAAGCAATCAAACTGATGTAATCAACTATCAATCCTCGCATCCATAGCTTTGACATGTCTCAAGGAGGCTCAACAGTCCAGAAGAGAAGACAGTGATGATGAAGTGATGAGGGGATCTGAGATGCAGCATGACAGTGAAGACGACAGTGAGGATGACTCTGAATCCAGCTCTGAATCCAGCTCTGAATCCAGCTCTGACAGGATAAGGAGAAAAAGGCGAAGAAAAGCAAACATCGCTCTCACCTGCGGGGTATGTGAGACGTATTTCTTGGCTGGCTTGAGCTGTATGTGTCTGTTGTCCCTACAAGTAGATCAATCTCTCATGACAAGCTGACAGGGCTTGAAATTAACTTTTTGACTTACTAGCCAAGTGGCTAGTAGATGAAAAAAGTTATTAGCCAACCAGATTTTTTACTAGCCAAAACCAAAACGTTGCTTTACTTTTGTATTTCGACATCACTTGTATATAGCAGTCATCGTAGTACCATATTACATCAATCCTGTTTTTCTATACGCTACAATTATCATTCAGTAGTGTACTACTATACTATTGGTGGAAAATGAGATTGCATGATGTGTTCTTGTATAATTTAATTTCAGTAGTTGCCTACTTAATTGTAAATATAACATTTATGGAGGAATATATAGCATTACACCTTCAAAGTAACACTTTGATCCTGTCCTGTCTGTATATTCTATAATGCAGCAGGTGTATTGTATAAATAATGTGTTTATTCTGGGCTGGATAAAAATGTCCAAATGAGAACGAACAAGTGAATTTAAAAACAAGCAGCCTTTTTATTATTAGCTCGAAAGTGTCTTATTAAGACTACAACAACCAACCTAGCCTGTCTTAAGACAACCACAAGACAACAGCTAAACCATTTAAGGAACTATACAGTGTGTCCCCTGCTGGTCAAACTGAGACATTGCATTGGTCCATTTTCTCCAGTTGTTCTTCAGAGTGTTTACTATTCATTCTTCAGAGTCAGACTCAGACGGTTCACCCGGAGTTGACATCAAGAATAAAAAATAAAAAGGTGCAATGGTGCGCACAGTATTGGGAATCTCAATTTGATTTATAAATGGCACAAAAGTTGGGAATCTCGATTTTTCTAACTAGCCAAGTGGCAAGAAAATCTGTCTCGCCACTTGAGGAATTTGGGTCGCAAATGGCAAGTGGCGAGTGCTAAATTCAAGCCCTGCACGCTGATAGAGGGATGTACCAGAAGGACCAGTACGGTCCAAATGAATGTTCATTTCCAAAAATGATTCACCCCAAATGTGTCCATTTTTATTTAGCATTTTCCCCTCTTTTTCTCCCAATTTAGCCTTGATAATTCCCTGTGTGTGTCATGGTGTTTCCATGTACCTTGGTGAAGTTGTGCCACAAAATCCTTCTACACTGTGTTGAGGTGTCACATATGGGATTAGTGTGTCTCGCGGCACATTGAACATTAACAGTAAAATACAATGATTTGTTTTTTTCTTCTCATCAATCTCATGATTCAAATGATACATTCCTTCTTGTTCTTGTGTGTTTATATTAGGAGGACCAGGTGATGTGGTGAAGAGGTACAAGGAAGTCCTTGCCATTTTCCAGACGGGGAAGAATATGGCCAAATCCTTCGAGAAGTATGGAGTAGACAGACTTACTATTGTGAGGACTGCAGTGATTGCAGAGCTCGCAATAGCTATTCCAGAAGAATATGATCAGGTGGAGAAGGGGGAGACGGTGGCAGACTTTGCTAAAAGATGCAAGGAGGTTATAAAGGCCACTAAAGTCATTTCTGCTACAATACATAAAATGAAGGATGATAAAATTATGCCAGCCTATCATACTGTGTTATTGTATTATGTTACTAAATAATGTTTGTTCAAAGCTCTCCTCTGTGTGAATTGTTGTTACAATGTTGTTACACTGTTATCACAGATGTGTATATATTTATATATATATTCATTCATTCATTCATCTTCTCCCACTTTATCCGTTACCGGGTCGCGGGGGCAGCAGCCTCAGCAGGGATGCCCAGACTTCCCTCACCCCAGACACTTCCTCCAGCTCTTCCGGGGGGAGTCCGAGGCGTTCCCAGGCCAGCCGAGAGACATAGTCTCTCCAGCGTGTCCTGGGTCTTCCCCGGGGTCTCCTCCCGGTGGGACATGCCTGGAACACCTCCCTAGGGAGGCGTCCAGGAGGCATCCGGTACAGATGCCCAAGCCACCTCAGCTGACTCCTCTCAATGTGGAGGAGCAGCGGCTCGACTCCGAGCTCCTCCCTGGTGACCGAACTCATCACCCTATCTCTAAGGGAGCGTCCAGCCACCCTGCGGAGGAAACTCATCTCGGCCGCTTGTATCCGCGATCTTGTCCTTTCGGTCACTACCCAAAGTTCATGACCATAGGTGAGGGTAGGGGCGTAGATTGACCGGTAAATCGAGAGCTTCGTCTTTCGACTCAGCTCCCTCTTCACCACGACGGTCCAGTACATCGACCGCATTACTGCGGACGCTGCACCGATCCGCCTGTCAATCTCACGCTCCATTGTTCCCTCACTCGTGAACAAGATCCCGAGATACTTGAACTCCTCCACCTGAGGCAGGACTTCTCCACCCACCCGGAGAAGGCATGCCACCCTTTTCCGGTCGAGAACCATGGCCTCGGTCTTGGAGGTGCTGATTCTCATCCCTGCCGCGTCGCACTCGGCCGCAAACCGCCCCAGCACATGCTGGAGGTCCCGGTCTGATGAAGCCAACAGGACAACATCATCTGCAAAAAGCAGAGATGAAATCCTGAGGTTCCCAAACCGGATCCCCTCCGGCCCCTGGCTGCGCCTAGAAATCCTGTCCATAAAAATTATGAACAGGACCGGTGACAAAGGGCAGCCCTGCCGGAGTCCAACATGCACCGGGAACAAGTCTGACTTACTGCCGGCAATGCGAACCAGACTCCTGCTTCGATCATACAGAGACCGGACAGCCCTTAGTAGAGGGCCCCGGACTCCATACTCACTCAGCACCCCCCACAGAATGGCACGAGGGACACGGTCAAATGCCTTCTCCAGATCCACAAAACACATGTAGACTGGTTGGGCAAATTCCCATGAACCCTCGAGCACCCTGCGGAGGGTGTAGAGCTGGTCCAGTGTTCCACGACCGGGACGAAAACCACATTGTTCCTCCTGAATCCGAGGTTCGACTATCGGCCGTAATCTCCTCTCCAGTACCCTGGTGTAGACTTTCCCCGGGAGGCTGAGAAGTGTGATCCCCCTGTAGTTGGAACACACTCTCCGGTCCCCCTTTTTAAACAGAGGGACCACCACCCCGGTTTGCCACCCCAGCGGTACTGTCCCCTTCCTCCATGCAATGTCGCAGAGGCGTGTCAGCCAAGACAGCTCTACGACATCCAGAGACTTGAGGTACTCAGGGCGAATCTCATCCACCCCCGGTGCCCGGCCACCGAGGAGCTTACGAACCACCTCGGTGACCTCGGCTTGGGTGATGGATGAGCACGCCTCCGAGCCCCAACCCTCTGCTTCCTCAATATATATATATATATATATATATATATATATATATATATATATATATATATATATATATATATATATATGTATAAGATGTATACATATAACAAATGTTATCTGTTATCTGTTATATTTTGTTTTAAATAAAAAGTGTAAACTTCTCTATATGTGATTGCTTAATTTACTAATGGTTAACTATGGTCAAGTAATGCTTATGAGGCAGTTAAGCATTAACAATGTGTTACCTAAGGGATACATGTGTTACACTTTACAATAAGGGTCCAGAAAAGTATTTACTAATGGTTAATTATGGTTAAGTAATGCTTATGAGGCAGTTAAGCATTAATAATGTGTTACCTAAGGGATAAATGTGTTACACTTTACAATAAGGGTCCAGATTAGTATTTACTAATGGTTAATTATGGTTAAGTAATGCTTATGAGGCAGTTAAGCATTAATAATGTGTTACCTAAGGGATAAATGTGTTACACTTTACAATAAGGGTCCAGAATAGTATCTACTAATGGTTAATTATGGTTAAGTAATGCTTATGAGGCAGTTAAGCATTAATAATGTGTTACCTAAGGGATAAATGTGTTACACTTTACAATAAGGGTCCAGAATAGTATTTACTAATGGTTAATTATGGTTAAGTAATGCTTATGAGGCAGTTAAGCATTAATAATGTGTTACCTAAGGGATACATGTGTTACACTTTACAATAAGGGTCCAGAATAGTATCTACTAATGGTTAATTATGGTTAAGTAATGCTTATGAGGCAGTTAAGCATTAATAATGTGTTACCTAAGGGATAAATGTGTTACACTTTACAATAAGGGTCCAGCAAGCCTTTACTAATGGTTAAGTAATGGTTATGAGCCACTCCTATACATTTATTAAGGTTTATGTCAGGTTACCGTTCATAAGGTCAGGTAAGCTACCTGATAACATACACAGCACCATTAGGAAATTATTACTTAAGACTCTAAATAGTTGTTTAATAATGCCCATCCAGTAAACATGTACACCATTAGCGAATGATTAGTAGATGTATTAGGTAGCTGTTACTTAATGCATATTCACTCCAAATAAACACCATTAGTAAATGATTACTAGGGACATTATTAACGTTTTACTTATGTATTAACTAATGTATTACTTAATACTAAGTAATGCATACATAAGGATAAATAATTACATCATGTAACGTTTATTAATGCTTACTAATGTATTAATTAACTATTTATTAATTTAATTAACTGTTTATTAATGCATTAACTAATATGCTAATTAATGTTAAGTAATACATAATAATGGTTATTTAACTATTATTACACTGTTAATTAATGCTTAATAATGCATTAACTAACCGGTTATTAATGCATTAACTAATATGCTAATTAATGTTAAGTAATACATAATAATGGTTATTTAACTATTATTAAACTGTTAATTAATGCTTAATAATGCATTAACTAACGTTAATTAAGGGACCCTTATTGTAAAGTGTTACCTATATATATATATATATATATATATATATATGTATATATATATATATATGTATATATATATATATATATATATATATATATATATAAGTAGCATCATTTTTTTTATTATTATGATGTTCTGGACCTTCGCTCGAGGAAATTTTGCTGAAACCTGCGTGTGACATCACAGGGGGCTGTTATACAATCATCAAAAAGAACACAGAGCAAATTAGGACACATGATAGTCCTGGGGATCAATCGCACAACCCTCTGTTTGGAGGGGAGCTTGGACCGCCCTGTTGGGCTACAGCCCTGTGTTGAACAGGGGAAAACTTAATTTCAATTCTGAGGGCAGCCTCGATTTCTCAACGTTGCCTGCATGGTTTGAAACAAAGGAACCTCTATAAAGACTCAAAGCCCCGGCAGGCTTTGCATTTACAGCCCTTCGGGCATGGACTCCCAAAACGCAGGAGGTTGCCCATGCCGATTTATTGCAGCCCAGGCCCGGCTACAAAGAGCAAGCTCCCTACTTTCTCGCTTCTTTCTCTTCTCTCGGAGGCCTCCGATGGAGTTATCTGGTCTAGTTGCGTAGATATGGCAACCAAGGTCTGCAGCGCTGCAACCAGCACCCCCTTTATGGCACAATATACATGGTGCCCCGTGTGAGGCTTTTAATATACCAGCTTTGTGTCAAATCTGATTGATTTTGTTGCTTAGTTATTATTTCCTGATAAGTCAGGTGGTGCCCCGTTTTGATTGATTCATTTGGATGAGTCATCTTCTTTATTCATTATTAATAACCATCATGAGACAATTATTAATAACTCTCTAATAGCTGAACCAGCACTCCTTTTGTTGCACAACAGCCCACTGCGCCACCGCCACATCATTAGGAACGGCTCCTGCGTGACTGCTGCATGTTATTTAATGTTAACATCTTATCTAGTGGGTAGTTTCTTCAAAAGACTCATGTGGGTCAGATGGAGAACGTTGGCGGGTGGAGTTTGAATTAAATCACACAGTGGAAACATCTAAGTCTCGCACACATCCACGTCTTCACACTACAAACCAGGACCACATTCTCACGTCCACCAAAGATAGGAAGCGGTTGTACTTTTCATCCAAATTCAGGATTTCTCCAATTGTCTTGTCTGCAAACTTGATACAAGAGAGACGGACTCAGTCAAGCGACACATCTCCTCAAAAGCCATTCAAGTTAAATGTTTAACTGTTTGCGGATTTTCCTGTTGATGGAAGTGACCCTTGAACTCACCTTGTCGTCACGCAGCAGCCCACCAGGTGTGTTCCTGACGGGCTTGTCGATGACGAGGATTATGCCGTTGGACGACGGCAGGTCTGGCTGGATGATGGTGTAAAGGTTGGCGGGGTTGTCCATGAGGACGAACCTCTGCAAACACAACATGAATGCATTAAGCTGCAGTCCACAAAAACCGGATTGAGCTTCTACGTGGAAGCAACCAGACCTGCAGAACCGACCACAGGGGTCCGGATCTGGACCTGCACTTCCTCTGACTAGAGAGATAGAGTTATAGGCGAAGGAACTATAAGGTCTGGATCTGGTCCCTAGTGGTCAGTGAGGTTTTCTGTTTCAGAATTTGAGCTGCAGTTTTAATCAAGTGACCAACGGTTGAGTGGATCAATGTTCTGCAAACTTTGAACACAGAAGCTGTAAAGATAAAATAATCAGTGATATGAAAAAACTGTTTCACGCTGGAGTAGTGTTGTAAAGTGAGATAAGGCACGCACACACACACACACACACACACACACACACACACACACACACACACACCCACACTGGAGTTTGCACTCCAACTCAACCAGGAAACCGTCAGTCCTCATTGCTGACTGACGACACCCTCAGACATCAGAAGTCAAAGTAACTGAACCGTCAGCGTCGCCCGGAGAGAAAATGGCCTCCAGCTCGGGGGAAGACCTCTCGTGTCCCATTTGCCAGGACATTTTCAAAGACCCGGTCATCCTGTCGTGCAGCCACAGCTTCTGCTGGGCCTGCCTTCAGTCGTGGTGGGCGCAGCAGAAAACACGACCGTGTCCTTGTTGCAAGAGGAAGTCATCGAAGAGCAAGCCTCCTTGCAACTTGGCGCTAAAGAACCTGTGTGAGGCTTTTCTGCAGGACGAGGAGCGGTGGGCGGCAGCAGGGTCCGAGTACAGGTGCAGCCTGCATGGCAAGAAGCTCCAGCTCTTCTGTCTGGACCACCAGGAGCCGATCTGCGTGGTCTGCTGGGACTCCAGGACTCACAGCAACCACCGGTTCAGATCCTTCGACGAGGCCGCCCAGGACCTCCGCCAGGAGCTGCAGAGAGACCTGACACCCTTCCGGGAGAAGCTGACGCTCTTCCAGGATGTGACGGAGGAATGCATCTACACGGCAGACTACCTCCGAGTCCAGGCCCGGAAGACCGAGAAGCAGATCCGGCAGCAGTTTCTGAAGCTTCACCAGTTCCTGGAAGAGGAAGAGAAGGCGAGGGTGGAGGCGCTCAGGAAGGAGGAGGAGCAGAAGAGTCGGGCGATGAAGGAGAAGGTTGAGGCTCTGACCCGGGACATGGACGCTCTTTCAGACACGATCCGAGCGACGGAGAGGGAGCTGAGAGACGGAGACGTCTCGCTGCTGCTCAACCACAAGGTGGTGACCGGGAGGGTCAAGCAGGGCCCGGTTCTGCAGGACCCGGAGCCGGTTTCAGGGGCTTTAATAGATGTGGCCAAACATCTGGGCAACCTGACCTTCAACATCTGGAATAAGATGAAGGACATGGCGCGCTATAGTCCCGTGATCCTGGATCCAAACACCGCCGACCCAGAGCTCGTCGTGTCGGACGACCTGCTGAGCCTCAAATTCGTGGGGTCGCGACAGCTGCCGAGCAACCCGGAGAGGACCAGGTTCCCCAGCATCGTCCTGGGCTCCAAGGGGATGAAATCAGGGACCTACACTTGGGCTGTGGATGTTGGACGCAACGCTGACTGGGAGCTGGGAATGTTGGAAGCCGACGGTGGTGACACAGCGGAGCACCGGCGGTGGAGGATTTCACTCAAAGACGGTAGACTCAAGGCGTTGGCTGGATCGGGCTCGGAGCAAGACCTGCAGGCGGGGGCGCCCCGGAAAATCATGGTTCTTCTGGACTTCGACAAGGGGAAGCTGTGGTTCGTGGATATTTTAAGAAAGACAGCCATCCACAACTTCACACACACGTTCACGGGCACACTGTTTCCTTACATGTACACCCGGAGCTCAGACCCACTGGAGATCCTGCCATGCAAGGTTACCATGACGATACCATTGGGCAGATCAGGAGGTGGGACCAGACCCTGAACCGAGTCAACATCCCCTGGAAGGTTGTATCATCTTCGTTTGCATTTGACGTTCTTGTCGGACTTGTGGACTCGTTCAGCTCCAGCGTGTCTCAGCGTTTCAGTTTCAGATTAAAATGTTCGCTGATCTGTGAATGTGAATCTAGGAAAGATGCTTCTGGATTATGATCTAACAATAACTCATGATTGATAATGATTGATCATGTGACTGGTGACGGGATAGTTGTCTCAGACAATCCTGTAAATACTGATGACTGATGTCTGATAAACAATCACAGCCACTCTATGTAGAAATACCACGTCTGACCTCATGGGGCAGCGCTCACGAGAATGATCACGTATCAGATGAAGTCATGTTACAAGACAGGTCAGTCCAGAAGAGAGCAAAAAAAGCCTTTTTCCTTGTTTCCTCATTTGCGCCACGTTGGAAGTGAGAGAAAGAACAGGTCTGGGAGGACACTTTAACTATCAGAGCTACCCTGGGACAAAGGTTGGGTTGCAGTCGGGTCCACCTCCCGGTGGCTGATTGGCTGGAAGTGTCCTGAGATGATCGGCTCACCGGCTGATTGATCCCCACTCACCAGTAGATCTAGATCTCCCCCACCTGGTCAGATGTGGTACTGCTACGAGAAGAGTCTTAAATGCTGCTGGTAAAACTTGGTGGTTGAGGGAAATAAAAAGATATAGAATTTTTTTTTTTTTTTTAAACATAAAACATGTATGCTCTTTTAAAACTGCCATGATAATATAATTTACCTTTTTTGTGAGGTGAAATTCACTTTGATTTTGGACAGCAGGGAGTTATATATATTTGGTATTTGGAGCCAATTGTTTTTGCAGTGATTTATAAAGGTTGTGGATGAAATAAAATAAATGGAAACATCTTGATCAGGAGTATGTTGATTATCTTCAACTATCCAGATAACAACAATAACAACTGATAACTGACTTCACATGTGTTAATAGCTCAATTGTAACTAAGACAATTTCTTTAAACAATTATTCTTCATTTGAGCATCATTATTTTGTTTGTATCAATCCACCCGTTTCATTTATCACAGTCTACAGGTCACCCAAGCGTCCTTCCTGTTTTATTCAAGAGTTGTTTTGGAACGCAGGGACTTATACATATGTCAAAGGGGTGGTTCTTAAAGTTATGGTAATACAATAACCAAGACCCCAAGGAAATACTTTTCAGTTCTTCGAGGGTGAGCAGTACTTAATGACCCACAAACACAACAAGTGCAGCAACAAACATTTATTGTGCAAAGAATGATAACATAAAATCAAGGGTGGGGAAAATGTCTATTAAATGGCCAATCCTTAAAAGGCAAGGGTTAAAAACAAACAGTCAAAGTCAATCCGTTCAGGGGCTCACCGTCTTATTCAAAGACTGTCCTCTAGCGCCCCCTCTTGAATCCACAGCCGTCAGGCCCACGCCAACAGGAATCCCTCTGCTACACACCTCCAGTCGACACTCTTTGACCCTGGAGCAAAGAAGAATAGCCAGCAATCTGCCCTACAACCACAGGATATTTCGTTTGGCTATCTGTTGGAACTATTGTAAATAAGTAATAAGTTATCATGCTTGCTATTAACAGAACATATGATGATTTGCTTACGCCTGTGACGCACTGATAAAACAATGCTGTGTTTAAGTGATTACAAGTACTGCACAAGAAGTTTCCAGATATCAGCATAAAGCAGATATCTGCAGAGAAGAGGAAACGTCTTGTTGCTAAACAAATGAGAACAAGAACGAATCAATGCCTGACTCAATACCTGAATCCGCTGACTGTGACCACTCCTTTCCCCTCCCTTTAGGGGCGCAGTCAGCTCTGTAAACTAGGGTACACCTAGAGTGAATAAAAGCAAGGAAGCAGCAGAGACGAATTAGAGTATGTTGGAGATCTTACAAATCTCGACTGCTCTCCTTGCAAGTAAATTCTAATCGTGTTTGTGTCTTTCTTTGTCTCCAGAGAGTTTGATGATACAAATGTTACGTGCCTAAACCTAACATTTAATTGGTCCTTCGAGCCGGATGTCAACATATCTGACGGTTCCAGCGGTTCGACGCGAACGCGGTGGACAAGACCTTGGCCAAGGCAGAGACCCTTTTGACGGGACCAACTTCGGTTGACCGCTGGGACCCGAGGATTGACGACATCCAAAAGCAGGAGAGATAGACACATCACAGGGTAAGTCAGTCAGAGAGACCTGAATTGATAAAGACGTCTGAAGTATGTTAAAGGCCTGAGGAAGGATATACGGGTCCTCTACTTAAGAGAAGTAGTTTTTAATTGCCGTTAAAAGTTGTAAGACCAGTTAAATTCCGTGTGGGAGGACGGAGTCCTCTACTCAGAGAAGTAGTTAAATTCCGTGTGGGAGGACGGACTCCCCTGGCAAAGAATAAGGGAATAAGTGCACAAAAAGTGGGTTGTGAATGAATGAATGAAAGGGGTAATATTTCAATGGAAATATTCCCATACTAAAAAGTGAGGACGCAGATTGGGTCTGAGTGGATACAAAGGCAAGAAGTCTCCACCTATAAACGGTAGAAGTGAGACTTACCACTCAGATTTTTTACCAAACTCGTCTCACGTAAATAAAACATAAACCAGTGTTAGGTCACCCTAGGTGACGCCAACCCACTGGTCCAAAAGAAGAAGAAGGAAAAAATAAAAATGGCAAACGGGTCAAGTAAAAAAAAGTAAAGTAAAAAGTAAATTGAAGTCAAACGACTGGAAATGTATTGAAAAGACAGACCCCAAACAGGTTGAAATACCTACAGATATGGGTGGAAAAGTTTGGTCAAGTTCGGTCAAAGTTTGGTTATGACGGAAAATTAAATTCCCACAAGTTTAACCAAACTTGGTGACAAGATAATTGAAGAAAGCAAGGGAGTTGAAACATGGAGAAAGAAATATGGGTATGAGTATGTTCAGTACTAGAAAGATGCGGCCCAGCGCTGGGAAAACGGAGAGCGTAAGGCAATAGAGAAAACGCAGGAAGAATAAGAAAGAACAAGGCAAGTGAAGAGAGAGAGAAGGAAGTTTTATAAACGTCAGTAAGAAGGAATAGACGAAGAATGCCTCCTCAACCAGAATCAGGTTGTTGAATTTAAAAGGTAAAAACAATGTATAGTTTAACTGCATTGATAGACAGTTTTACACCTCCCTAAGAGCGGAAAGAGAAAGAAATCTTGGAAAGTAAAATAATAAGTGACTAATCTGTTCTTATAATGTCAATCAGACATCCAGGTCACAGTCAGATGTCTTCACAGCCATCTAGTATATAATGATTAATCACTCAAAAAGAATACATTGCAAAATTTCAGAAATATTAAACTATTTCTGTGAAGAGTTGTTGTTTACACCTGCAGTGAAGCTGTCATGGTGAAGACGGATTTTTATTTCAGATGTACATGCCTTTGACCCACAGTTTTGAAAAGACATACTGACTAGGTAAATTAGAGTTTGATTTCAGCAAGCTTCAGCATTTGTTCTTTGGTACTCGTCATAGTCAAAGATAAAGTGGTTTGGTAGTCGGCATCTTCTGTTTTATTTACATTTTAGAGTACACAATCTACATTAGTTTTTGGAAGTAAGTTTGTCTCTGTATCTGATTGTCTGTAGATGGTGGATAACAGATTTCATTAGACATTCATGAAAAAGGGCTAAATAGATGAAATGGTTATTTCATCATACCTTTGTATTTTTGTTCAGTCCACAACAGTTCATTCTTAGAGAAACAAAATGTTAATATAATGACTCTTTTTCTGAGGCCACTGTTTTTTTTGTTGTTTTTTTTCCTGTTTTCTTAAGGAAGTGAAAGAAACTCCTTCCCAATGCAGGAATATTCTAAGGAATGACAGCCTCATCTCAGTTTATAGATTATATAAATTAATATGAAAAAATATGACACTGCAGTGGTAGTGCCTTATAATATGCTCAAGTAAACTTCATTAATGAATGGATTCAGTCATTCATTCTGTGTCATCTCCTGGACAAGGAGAGGACACAAACAAACAGACAAACTGGTTATGTTCTTCATACAACAGCATATTTGCAGATTGTACCGCAACTCATCTTTTGATTAGATTTCCGAGGTGTCTTCAGTATTCACATTCATAACAGAGGTAAAAGTATAGATACTAGAGTTTAAAAATACTCCTCTAGAAGTTGAAGTATCGACTCAAGTTTTTTACACAAGTAAAAGTATAAAAGGGCTGGTTTCAAAACTACTTAAGGTATAAAAGGAAAAGTAATGTAAGGGGGAAAAAGCCCTTAAGGACAAAAGTCATTGAAAATGAATGTATCTTAGTATAATGCAAATATATTAAAGAACCAT
The DNA here is from genome assembly GCF_033807715.1 of Cololabis saira. NCBI lineage: Eukaryota > Metazoa > Chordata > Actinopteri > Beloniformes > Belonidae > Cololabis > Cololabis saira. The sequence goes on along the minus strand of NC_084594.1, from coordinate 2,603,863 downwards.
ATGTGTGTACTATTGTGTTTCAGAGAGCAGCAGATATGATGACTAGTTGCCTATAAGTATTGTAATGGTGCAAAAAGTCAAACTTCATGTTCATGTTATCATTTATCCTAACCTTTATTGGAATGTACATCCAAGTTTAGTTGCAGGAATCTGAGGGAACGGATGTAAGAACAAAACTGGACAAGAACATCTGAAACAACCACAACCAAATTCACTCTATCCGGATGGAGCAATTTAACTGGATAGTTTTTATTAAAGGCCCAAATGAAATAGAGTAACGAGGCTGTTTTTAAAATGTAAGGAGTAAAAAGTACAGATAATTGTAGAAAATGTAAGAAGTAAAAGTAAAAAGTCGTCTGAAAAATAATTACTCCGGTGAAGTATAGATAACCAAAATTTCTACTTGGGTAAGGTAACGAAGGTACAAAAGTCACAAGGTGTCTTAGTATGTACAACATCTGATGTTGTATTTTGTCCTCTTTTCAATAATTAATCTATTATTTATTTTAGTAGCTGTGAGCCTGAGCTCTATGTCTGTACTGTACAAGTGTATTAAACGTTTAAGCATATTAAAACGTAAGGGTTATGGTTAGGGTTGCCAACCATCCCTTGAAAAAGGAAATCGTTCCGTATTTATAAATTAAAGTATGTATCCCATATTGAGCTAAAATGAGACGCGCTTCGTCCCGTATTACTGTGAGAGTCAAAACATAGTCATAAAATGCCAATGGAAAATGGCATTGAACTGTTCATAAGTTTTTGTTGTTTTTTTTTAGTTTTACTACAACTGCAGCCTACAGTCATGTCTTTTGAGGCACAGATATAGATAAAGTTTTCTACAGACTTTCTGGTTGCACATTTGTTATTGCACCAAAAAATGTGCAGTATTATGGGTGTTCTTCTTTCTTTCTATTGTTTTATATAAATGTATACAATTTTAAGTTAAACAGGAGAGGTTTCTGTTCAAGAAAGATACTTATTTATTTATTTGTTTGAGCGGCTTAAGTCTGATGACTACTCGCTCAGTGAGCTTTGTGATCCAAAAGGAACTGTGGCATCACAGACCAAAATAAAAATGGAATTATCCAATTTCCCCAAGTTTTGAGCTCCGCCTAATCACATCGTGTTGCCCCTGGTATACCTCAGAGGTGGTTAGTAATTGATTTTAAAAGAGACTACGGATGAAACACGGAGAGCAGGCTTCCATGAATAGAAGTGCTAAGGAAGCTGTTGACTGTATCTAGTGTTGTATGTTCCAAAACGATGTGGGGAGAGGGGCGACACGCCCACTTAGGAGACAGGAAGTGGATACCATTTCATACCATTGGCAGTAACGGTAATGCGCTATCTTCTGTATAGAGGATCTTTGGTCTAATGTCTCAAACAGGAGGGATGATAGACCAAAATAGGAAAAGTATTTACAACCTATGACTTTAATATATACTAAAAAAAGGCATGTAGGGCATGCTTGATATACGCTCACATTTCGTAAATCAGATAACTGATAAAATAGACAAACTGTTTCTCATCGACCTGAGACATCACTGCGCTTATCATCCCCAAAGCACGGATCTAGTTGAAAGGACAAACGGCACCATTAAAAAAAATCAACTGAAAAAATGTATAGAAGAAACCGGTCGAAGTAGGGTTCAATGTTTGGATCTAGTAAAAATGTACTTTAAACATCACCGTTTAAGTACGCCGTACGAGATGTTATTCGGCAGACCATATAGGCTCCTTTAGGCGCCTTTAAACACCGGTGGAAAACTGAGGAAGAAACAGATTTATCTGATTACATGAGACAGATGCGGGAAAAACAAAGAAATTTGAAAGACGAGTCCAATACGCCTATCGATCCACAAGAAGATCAACTAGTGGAACATGAAGACTGGGACTGGGTCCTGGTACGGAGCATAAGGAGAAAAATGTTGGCATTCCGCCAAGTGGGAAGAACCACATCAGGTGTTGCTGACGACGCCCACGGCCGTTAAGATAGCAGAAAGGAGTACGTGGGTATACCAATCACATTGTAAAAAGATTATTTCAGAACAACCCTCAAAATAGGAGTCTCTGAGAACAGAGCCTGGTAATAGAGCAGATCTGTCGCCAACTAGAGGCAGGTAGGCTCGAAAGCCAGTGAAGAGCCTGCAGCATTCTCAGGATTAACGAGACCCGCTTAGAGAGGAGGCTGTTTTGAAATAACAACAACAATGATATCCTGGACAAACTTGTCCAGAAAACAGAGGACATGCGTAGTCCCCTGCAGTCCCAAGCGCTCAGATCTTTAATACCTCATGCTGGGGCCTGTTGCTCTGGGCATGGTCATTGGGTGCTGACCCTTATTTCCCAATCATAATGTGTGTAAATGACACCATGAAAAGTACTGACAAACGCAGGGTAAGCAACTACACACAGACAGCTGGAGTGTCAGCCATCAGTGTGTCATAATACCATCAGGGTGTCTTCTACTGACATGGATGGATGGTTCCATGTTGCCACCGGAATTTCAGGACAAAATAACAATTGTATGCTTATGACTGAGCAGGCGGCACAAACCGTGGGACAGGATTGCCTTGTGTGTATGGGACCAAAGGCCTTGCTACAGGTCGTTCCCGCCACACTAAACCAAACCTGCTTAGTGACGGTTATGAATTCCACTTATCTGGCACTCAATTCATATTGCGTGGCGTGGGATAAAGTGTATCCCTTGACTGAAGCACAAGAAAAGAAGCCAGTGTTCTCAAAGGACGTGCCACGTTTAAATTTTACCTGCATTAATATGACAGGAAATGGCCCCGTATTGGGCAGACTGCAAGCGGACTATTGTGCCGATGTTTCAGAAACCAATCACACTTTTGTTCCGGTGAGCAGGGCAGACATCTGGTGATGAACGCCTATTCGACCGTTTACCAAAAAACGTTACCGGCCTGTGTGCCATAGTATCTCTGATTCTTCCGGTCAGAGTAACTCCAGTAACAGTGGACAATTTACTGCTGGGCATAGACCATGTGCAGTCCGAACGCTGGCACCGAACCAGACGATCCGCATCGTGGATGAAAGGCCACGATCCCACTTACATCGACTCAATTACATTGACTACCTGCATCTGCCGGACCTTTTCCCTGATCCTGGCACTTATGGAGAAGATGAACATTGATGATCTCTGAGCATAAATGTGTGACTACAACAGAAATTAACTCCTAGTTGAAAATATTTTAAAGACTGGGTTGTGATGCGAAGTATGAGATGTTGTATAGCATGCATGATAAACAGGAGGGAAATGTTGGAATTATTGTATAAGTTATCATGCTTGCTATTAACAGAACGTATGATAATTTGCTTACGCCTGTGACACACTGATAAAACAATGCTGTGTTAAGTGATTAAAAAGTGCTGCACAAGAAGTTTCCTAATTGTCAGCATAAAGCAGGCATCTGCAGAGAAGAGGAAACTTCTTGTTGCTAAACAAGAACAATCTATACCTGTCCACTGACTGTGACCACTCCTTTCCCCTCCCTTTAGGGGCGCAGTCAGCTCTGTAAACTAGGGTACACCTAGAGTGAATAAAAGCAAGGAAGCAGCAGAGACAAATCAGAGTATGTTGGAGATCTTACAAATCTCGACTGCTCTCCTTGCAAGTAAATTCTAATGGTGTTTGTGTCTTTCTTTGTCTCCAGAGAGTTTGATGATACAAATGTTACGTGCCTAAACCTAACACTGGCCCTACTGTTTCTTTGCTTAACTTTCCACTGTTGTCTCCTGCATCTTTGTTCCCGCTTTGAAAATTGTGAGATGGCTTTCAATTTTCCTGTCTCTTTTTTTATATCTCTCTTTTTCTCTTTCAAGATATTGCTGATATTTCTCAGGATCTTCCTTGATTTTGTCTCTATATTTTTTTGACCGTTGAGCTGGTTTAGCTGGGGCGATGTTGACATCTTCAAACAAAAATAATGTAAATTATGGTTTGTCACTGTTCAATTATGTATCATAATAAAGTAGTGCATGGAAAATAAGTGGCTATAATAATATATTCTAGTTATAAGGTAATAAACAGATAAATTGTCATTACCATCACTGATAGTCATCACCATCACAGTCACCTTTGTGATGGTAATGACACGTGACGGTAATGACAATTCTCACTCTTTGCAGAAAATGTTGGCAAATTTTTTGACTAGCTAAGCTAACTGGTTAGCTAAGCACACTGTACACTGAAAATATGTAAATAAAGTGAAATGTCCTATTAATGAATTAAAATACTCAACTAGTTTGGTAATGACACCTAATAAACATACTTTCAGATCAGGATGTATAAAACATCAAATTATTTACATATGTGAGCATCAAAAAATCAGGCTTCTGCCTCGTGTCTGGGAATGTTCCTCTGGAGCATCTAATTTGCATGCAACAATGTAAATAACTGTTTGTAAAAACGTTATTGCTCTCTAAAATGTTGAGTGTGATGGTAATGACAGATGTATGAGGGACAGCGATATTTAACTATAAATAAATTGCAAATTGAACAAATGTAAATTATATGAATTTGAAAAATGCCTTTTTAAGTTGTTACAAGGAAATTAAAAGTAAAGTTTTAATGAATTTAGCACTTTTTATTGCATAATTCCGTTTCCTACTGGAGGGTCGTAAGTTTACGGCTTTCGTCGACCACAAACCCCTCACGTTCTCCATGTCTAAAGTGGCTGAACCGTGGTCTGCTCGCCAGCAACGCCAGTTGTCATTCATCTCCGAGTACACCACCGACGTCCGACACGTCGCCGGTAAGGACAACGTGGTCGCGGACTGGCTTTCCAGGGCGGTCGTAGGGGCCGTTCAGTTGGGTGTCGATTACGCCCGCATGAGCGCGGACCAGGCCTCGGACCGCGGGATGCAGACCCTCAGGGCCTCCAACACCCGGTTACGCCTGGAGGAGGTCGCGGTCGGTGACTCAGGTGTCAGACTGTGGTGTGACCTCTCTACTGGCCAACCTCAACCGCTGGTTCCTGCTGACTGGAGACGGAGCGTTTTCGAGGCGGTGCACAATCTCTCCCACCCTGGCAGGAAGCCGACCGTTAAGTTGGTTTCTCAGTTTCTCAAGTTTGTGTGGCAAGGGCTGAAGAGAGACGTGAGGGCGTGGGTCGACGCGTGTGTGGCCTGTCAGCGGGCTAAGGTGCACTGTCACACCAGGGCCCCCTTTGAAACCTTCACTGTTCCGGAGTGGAGGTTCGACCACGTTCACATCGACCTTGGTCCGCTGCCTCCTTCGCAGGGTTTCACCCATCTCCTCACGGTGGTCGACAGAACGACTCGTTGGCCCGAGGCCATTCCTCTCTCCTCGACAGCCTCATCCGACGTGGCCCGTGCATTCATTGGGACGTGGGTTGCACGCTTCGGGACCCCGTCGGACCTCTCCTCAGACCGCGGCCCGCAGTTTACTGCAGAGCTGTGGAACGCGGTCGCGGACGGTTTGGGAGTCAAGCTACACCGCACCACGGCCTACCACCCTGCGAGTCCCGGGGGATTTCATTCCCAGCGCTACTGCCCACTGGTCGGCGGCCAGGCAGCGTGCCACCCTGCTGGAGGCCGCTGGGGCGTTCACGCCCATCCCTACATCACAGCACGGCTCCCCCACCTTCAGGGTACCCCCTAGTCTGCAATCAGCGGATTTCGTGTTCATTCGCCATGATGCCCACCGCGGCCCCCTGCGCCCTCCCTACGACGGGCCGTTTAGGGTCCTGCAGCACGGGGTTAAGAGCTTGGTTGTGGACATTGGCGGTAGGCCTGACACTGTCTCTGTTGATAGGGTTAAGCTGGCCCACGTGGACATTTCCCGGCCATTGGAGTTGGTGCAAGCCCCACGTAGGGGTCGACCCCCTGGACCCTCTTCCCTGTCCCCGGTTGGGAGGCCCGCGCCGCTGTCGGCACGTTTGCCCCCCAGCCCTGTGGGTGGTGCAGCCGCACCTTCGACCCCTTCCCTCGGCCCATGTTTGTCGTACCCGTGGTGGTCGGGCCGTTGTTCCCCCGAGACGAGGGGATTTTGACTATGGGTGACTTCTGGGGGGGCTGGTGTAGTGGGTTACATAACTCACATAGGAACCCTCTGCGGGTTAGAGTTGTTCCGCTCGGTTAGAGAGCGTTGTTACGTCACGTCAAGCTTCCTGTTTTAAGTGTGTTGTGGATAAATGGCTGATGTGAATAAACGGCTAGTGCCTACCTTTAACATTTATACTCCGCCTCCGACTCCCGTACTTCGGCACCACACTATTATACTTGCTTAAGATACGTTTAGATCTATGTGGATATTTATGTGGTATATATTATATGTTGAGATGGATAGTTATAATTATGTAATATATGTTATATATTTATTATGTATGTAGCATATATATATTTATAGGGATATTTATGTAGTTTATATAGTGTATATTTATATAGATTTATATATTATTTGTATTTTCTATATATTGATATATTTACGTAATATTTATATTTTCTTTATACTTATATGGATAATTAGGTAGTAATAGGCATGTTTATGTAGTATTTAAATAGACATTTATATGGATATTGTGTAGATATAATAATAGCAATAATGTAAATTCATAGTTATAAAGGGGTAGGAACTAGGAATAAGTGTAAACTTATGTGCATATTAAGACGTTACTGTTTATTTTTAATATACATGTTCGAAATAAATTCATTCATTCATTCATTCATTCATTCATTCATTCATTCATTCATTCATTCATGTTAGGCTCACTCGAGAATTGAAATAGCCAAATGTGCCAGGGACCCCAAAAGCAAATACACTGAGACTGAAGTTGCAAACAAAGGATTTAATGAGTAAACTCAGTCCGGGGGAAGTGGACGGAACGGTGGAGCGGGTAGACACTGGATTGACTGGAGGGAGGCTGGAACACAAGGAAAGAACAGTTAGGACAAAAAATAGCAGATCTACAAAATCTCACACACACCAGAGCCTAAACTTCCTGCTGCAGGTACTTGCCACAGTAGTCAACGTCTAAGCGCTGAGCGTCGTCTCAGCAGCTTATGTAGGCAGCCCTTGATGATTGTGGTGGAGGAGCTGGGCTGATTGGAATCAGCCACAGCTGTGCTGGCTGCTGGCTGAGGGGCTCGTGGCACAACAATGCATTCATTCATAATAGTTGAAAAATATTAGTTTGCTTATTTAAACAAAGTTTTCTAATTTATATCTATCGGTGTAATTTATTTATTTTTTACTTTACAATATTATAAACTGACAACAGATCCCCAGATTGATTTTTCTCATTTTGATCAAAGACATTTTTTAAATATTTAGTATTATTGTCTTTACATTTTCTGGCGGTAATTCAAAAATAATTTATATTCAATAAAAAGTTAAGCTAAATGAATTATTTATCCTGAGTCAACACTAAAATATTAGGTGTGACAGATGACCCTAAGTTTTTTTTAGTTTTTTTAGTTTATTTGCACATGAAAATATACAACAAGGAAATAAAAAAAAGAAGGCAGCGATGCCCCTCCAGCGCAGACAGCCACCCCCCACCCAGGCAGAGCCGGGCCCTCCGAGTGGGACTCCCACAGCCCAGCCCCCCCCGGGATGGACCTGAGACGCCCAGGCCATGGCCCCCCAACCGGGACCCCCCCCCAGCCACCCTCCCACCGCCATGACGTAACCCCCCCCCATAGACCCCCAACCCTAAATCACACAACATCTAAATACAAAACTTTAGATGATGACATTGTAAAACTGTAAAAGGGTAAACTAGTCGACATGCTGGCTACTGGGTCTCGCACATGTCTACGTCTTCACACTACAAACCAGGACCAGATACTCACGTCCACCAAAGACAGGAAGCAGTTGTGCTTTTCATCCAAAGTCAGGATTTCTCCAATTGTCTTGTCTGCAAACTTGGTAAAAGGGAGACAGACTCAGTCAAGCGACAAATCTTCCTCAAAAGCCGTTCAAGTTAAATGTTTAACTGTTTGCGGATGTTCCTGTTGTTGGAAGTGACCCTTGAACTCACTCGTCACGCAGCAGCCCGCCAGGTGTGTTCCTGACGGGCTTGTTGATGATGTGGATGATGCTGTTGGACGCCGGCAGGTCTGGCTGGATGATGGTGTAGAGGTTGGTGGGGTTGTCCATGAGGACGAACCTCTGCAAACACAACATGAATGTGTTAAGATTGAGCTTCTACGCAGAAGCAACCAGACCTGCAGAACTGATCACAAGGGTCCAGATCTGGACCTGCACTTCCTCTGACTAGAGGGATAGAGGCATAGGCGAAGGAACTGTAAGGTCTGGATCTGTTTTCAGAATTTTTTTCTGTTTCAGAATTTGAGGTCCAGTTTTAATCACTTGACCAACGGTTGAGTGGATCAATGTTCTGCAACCTTTGAACACTCCTTGAAGCTGTAAATCAGTGATGTTAAAAACCTGGTTCACGCTGGAGTAGTCTGGTAAAGTGAGATAAAGCACACACACACACATACACTGGAGTTTGCATGAAGCTCTGCCCACAACCGTCAGTCCTCATTGCTGACTGACGACGCCCTCAGACAGAAATAATCAGAAGTCAAAGTAACTGACAGTCTGAACCACCAGCGTCTCCCGCAGAGAACATGGCCTCTAGCTCGGGGGAAGACCTCTTGTGTTCCGTTTGCCAGGACATTTTCAAAGACCCGGTCGTCCTGTCGTGCAGCCACAGCTTCTGCCGGGCCTGCCTCCAGTCGTGGTGGGCGCAGCAGAAAACACAACCGTGTCCGTGCTGCCAGAGGAAGTCATCGAAGAGCGAGCCTCCTCGCAACCTGGCGCTGAAGAACCTGTGCGAGGCCTTTCTGAGGGACGAGGAGCGGCGGGCAGCAGCAGGGCCCGAGCACATGTGCAGTCTGCATGGCGAGAAGCTCAAGATCTTCTGTCTGGACCACCAGGAGCCGGTCTGCTTGGTCTGCCGGGACTCCAGGACTCACAGAGACCACCAGTTCATACCCATCAACGAGGCGGCCCGGGACTTCCGCCAGGTTCTGGAGAGAGACCTGACACCCCTCCGGGAGAAGCTAATGCTCTTCCAGCAGGTAACGGAGGAATCCCTCCTCACTGCAGACTACCTCCAAGTCCAGGCCCAGGACACCGAGAAGCAGATCCGGCAGGAGTTTCAGGAGTTTCACCAGTTCCTGGAAGAGGAAGAGAAGGCGAGGGTGGAGGCGCTGAGGGAGGAGGAGGAGCAGAAGAGTCGGGCGATGAAGGAGAAGGTGGAGGCTCTGACCTGGGACATGGACGCTCTTTCAGACACGATCAGAGCGACGGAGACGGAGCTGACAGCTGGAGACGTCTCGCTGCTGCTCAACCACAAGGTGGCGACCCGGAGGGTCAAGCAGGGTCCGGTTCTGCAGGACCCGGAGCCGGTTCCAGGGGCTTTGATAGATGTGGCCGAACATCTAGGGAACCTGACCTTCAACATCATGAATAAGATGAAGGACATGGCGCGCTATAGTCCCGTGATCCTGGATCCAAACACCGCAGACCCAGAGCTCGTCGTGTCTGACGACTTGCTGAGTGTCACATTCGTGGGGAAGCAAGATTTGCCGAGCAACCCGGAGAGGACCAGGTTCCCCCGCACTGTCCTGGGCTCCAAGGGGATGAAATCAGGGACCTACACTTGGGCCGTGGATGTTGGACGCAACGCTGACTGGGAGCTGGGAATGTTGGAAGCCGACGGTGGTGACACAGCGGAGCACCGGCGGTGGAGGATTTCACTCAAGGATAATAGATTCAAGGCGTTGGCTGGATCGGGCTTGGAGCAAGACTTGCAGGTGGGGGCGCCCCGGAAGATCTTGGTTCATCTAGACTTCGACGAGGGGAAGCTGTGGTTCGTGGATCTTGAAATAAATGCAGTCATGCTCATCTTCACGCACACGTTCACGGGCGTGTTGTTTCCTTACGTGTACACTCGGAGCTCAGTCCCACTGGAGATCCTGCCATGCAAGGTTTCCGTGACGACACCGTTTGGCAGATTAGGAGGTGGGACAAGACCCTGAACCCTGAGACGAGTCAACATCCCCTGTAAGGTCGTATCATCGTCAGCCTCATTTGCATTTGACATTCTTGTCGGATTTGTGGACTTTGAGTGGGACTCGTTCAGCTCAAGCGTGTCTCAGCGTTTCAGTTCTAGATTAAAATGTTGGCTGATCTGTGAATGTGAATCCAGGAAAGATGCTTCTGGATTATGATCTAACAATAACTCATGATGATTCATAATGATGATTGATCATGTGACTGGTGACGGGATAGTTGTCTCAGACAATCCTGTAAATATTGATGACTGATGTCTGATAAACAAGCAAAGCCACTCTATGTAGAAATACCACGTCTGACCTCATGGGGGCAGCACTCACGAGAATGATCACGTATCAGATGAAGTCATGTTACAAGACAGGTCGGTCCAGAAGAGAGCAAGAAAAGCCTTTTTCCTTGTTTCCTCGTTTGCGCCACGTTGGAAGTGAGAGAAAGAACAGGTCAGGGAGGACGAACGGAACACCCGCTTGGCTGACCCGGCTGGTTGCCATGGAAACACCCGTAACTATCAGAGCTACCCTGGGACAAAGGTTGGGTTGTAGTCGGGTCCGCCTCCCGGCGGCTGATTGGCTGGAAGTGTCCTGAGATGATCGGCTGATTGATCCCCACTCACCAGTAGATCTAGATCTCCCCCACCTGGTCAGATGTGGTACTGCTACGAGAAGAGTCTTAAATGCTGCTGGTAAAACTTGGTGGTTGAGGGAAATAAAATAAAGATAGAATTTTTTATTTTTTTAAACATAAAACATGTATGCTCTTTAAAAACTGCCATGATAATATAATTTACCTTTTTTGTGAGGTGAAATTCACTTTGATTTTGGACAGCAGGGAGTTATATATATTTGGTATTTGGAGCCAATTGTTTTTGCAGTGATTTATAAAGGTTGTGGATGAAATAAAATGAATGGAAACATCTTGATCAGGAGTATGTTTATTATCTTCAACTATCCAGATAACAACAATAACAACTGATAACTGACTTCACATGTGTTAATAGCTCAATTGTAACTAAGACAATTTCTTTAAACAATTATTCTTCATTTGAGCATCATTATTTTGTTTGTATCAATCCACCCGTTTCATTTATCACAGTCTACAGGCCACCCAAGCCTCCTTCCTGTTTTATTCAAGAGTTTTTTTGGAACGCAGGGACTTATACATATGTCAAAGGGGTGGTTCTTAAAGTTATGGTAATACAATAACCAAGACCCCAAGGAAATACTTTTCAGTTCTTTGAGGGTGAGCAGTACTTAATGACCCACAAACACAACAAGTGCAGCAACAAACATTTATTGTGCAAAGAATGATAACATAAAATCAAGAGTGGGGAAAATGTCTCTTAAAATGGCCAATCCTTAAAAGGCAAGGGTTAAAAACAAACAGTCAAAGTCAATCCGTTCAGGGGCTCACCGTCTTATTCAAAGACTGTCCTCTAGCGCCCCCTCTTGAATCCACAGCCGTCAGGCCCACGCCAACAGGAATCCCTCTGCTACACACCTCCAGTCGACACTCTTTGACCCTGGAGCAAAGAAGAATAGCCAGTCTCACATAAAAACGTACCCTGCCTATGTTGGTCCAAAGTGCAAAAACGTAGAGGGGTTACAATATTAGCCCTTGAAATGTATAACTGTTACATTTTGAAATGTATAACTGTTACATTTTTCTGCCTATTCATTTTGCGTCCAAGTCACGTGACTTTTAAGATTCTGGCCGTGACAGCAACAAACATTGTGGACATTTTTCATTTTTGAGTGAAAGAAATCAATATTTTGAGTTAGTTTCTGCATAGAAATATATATATATATTTTACTTTCATAATATTCACTCAGTGAATTTACATAATCACTTGCTTGCTCGTGGTTGCAACGTTTTTTAAGATCTCGTCAGAATAATGTAAAACGGTAACGTTTTAAAAATTTGAAAAAGTAACATTTTGGTTGTTGGAAGGTGCTGTGAAAAAAAATCAATATTTTGATGCTTCCTCGTTGTTGGGAATTATTTCCAGATCTCGCCAGAATATTAATTTGAAATTGCAACATTTTGGTGCTGGGATACGTGGCCGTGATATATACACGGCCACGTATATATCGAAATTGTACTTCATTTCATTTATTTATTTAAAAAGGGACAACGCACATTAATTAACATGAGCACTTGAGTCCATCATGTAAATGTGCCAGATTTAGCCATACAGGCTAATTTACATCTACAGTCCCTGGCAGGTTGATGGCAAATATAAAAAACATTGAAAGAAAACACTAAAACACACTAGAGCACACACTGATACAAATATTGTGCTTGATCTACTTAAAGGAGCTGTATGTAAGAGCAATAATAAAACGAATCATAAAATGACCCCGATATGTCAACAGACATTTAAAAATCATGTTCATTTCAAATACTTATGTCACTGACAACAGCACTCAAGCCAGGATATTCCAGTTTAAAAAGAGGAGTTGCAGCCCTCAACTGATGTTTATGTTGTCATTTTTTGTTTTGGCCTGAAGCTCCACCCTCCACCTATCTCCCAATCACCAAGTCAGTATTGTTTCTGAAGCTCCACCCTCCACCTATCTCCCAATCACCAAGTCAGTATTGTTTCTGAAGCTCCACCTTCCACCTATCTCCCAATCACCAAGTCAGTATTGTTTCTGAAGCTCCACCCTCCACCTATCTCCCAATCACCAAGTCAGTATTGTTTCGGCATCCGGGTTGCCAGCTCGGCTCTAATTATGGCAGCCATGGCAGCCTACGTTCCTGCTGCATCCTGCAGCCTACCTGGCAACCTCTGGTCGGGGGGAGGAGGGGGAGGGTACACGCCGCTCAACAATATTTTGAAAGTGACTGCAGTACCAGTTTTGGACATTTCTTACAGACGGCTCCTTTAAAAACAAAAAAAAACTTTTTGCATGAGATTATTATGTAGATCAAGAAAGACTAGTCTTTGTATAAACGACTTCATTTTTTGTATGTAAATAATACATTTAGCAAGTACAGTCAACTTAATTGTGTTAAGTTTACTTTATTTATCAAAATTAAGTTGACTTTACTTGCAAAAATTGCAAATGTATTTTGATCTACATAAAAATCTCATGCGAAAAGGTTGCCTTAATTTTTTTAAAGTAGATCAAGGAAGATATTTTTTACTGTGGTTTCTACTTAAACAAATAAAGCATGTTTCATCTAAACGTTGGTCAATCTGCCCAATGGATTAAAATTGTTGAAGGAAAAGTAAATAGAACAAGATCGTTGCTTGTTGTTTGTGTGTAAATGAAAAGATTACTGGGATTACAGAAATACTGCTTGTTAAGGAAAAAATGCACAATGTCTTGTTTTTTGAACAAATGCAGATTAAGTTTAAAACTAGATGTATTCATGTAAAGCAACAAACTTCATTTTTAATTGTTAATATCTATAATGGAGTCCCAGGTTAAAATATAGCTCAGCTAAATCCTGTAATGTCATTTCCATTCATAAACAGAGCAGGGCGCAACTGGAGGGTCTCCAGTTCCAGCAATAGTCCCATGTACTTGTTTTTACGTGCTCACGTAGAACAACTTTTAGGCGCTCACTTATAAGTTTTGCGAGAGCGCGTGAAACTTTTTAGTGAGTGCATAAACGTTTTACGTGCTCACGTAAACAACTTTACGTGCTCACTTAAAGGTTTTACGCGTGTGTGTAAAACTCATTATTAAAAAAAAATAAAAATCTGTGTCCCTTTAGGGGCTCCGTACTAATACTATACATTGTATAATACTTTTACAATGTATAAATACTTCTTAAAGCCGTTTTAATACTGTTGACCACATGGGGGTGATATGGTACTAAAAACGACACTGCAATGATCCAAATCAGCACTTGTGTACTTTTACTCATTGTTGGGGAACCTTACAAGAAAAACTTGAAAAACCCTGTCTTTTACCACATTTGTAATAAATATGTAATAGATATGATAGATAAATCTGTGTGTGTGAGAAAGTGTGAATGAAAGAGATACTCTTATTTTGAAAGGCTGTGTCAGCGGAAGCTGGGCGGTGCTGGGTCGATGCTGCTGGAACTCGAGACAGTTCTGAACTTCATCAGGACCAGAAGGAGCTGGAGAAACTTGTGTCTGATGGACGTTTTTATTTTTAATAAGTTTTAGTTGCAGCTCATGTCTGAGGATCAAGAACCAGCCACAGAATGAGTTCAGTTTGGTGTCTTTTAATCCTGTTTCTGCGGGCGGTGGAGCTGCGGCAGGTGCTCCCCCATCCAGGGCTCCAGGAGACGGCGGCGGATGCAAGGACCCCCGGGCTCCGGGAGTCGACCCAGCGGGTGGAGGATGCAGGGACCCCCGGGCCCCGGGAGTCGACCCACCGGGTGGAGGATGTAGGGTACCAGGGGTCCCACACTGAAAAAAGTAAACCAACCTGCCCTCCATTTAAATTTGTTTTTTCTCATTCTAATGGAATGCATGAAATTAAATAAAGTACTAACATCAAAATGTTTAAAAAGAGATAGAAAAAAAATATTTATAAACAGGTATTGTGAGGTTAATAATTCATTTTGTGCTTATGAAACTACCAGAATCAGAATTTAGGCCTATTAAGGTCAGCTTATTAAGCTGACTGCTGGTTGTCACATTCTTATCACATGTTAACAGATGAGGGCAGCCCTTCCTGTGTTCCGTTAAGGGTTGGGGCTATCCTGGGACAACTGTCCCATTGTATTTTTAAGGTTAGCCTGCACGCATCTGTTCAAAACCCCCAACAGGCCACTTCCTGAGTTTTAGTCAGGGGGATCAACTGACAGCCGTCTCATTTTCTTTAAGGGTTAGTTGAACCATCTGTTCAAAACCTCCAACAAAGGTCCTGTTTTTAGTTGACCCCTTGACCATTTGAGTTTTTTAAAAGGATGTCTGTTGCTCTGCACATCACAGATAAGTTGCTTATTAACTGAAAAGTCATAGGTGTGACCTTTTTAACCATCATCTGATACCATGTCTGTTCTCCATCTGTTCATTGTCCATTATCTATACACTGACAGTCTGTTTACCAAATATGGTCATTCCTGTCACCAGTTATTCAAATAAAAGCGCCAGGCTGCAGAGAGGATTTTGGGAGAAGAGCTGACCAGTTCCCAGATGAGGGCCACGTTGCCCTGCACTACTCAGACTTCTCCCCAAAGCTTCTGCAGAAGCGCCTTAAAGATCATCCAACAGTCTCTGTGTCTTTCCTAAGTTATGTTGATTTAGGAACCTAACATTTGGTGCCGAAACCCGGGATCTCTCGAGCTGTGACGATTGGGGAGGCGTAGATTCAACGGGCCATCTAAATCTGTCGACAGCGTTTCCGACTTCAGGGAACGGGCCCAGATTTGGTCTGCGCTGTTCCGGGAGTCCAGGTGACGACGAGATCCCGAGCCAGGGAAGGCACTAAGAGACTGGGGAGACCTTTTCTTACTTAAATACTTAGGGTATTGAAGTATTTGTGTGTAAAATACGAGTGAAATTCTGTGTATACTGACCAGGGGGTTAGCGAAAAAGGTGTTTTGGCGGCGGGTCGGGGACCCGATTTTTTGAAGTCAGGGGACTTTTAAAAATACTAGCCTAGAGCAGTGCGTAAGACCAACAGCAGAAGCGACTTAAAGATCATCCAACAGTCTCTGTGTCTTTCCTAAGTTATGTTGATTTAGGAACCTAACAGTATATAGAAAAGGAAATGGGTTAACGAGGAGTGTGATAAACAGATAAAATAGGGATAAATGGTATATTATACTTGCTTAAAATATGTTTAAATATTTATGTGGATATTTATGTAGTATATATTATATGTTGAGAGGGATAGTTATAATTATGTAATATATGTTATATATTTATTATGTATGTAGCATATATATATTTATAGGGATATTTATGTAGTTTATATAGCGTATATTTATATAGATTTATATAATATTTGTATTTTATATATATTGATATAATATTTATGTAATATTTATATTTTTCTGTATACTTATATGGATAATTATGTAGTAATAGGCATGTTTACAGGAGTTTTTCCTTGCCACTGTTTGGGTTAAGGCTTTTCTCCCACTATGGGAGTTTTTACCTGCCACTGTTTATGTAATAATTGCTCGGGGGTTTATGTTTATGTTTATGTTCATGTTCTGGGTCTCTGGAAAGCGTCTAGAGACAATCTTTTGTTGTATTAGACGCTATATAAATAAAATTGAAATACATTTTTTTTTTAATGTTTACGTAGTATTTATATAGACTATATTTATATGGATATGGTGTAGATATAATAATAGCAATAATTTACATAGGTGAGGGTAGGTGCGTAGATTGACCGGTAAATCGAGAGCTTCACCTTTCGACTCAGCTCCTTCTTCACCAAAACAGTCCGGTACATCGACCGCATAACTGCGGACGCTGCACCGATCCGTCTGTCAATCTCACGCTCCATCGTTCCCTAACTCGTGAACAAGACCCCGAGATACTTGAACTTCTCCACCTGAGGCAGGACTTCTCCACCCACCCGGAGAAGGCATGCCACCCTTTCCCGGTGCAGAACCATGGCCTCGGTTTTGGAGGTGCTGATTCTCATCCCTGCCACTTCGCACTCGGCCTCAAACCGCCCCAGCACATGCTGAAGGTCCCGGTCCGATGAAGCCAACAGAGATGAAATCCTGAGGTTCCCAAACCGGATCCCCTCCGGCCCCTGGCTGCGTCTAGAAATCCTGTCCATAAAAATTATGAACAGGACCGGTGAACAAGGGCAGCCCTGCCAGAGTCCAACATGCACCGGGAACAAGTCTGACCTACTGGCGGCAATGCAAACCAGACTCCTGCTCCGATCATACAGAGACCGGACAGCCCTTAATAGAGGGCCCCGGACTCCATACTCACTGACCCCCCACAGAATGGCACGAGGGACACGGTCAAATGTCTTCTCCAGATCCACAAAGCACATGTAGACTGGTTGGGCAAATTCCCATGAACCCTCGAGCACCCTGCGGAGGGTGTAAAGCTGGTCCAGTGTTCCACAACCGGGACGAAAATCGGGAAAAAAAGGCATCTTCATACTGAAAGTGTAAGAAAAGTTGCAGAAAGTGCAAAAAAACACCTCAGCACGGAAAGCACAGGACAAATTTACATCAACTTCACAAGACTTATAGCCAGGAAGTCGTTGAAAATAGTGAGGTGTAGTTATCAGCAAATGTATGTGTAGCGGTAAGTCCATGGACACGCTCAGAGCTGCCTCAGCCAATGTCCTTGGTGTTATCAGACGGCTCGGTCAGTTCTGAAAACAGGTCCGCGGGTGATCTGGAGAGGGAAGGGTTAGTCGGGGCAGAGTCACCTTGTTTACATTCCACCAGAGAGATTGTGACTACAGCAATCAGCCAAACCGCTCTGTCAAGGCCAGAGAATAGAATCAACAATTTTATTGAAAAAAACAGGCAGATCCCAATAATTTTCCGTCAGCCTTAATTCTTTGGTTCCTCAATGGCGACTCCAAACAGACGAATTTGTGATCAATTCCCACCAAGCCGAGCTTCCAACTTCTCCAAGTTCTTTTCCATCTTGCCAATGAGCTCAAAGACCGCCGCCAGCCTGCGATTCTGTTCAAGAATCGCATCCAGCTTGCGGTCTTGCTCCCCCAGCGTTAAAGGGGACATATTATGGCATTTAATGTATATTTTAAAAAGGCCTTGAATGTCTTAAAAACAATCTAAAGCTTGTTTTTTCTACATAAATCAGAAATTCAGCCTGTGGGCCATGTCTCTAGTTTTACCGCTTCTAAAGCCTTTTTCTGTGCTTCATTCTGAGGGGAGGGGAGGCTATGATAATGAGGCTCTGCGCTGATTGGCTGCTTGAATGACGTGTAGGAGGGGAGGGAACAAAGTGTTGCTCCGGGGAGAATAGCAGCGGCTGCGTAGCAAAGCGTGTCCACAGTTCTGCGTTAAATCGACGCGTACCTTACGCCGTAGGCTCTGCGTTGGTGTAACGTGGAACCATAAATCAGCCTTTAGTCACCTCGTCTTCACACAGGAAGATTTAATTTAATTCTAAACAGGTACACCACAGTTATTTACTCCAATTCCTCATCATTTTATTTATGTTACAAGACAAATGAATCATGTTAACTGTAAATAAATCACAACACTGAATTTTCACAAATGGCAACTTTATTGTTAAAGGTATTGTGACATCATTTTTAACATGCTTTTAACACTATTAAAAGTCTTGGCCAACATCCCTCAAATGTGTCTAAAAGAGTGTAACAAGAAAAACTTCACTCTAGTACTCCATTCCTGGCTTTTTATTACAGTGTTTTTTTGCGCCGTGAAAAACGGGTCCTTTTTCCCCTTTCCTGTCAATCATTGCTCCGCTCCTCCTCCAAACCTCCTCCAACCAACCGCTACACACTTCTGCCGTCTTCACACACACGCGCGCACACCGACCACAAACACCGACACACAGCCCAGACAGGGCGACTACAGCCCGGGGATGAAGTCCAACCGAGACCAGAGGACCGGGACCGCAGCTCCCCGCGAGCAATACGCTCACAGCGGCGTCGGAGAGTTATGCCGCGTTCCATTTGTCCTCGGAAGTCGGAAATTTCCCAGTTCCCAGTCGGAATTTTCAACTGGAACGCCCCTCGAAGTGGGATCTCCTACTGGTAAAGTGGGAGAATCTTCACCACCCCCGAGTTCCCAGTTCCCAGTTCCAATTTCCGAGGTAAATGGAACGCGGCATTAAGCCGGGAGCGACAGGCGAAGCATGCACGGAAAAGCAGCACGGCGAAGCAGACAGTCCACAGCAAACAATCATAAAAATAAAGGCATGCAAGCAGCAGTGTCTCCTTATCTTAAGTCCAGTCAGTGGCCGCGGGTCTTCTTAGCAGTTCTCCTCCGGTGATTAGAACAGAAGAGGCTCTAAACTGCTCTGTGTTAAGCCTGATTTATGGTTCCGCGTTAAATCGACGCAGATCCTACGCCGTAGGGGTCAGCGTACGTTGCGCGTCGCCGCGTAACCCTACGCCGTAGGCTCTGCGTCGGTGTAACGCGGAACCATAAATCAGCCTTTATGGTGCGCTGGAGAGGAGAGGAGGCAGGGAGCTGGGTGGAGGGGGCGGTGATTTAGCGGGCCCTGACGTCACTGCCCGCCACCAAACCAGGTGGGCCGTTTTTGCACAGTTATGCGGAAAATCCCAGAAAGCACACAATACACTGAATGTTAAAAGTTAGTTGTTTTTTGGGTGTAATTGATGTCAAGACACCCAACAAAACACAAAAAATCAAGAAAAATGTGTTTTTCATGTCACAATACCTTTAAAATATATAAATAACATTGCTGGCTCAAGGAAGGACCGTGCGTCTTCTGAATGTGTTGTTGAACAGCTCCTGGTGCATTGCTTGGAAAATTGAACTGAAATCATAAACAGAAGAAAAATGTATTACGGTACTAATAGAGCCGGCGGCGCCCGGAGCCCTGAGTCCGGAACTCCGGGGTCGGGGCTCCGCCGGAGCCCCCGGGTTCGGAGCTCCGGGCTCGGGGCTCCAGGCCCAGAGCTCACCCGGAACCCCGGGGTTCAGAGCTCCGGGCCCGGGGCTCCTCGACGGTCCGGTCCGCGAGCAGCTCCAGCAGCAGCTCCAGCAGCAGCTCCGGTGCTCCGGAGATAAGCTAAATACTTAACCCATGCAAAGATCATACTTTTTAGACAAATATAAATAACATAAAAAAAATAACGTCACTTACCGCTGACTCGTGTGCAGTTGCCGGGTCCGTACTGTGGGAACTGATCCTTTTATGAGGGTAAATGTCGATGCAAAACCTCATTTTTGCTGTCCCCTCGCTGTGGAAACAGTCACCGCTTCTAAACAATGGCTGACGCTCCAGCCGGCGGAGAGAGTTGTGGGCGTGGTTTCAGCAGCGGAGGCTGATGGAAATCTGCTCCCGTCGTTACGTAACGTCGGGAGCAGATTCAGAACGGCTCCAAAAAGTCACATGACACTGGGGGATTCTGCTGGGCGGGGGTACAGACCTTGCAGAAATTTATGGGATTTCATCTTTCCTGTGTTGGCAGGGTGAGGGGAGACCACTTTATATATGTTAAAACAAGAAAAAACGTGTTTTTCATAATAGGTCCCCTTTAAAGTCAGAGTGTTGGTCGCAGCGCTTATCCTTTCAGTCACGTCAGGCAGCTCGGAGAGGGCCGAAGCAGCTGTCGAAGACTTACGCGTTTGTCGATAGACTAGGAATCCCCCCGCTCCAATTAGGAGAAATCCTGTTATCATAAATCCAATTATGAAGGCATCTTCAACGTCCTCGACAGACAGTATCACCAGGCACAACGGTTTCCAATGTTTCCAGGAATCCATTGTGTATCCCCGTCGGGGCAGGAGGGCTCCCTTACCCCCTGACTTCTCGTCGCAAAAGTTTGGTCGATTGTGCTGAGAGACCAGTTAATCAATTCCATGATTGTAGAGTTTCGGAGGAGTGAAAAAAAGAGACTCTGAAGACGAGACAGGACAAAAAGCAGTAGCAGGGCAGATAGATAAGGGAGAGGAGCAGAGAAGCGTCCGCCTTCGCTGGGACAGGAGGGGAAATCTTTATGCAGGAGGGGAAATCTTCGATCCTCGAAGTATTCCTTCCACCGTCCGACGATGTCCCCAGTCGAGGTCAACAGCTCCCCACCTGCACCATAAATGGTGCCGGCAGAGTACTGCTTCCCCCTTCGCCCCTTCGGAGGCGCGAACTTTTCGCCAGATTTTCCTCGAGGCCAACCGAAAGTCTTCCTCCATGGCCTCCCTGAACTCCTCCCAGACCCGGGTTTTTGCCTCCAGGACTGCCCGAGCCGCGGCTCGCTTGGCCTGCCGGTACCCATCTACTGCGGAGTCCCACAGGCCAACATAGCCCGGTAGGACTCCTTCTTCAGTCCGACGGCATCCTTTACTTCCGGTGTCCAACACCGGGTTCTAGGATTGCCGCCACGACAGGCACCGGAGACCTTGCGTCCAAAACTTCGAGCCGCCGCGTCGACAATGGAGGCAGAGAACATGGTCCACTCGGACTCAATGTCACCTCTCACCTCCCCCGGGATCTGAGGGAAGTTCTCTCGGAGGTGGGAGTTGAAGACGTCGCTGACAGAGGGCTCAGCCAGACGTTCCCATCAGACCCACACAATACTGACCCACAGTCTGTCCAACTTCCTCCTCCGCCAGCGTATCCAACTCACCACCATCATCAGTGATGTGAAAAAACTGGTTCACGCTGGAGTAGTCTGGTAAAGTGAGATAAGGCACACACACAAGCACACACACACACACACACACACACACACACACACACACACACACACACACACACACACACACACACACACACACACTGGAGTTTGCATGAAGCTCCGCCCACTGTAACTCCGCCAGGAAACCAGTCGGTCCGGATTCTTGACTGACGACGACGCCCTCAGACATCAGAAATCCTCAGAAGTGAAAGTAACTGACAGTCTGAACCGTCAGCGTCGCCCGAAGAGAACATGGCCTCCAGCCCGGAGGAAGACCTTTCGTGTCCTGTTTGCCAGGACATTTTCAAAGACCCGGTCGTCCTCTCGTGCAGCCACAGCTTCTGCCGGGCCTGCCTCCAGTCGTGGTGGGCGGAGAAGGAAACACGACCGTGTCCGTGCTGCCAGAGGAGGTCATCGAGGACTGACCCTCCTCGCAACCTGGCGCTGAAGAACCTGTGCGAGGCCTTTCTGAGGGACGGGGAGCGGCGGGCAGCAGCAGGGTCCGAGCACATGTGCAGCCTGCATGGTGAGAAGCTCAAGATCTTCTGTCTGGACCACCAGGAGCCGGTCTGCGTGGTCTGCCGGGACTCCAGGACTCACAGCAACCACCGGTTCAGACCCATCGACGAGGCGGCCCAGGACCTTCGCCGGGGGCTGCAGAGAGGCCTGACACCCCTCCGGGAGAAGCTGATGCTCTTCCAGCAGGTGACGGAGGACTGCCTCCTCACTGCAGACTACCTCCAAGTCCAGGCCCGGGACACCGAGGAGGAGATCCGGCAGGAGTTTCAGATGCTTCACCAGTTCCTGGAAGAGGAAGAGAAGGCGAGGGTGGAGGCGCTGAGGGAAGAGGAGGAGCAGAAGAGTTGGCTGGTGAAGGAGAAGGTGGAGGCTCTTACCCAGGACATGGACACTCTTTCAGACACGATCAGAGCGATGGAGACGGAGCTGAGAGCCGGAGACGTCTCGCTGCTACTCAACTACAAGGTGGCGACCGGGAGGGTCAGGCAGGGCCCAGTTCTGCAGGACCCGGAGCCGGTTTCAGGGGCTTTGATAGATGTGGCCAAACATCTGGGCAACCTGACCTTCAACATCATGAATGAGATGAAAGACATGGTGGGCTACAGTTCCATGATCCTGGATCCAAACACCGCCGACGCAGAGCTCGTCGTGTCTGACGACCTGCTGAGTGTCACATTCGTGGGGTCGCCAGATGTGCCGAGCAACCCGGAGAGGACCAGGTTCCCCCGCAGCGTCCTGGGCTCCGAAGGGGTGGAGTCAGGGACTCATGGGTGGGTAGTGGATGTTAAAGGCAACACTGACTGGGAGGTGGGAATGCTGGAAGCCGATGGTGGCGACACAGCGGAGCCGCGGCGGTGGAGGATTTCACTCAAGGACGGTAGATACAAGGCGTTGGCTGGATCGGGCTCGGAGCAAGACCTGCAGGGGCAGGTACCCCGGAGGATCATAGTTTATCTGGACTTCGACGAGGGGGAGCTGTCGTTGTTGGATCTTGAAACAGAAGAAGCCGTGCACACCTTCACGCACTCGTTCACGGGCGTGATGTTTCCTTACATGTACACCCGGAGCTCAGTCCCACTGAGGATCCTGCCATGCAAGGTTGCCATGACGACACCGAGTTGGGAAGTTCAGGAGGTGGAACCAGACCCTGAACCCTGAGACGAGTCAACATGGAAGGTTGTATCATCGTCCGCCTCGTTTGCATTTGACATTCTTGTTGGACATGTGGACTTGTGGACTCTGACTGGGAATCGTTCAGCTCCAGCGTGTCTCAGCGTTTCAGTTTGACATCAAAACATTGGGACGTTTGTTTGGCTGATCTGTGAATGTGAATCCAGGAACGATGCTTCTGGATTATGATCTAATAGTAACTCAGTATTGTTGATAATGATGATTGATCATGTGACTGGTGACGGGATCTTGGTCTCAGATAAATATTGATGACTGATGTCTGATAAACAAGCAAAGCCACTCTGTAGAAATACCACGTCTGACTCATGGGGACAGCAATCACGAGAATGTTCACGTGTCAGCCTCCGACGTCAGATGAAGTCGTTTTACAAGACAGGTTGGACCAGACAAGAGCTTGAAAAGCCTATTTCCTTGTTTCCTCGTTTCCTTGTTCCTCGTATGTGCCACGTTGGAAGTGAGAGAAAGAACAGGTCTGGGAGGACGGACGGGACACGCCCGCTTGGCTGATCCGGCTGGTTGCCATGGAAACACCCGTAACTATCAGAGCTACCCTGGGACAAAGGTTGGGTTGCAGTCGGGTCCACCTCCCGGTAGCTGATTGGCTGGAAGTGTCCTGAAATGATCAGTTGATCGGCTGATTGATCCCCACTCACTAGTAGATCTAGATCTCCCCCACCTGGTCAGATGTGGTACTGCTACGAGAAGAATCTTAAATGTGTCGGTAAAACTTGGTGGTTGAGGGTTTTTTTTAAAACATAATAGATGTATGCTCTATTAAAACTGCCATAATAATATTATTTTACCTTTTTTGTGAGGTGAAATTCACTTTGATTTTGGACAGCAGGGAGTTTTTCATATATATAAATATATCTGGATAGTTGAAGATAATCAACATACTCCTGATCAAGATGTTTCCATTTATTTTATTTCATCCACAACCTTTATAAATCACTCCAAAATTAATTAGCTCCAACAACAATAACAACTGATAACTGACTTCACATGTGTTAATAGCTCAATTGTAACTAAGACAATTTCTTTAAACAATTATTCTTCATTTAAGCATCATTATTTTGTTTGTATCAATCCACCCGTTTCATTTATCACAGTCTACAGGCCACCCAAGCGTCCTTCCTGTTTTATTCAGGAGTTTTTTTGGAACGCAGGGACTTATACATACACACGTAAATATATATTTGGAGCTAATTAATTTTGGAGCAATTTATATAGGTTGTGGATGAAATAAAATAAATGGAAACATCTTGATCAGGAGTATGTTGATTATCTTCAACTATCCAGATAACAATAATAACTGATGTATTATTTCACACGTGTTGATCTTAATATTTCCCAGATTGGCTGAGAGCTCCACAGTTCTGGGAGACAGATAATCGCAGTAGTCTAGTCCTGATTCAGTCTCAGGGACCTGGACTGGTTGCTGTTTGTGTTTCTGCCTGTTCCCGTTTCCGTTTGTTTGTTTTCTCTGTTGCAGATTCCAAAGGCTTGTGTGCCCGTTGTGTGTTTTCATTTCAGACTAGCAGTGGATGCCCCCCTCCCCCCCCCCCCCCCCCCCCTCTGAGTAAAATAGTCGTGTGTTCGACGCATCTAGACTTAAAATCGCTGTTGTCAGTGTTCGTCCACAGGAGTGACGGGCTGGTGTCAGGGTTACGATAACAGTGTTAGCCTCGGTCAGGGTTAACGTAGCGTTGGCAGAGATGTCAGAACTAAATTGAATTGAATTGAATTGAATTGAATTTAAATCTTTATTTCGAGCATAAAAAAAACAAAAAAAACAATTTCACAAAACAAAAAAGAATACAAATAAACAGTCATTAAACAAAATCAAAGGGAAATAAACATTCATGCCCAAAAAGGAGTAGGTCCTACCCCTTATTTCTATTTCAATTTTGCTTGAAAGTAAGAATAAGAAAAAATAAAACAGCAAGCTTTACTTTATCAAAAAAATTATACCTATTATTATCAGAGCGATTATAAATAATATACATATACTATATATATATATATATATATATATATATATATATATATATATATATATATATATATATATATATATATAGAGCTTAATGTATGTATATAAAATGGTATATAGAATAATTATTATATTGTTTATGATAAGAGGTGTGTGTGTGTATATATATATATATATATATATGTACATATATATATATATGTACAACATATATATATATATATATATATGTACAACATATATATATATATATATATACACATCTTATCATATCAGATTATAAACAATATAATAATTATTCCATATACCATTTTATACACGTACATGATGCTGAATCCCCACACAATCGCTACCTCATGTCTCTTCTTCCCTGTATTTGGCAAAAATAATTTCTTCGTATTTGCTTTTGAACCTTTAGATGGTTGGACATTGTACTCTTCCGTATAATATTCTTCCATATTCATCAATGTATAAATACTTCTTAAAGCTGTTTTAATACTGTTGACCACATGGGGGTGTGGTGCTACTAAAAACGTCTCTGCAATGATCCAAATCAGCGCTTGTGTACTTTCAGTTCAGTTCAGTTTATTTCGGTCATGACATCACATAAAAAGAATAAAAATAAGACAAACATCAAAATAGCTTTTACAAAATTAAAAATAAAATAAAAAAATGACAACAAGGAAACAAATACACTGTTCAAAGAAAACATTAAAAAAAAAAGTTTCCAATATACAAATAAAATCCAGACAGAAAAAGGTGTAGCTGAAGCAAAGCTTATTCATTGCCTCCATCAAGACGATTATTTAAAGTAATAAAAGCAAGAAGTAAGAGATAAGTATGACTGCGAGCTGTAAAACAAATTGCCTCCATGGAGATAACAAAGATTCCTAGAACCTCGAGAAATAAGAAAGAAAAAAGGTGCAGTCTACATGTTTCCTTCATCCTTGAATAATCTAATCAAATCACCAATTAAATGAATAACCAAATCAACATAGCAGCATCACTGCTCATTACTTTTTTAGGGAAATCATCCTTCTTTTCAATGTTTTTTTTACTTTCTTTTACTGAATATTGGGGGCTTAAGTGCATTAACTTCAGGAACCTTATAAGAAAAACTCTGGTCTTTCACCACATTTGTAATAAATATGTAATATATATGATAGATAGATGGATAGATATGCGTGTGTGAGAAAGTGTGAATGAAAGAGAAAGTGAATAAAGTTGAAATGTTGATAAAAAAGGCGAAATTTTGACTTTATTCACGAAATTTTGACTTCATTCTTGAAATTGTAAATTTCGACTTTTTTCTCGAAGTGCATAATGAAAAAAAAAAATCTTCCTCCTCTAAAGTATTATTTTTATTTTTCTCCTGCCTGGCCCTGATACTCTTCCGTATTCATCAATCGCCTAGAGACAATTTTTTTGTATTAGACGCTATATAAATAAAAATTGAATTGAATTGAATTGAATTAATGTATAAATACTTCTTAAAGCCGTTTTAATACCGTTGACCACGTGGGGGTGTGATGCTACTAAAAACGTCTCTGCAATGATCCAAATCAGCACTGCACTTGCACACTACTTTAACTCATTCTTGGAGCATAAATGCATTAACTCCAGGAACATTATTAAAAGAACTGGACAACCCCGGTCTTTCACCCGTTTGTAATAAATATGTAATAGATATAATCAGAGTTAGGTAGTAACGAGTTACATTTACTCCGTTACATTTACTTGAGTAAGTTTTGGGAAATGTTGTACTTTTAGGAGTAGTTTTGAATCACTATACTTTTTACTTTTACTTGAGTAGATTTGTGAAGAAGAAACTGTTCCTCTTCCTCCGCTACATTAGGCTACGTTGAGCTGTTACTTTTCTTTTATTCCTTTTATCCGCGTACGCGTCAATCTCATGACATCACTGGGTGATTCTTTGGGAAAAATGTTTGTTTTTACAGGTTTTGTCACATTTACACAGACTCAAACACACACAGAGTTTCTATGAGTTCATGTTTGTTCTAGTTCTGCTGGTTAAAAAAGAAAAGTACAAAGGCTGGAAATTTTGTGCTACTTGTGCTTAATTAATTTTTTTATTCTGTTATTCTATTTATTTTATTATTTATTAAAGTACTTGATTTTACTTTAGGCTTATTTTAATTTAAGCTATTTTTTTATTTTTTTATTAATTTTAATTAATTTTATTATTTTATTGATTTATTTTGCCTGAAGATGATTATTTTGTACTTTTGTCTGTTTGAATGGTTGTGTTAAAAAAATAAATCAGACGTTACTCAACAGTTACTCAGTACTTGAGTAGTTTTTTCACCAAGTACTTTTTTTACTTTTACTCAAGTAATTATTTGGATGACTACTTTTTACTTCTACTTGAGTCATATTTTTCTGAAGTAACAGTACTTTTACTTGAGTACAATTTTTGGCTCCTCTACCAGCTCTGTATATAATATACTGTATATATAAATAGATAGATCTATCTGCGTGTGTGTGAATGAAAGAGAAAGACTCTTATTTTGAAAGGCCGTGTCAGCGGAAGCTGGGCGGTGCAGGGTCGATGCTGCTGGAACTCGGGACAGTTCTGAACTTCATCAGGACCAGAAGGAGCTGGAGAAACTTGTGTCTGATGGACGTTTTTATTTTTAATAAGTTTTAGTTGCAGCTCATGTCTGAGGATCAAGAACCAGCCACAGAATGAGTTCAGTTTGGTTTATTTTACTCCTGTTTCTGCGGGCGGTGGAGCTGCGGCAGGTGCTCCCCGGTCCGGGGCCCCAGGAGTCGAGCCAGGGGCCCCATCAGGTCCTCACCCATCCAGGGCTCCGGGAGACGGCGGAGGATGCAGGGACCCCCGGGCCCCGGGAGTCGACCCAGCGGTTGGAGGATACAGGGTACCAGGGGCCCCACACTGGAAAAAGTAAATCAACGCTGTCTTCAATTTAAATTATTTTTTTCTCATTCTAATAGTTGACAAGTATTAGTTTGCTTATTTAAACTACGTTTTCTAATTTATATCTATCGGTGCATTTTTTTTTTTTTACTTTACAATATTATAAACTGACAACAGATCACCAGATTGATTTATTTTTTCATTTTGATCAAAGCATTTTTTTAGATTTAGTATTATTGTCTGTACATTTTCTGGCAGTAATTCAAAAATAATTTATATTCAATAAAAAGTTAAGCTAAATGAATTATTTATACTGAGTCAAAACAAAGTACTGACATAAATCTGTTTAAAAAGAGATACAAAAAATGATTTATAAACAGGTTTATGGAAGAGGAAATGGGTTAATGAGGAAAGTGATAAACAAATAAAATAGGGAAAAATGGTATATTATTCTTGCTTAAGATATGTTTAGATATTTATGTGGATATTTATGTAGTATATATTATATGTTGAGAGGGATAGTTATAATTATGTAATATATGTTAAATATTTATTATCTATGTAGCATATATATATTTCTAGGGATATTTATGTAGTTTATATAGTGTATATTTATATATTTATTTATATAATATTTGTATTTTCTATATATTTCTATAATATTTATGTAATATTTATATTTTCTATATACTTATATGGATAATTATGTAATAATAGGCATGTTTACGTAGTATTTATATAGAATATATTTATATGGATATTGTGTAGATATAATAATAACAATAATGTAAATTCATAGCGTTATAAAGGGGTAGGAACTAGGAAAAAGTGTAAACTTCTTCCTACCCCTTTTTAGAACCTATGTGCATATGAAGATGTTACTGTTTATTTTTATTTTTTATATACATGTTCGAAATAAATTCATTCATTCATTCATTCATTCATTCATTCATTCATTAGTTGTCAATAGTTTCAATAGTTGAAAAATATTAGTTTGCGTATTTAAACTAAGTTTTCTAATTTATATCTATCGGTGTAATTCTTTTTTTTTTTTACTTTACAATATTATAAACTGACAACAGATCACCAGATTGATTTTTCTCATTTTGATCAAAGCAATTTTTTAAATATTTAGTATTATTGTCTTTACATTTTCTGGCGGTAATTCAAAAATAATTTATATTCAATAAAAAGTTAAGCTAAATGAATTATTGATCCTGAGTCAACACTAAAATATTAGGTGTGACAGATGACCCTTAGTTTTTTGAGTTGTTTTAGTTTAGTTTATTTGCACGTAGAAATATACAACAGTTTTAAAAAGTACAGACGAACAGTATGTATAAAAAACAAGGAAATAAAAAAAAGAAATACAATATAACATAAATGTGTAGGAGGAACCAAATAAACCCATAAGGGCTTGTTGATGGTTCCGCCTATAGTGAAACAAACAATATCTACGGAAATAAGTAAAACAGAGGACAACTAAGGAAAACAAAAACAGGAATCTAATGAGGGAGAGAAGAACTGGAAATGAATGGTTAAACTTTGCTAAATTGGGCTAGTAAAAA
Source organism: Cololabis saira (assembly GCF_033807715.1). Taxonomy (NCBI): domain Eukaryota; kingdom Metazoa; phylum Chordata; class Actinopteri; order Beloniformes; family Belonidae; genus Cololabis; species Cololabis saira. The sequence goes on along the minus strand of NC_084594.1, from coordinate 2,574,345 downwards.
TGTTGTGATTTGTTTTTTGAAAGTATTTGTACTAGAGCGTTCTCTAATATGGTAATAATGTGTTCCAATAAAGAGGAACCTCTGAATCGAACTGGAAATTGGGAAATAGTAGAGCCGGAAAAGGTGGATGGAGAATTGGTTCCTAGTATTAAAGTGATGAATTTGGGAATTGAGTTGAAATGAAGAATGAAAACAGGTTAGAAGTAGCTTGTGGATGGATTGATAGACAAAAAGACAAATCTGAAAAACATTTACAGCAAAAATAGGGAGAGTAGGGATTGGAACAATGGGGTGGATCTAGTGAGTCTATTGGAAAATGTAATCATTTTGATCCAAGTTAAACTAAGGTTATTTTTTTTTCAGTGCATCAGGTCCTCTCCGGTCCCGGGTTCCGGGAGATGGTTGAGGATGCAGGGTACCAGGGGCCCCATCAGTTCCTCCCCCATCCAGGGCTCCGGGAGTCGCCCCAGCGGGCGGAGCATGCTAAAACCTCAGGTCTCGGCCAGGTCCTCACCGGTCCCGGGCCCCAGGGGACGGCGGAGGATGCAGGGACCCCGGGGCCCCATCAGGACATGGTTCCCCTTAAGCGGGTCCCCCGAGGGGCCAGAGACGGGGGTTTGAGGAGAAAAGACCAGCCTCCCCAGAACAGTTTGGGGCTCCCGCGGCGGAACGACGACCCGGACCGGTACTTCACGACCCCGCGGGGCCCCCAGGGCCCCCGGGGCCCCTCGGCCCCCCCCAGGAACTCCACTGGGGGCTCCGGGCTGCTGAACCCGCTGTTCCCCGTCACCGACGGCTCCTGCTGGGCCTACGCCGTCATGCTGCTGGCGCTGCTGCTGTTCTCGGCCGGCGTGGTGGGGAACCTGGCGCTCATGTGCATCGTCTGGCACAGTTTCCACCTGAAGAGTTCCTGGAACTGCGTGCTGGCCGGCCTGGCCCTCTGGGACTTCCTGGTGCTCTTCTTCTGCCTCCCCGTCGTCGTCTTCCACGAGCTGACGCTCCGGCGGCTGCTGGGCGGCCTGTCCTGCCGCCTGGTGCCCTACCTGGAGGTGAGTTACCATGGCAACCACAACCGTTCCTGCTTTAATTAGTTCCTACCTGGAGGTGAGCTATCTTATACATTTTTGTTCTATTTTATTCTGCTGGGCGGCCTGTCCTAATGGCTGGTGCCCTACCTGGAGGTGAGTTACCATGGAAACCACAACCGTTCCTGGTTTATCTAGTTCCTACCTGGAGGTGAGGGCCGTTCCCATGATTTTATTTTATTTTATTTTGATTTTATTTTGTTCTATTCTATTATATTTTATATCATTATATTTTCTTTTATTTTGTTCTATTTTCTTTTCTTTTATTTTGTTCTATTTTATTTGATTCTATTTTATTTAGATTGTATTTTATTCTAATTTATTTTGTTCTATTTTATTTTATTTTATTCTATTTAATTTTGTTCTGTTCTATTTTATTATGTTTTATTTTATTCTTTTTTATTTCATTTTGTTCTATTTTATTCTATTTCATTTTATTCCATTTTATTTTGTTCTATTTCATTTGATTGTATTTTATTATATTTTATTTCATCCTATTTTATTATATTTTATTTTGTTCTATTTTATTTTTGTTCTAATTTATTACATTTTATTTTATTCTTTTTTATTTTACTTTGTTCTATTTTATTATATTTTACTTTGTTTTATTTTATTTTAATTTCATTTCTTTTAATACCAGCAACAACAGGCCAGAAGCCTTAAAGCCAGTTTTATTTTATTATTCAAAATTAGAATAACTAGGGTCCAGATCCAGACCTGCAGGTCCTCTACAGACCACTAGGGTCCAGATCCAGACCTGCAGGTCCTCTACAGACCACTAGGGTCCAGATCCAGACCTGCAGGTCCTCTACAGACCACTAGGGTCCAGATCCAGACCTGTAGGTCCTCTACAGACCACTAGGGTCCAGATCCAGACCTGCAGGTCCTCTACAGACCACTAGGGTCCAGATCCAGACCTGCAGGTCCTCTACAGACCACTAGGGTCCAGATCCAGACCTGCAGGTCCTCTACAGACCACTAGGGTCCAGATCCAGACCTGCAGGTCCTCTACAGACCACTAGGGTCCAGATCCAGACCTGCAGGTCCTCTACAGACCACTAGGGTCCTGTTAGTAAAGCATGTTTAATTATGATAAAGAGAACCATTATTAGCATCAAAGACGCTCCTGTACGACCCGCGGGTCAGACAGCTGCTGCTGATTCTGCTCAGTGATTGTCCAGTTTATCCAGACGACCTCCGTCTGGGATGAAAGCTCTGTTTGTGTCTTTGTTCCCGGTTTGAATCCTCGGCCTCGTCAGCATCAACCGAGGCGGCCGAGCTCCCGCATGTACGGCCACGAACGTGGACTTTTCTGCTGAAATCCTCCACATTTAGGAACTTTATTCAGCTGGCAGACAGAAACCGAGTTGTGGCTCGTTGTGAGTTTTTCTTCCTTAAACCGATGTCTCAGACACGTGCAGCAAGGCGTTAATCTGGAGCTGCAGTTTAAATAGCAGTTTTTTTAGATAAAGTTTCAGTGGACAGAAAGTTTACAGTTTACATCACCATGGAAACCATGAACTGCCAATCCAAGCTTCTCTGGTGCAACAGTTTTTATTTTGGGACGTTAAACATTGTTACAAAGGAAACATGGGTTTTGGAATATAAGACTTATTTACATTATGTTGAAATTTGAAATTTGAAATTTTATTTCGAACATGAAACAATAGTGAATACAAAACAAAACAATAATACTCGCATCCATCATAATTAACATGCTCGAAAAGCAGTAGGAAGAAGTAAAAACGTATTAAATCCTACCCCCTAAACTCTATTTCATTATAATCCAAATTAATTGTATTTCTATACAAAAAAACAAAAGATATCTACATAAATCTATATATACATATATAACACATACACAAATATATATACACATACACATACATACATATATACACATACACAACGCAGAAAAGAGCGAGTAGTTTAGTGCTAAACAAGAGAAAAGTATTTTTTTAAATCACATTTCAGACTAATATTTCTCTGAAAATCGATCAGTTAACTGTTTAATCTATAAAGTGTTATAAAAAAGTAAAACTTGATACAGGATGTGTTGTAAAAGTAAAAGTATTTCCAATCTCCAAAAATAATCAAAACCCAAAAACATGAAAGAAGGGAAGAGGCTGCAGACTGAGACTGATGGATTCTTTATTTCTGAATAATTTATTGGTTTTGAAGGAACTCATCTGTTGGTTTCCATCATGGCGCTCATGGAGTCGTCCTGGTGAAGTTCCTGGTACTAGTGGTTCCTCCAGTGGAAGGTTCCTGGTACTAGTGCAGGGGTGTCCAACCCGCGGCTCGCGGGCCGCATGCTGCTAGTGGCCCGGCGTCATTGCGGCTCTTGCGACTTTATTTGATGGTGCAGTGAAAGACAGACATGTAGGAAGTGGAGGGAAAAATATGCCACGACTGGAATCAAACCCGCGTCGCTGTTCAGGGGAAGGTTTACATAAGTCGCTGCTCAACCCGTTGAACCATACGGCACTCTGATTGTGATGGAAATAATTTGGAGGGAAAAAAATCCACCCTCAAAATGTCAGGGAAAAAATGCACGGCCAAACAAAAATATGAAGATAAACACAGGACGTTTTTAACAGAGTGGGAGAGTTTAATATATATAATATAAATTAAATATTAATATTTAAGCAATACATCAGGACAGGCCGTGGTATCATTATATCACAGCTGAGGGGCTTTTATAAAACGGTTAGCAATAATGTAAATATGAAAGAGGAATACACAATCTATTTTATGTAGTTTTTAATTAATCAGAAATACATATTATCCAGTAAAAATATCCCACTGTGTAAAACAATAGTCCATCTCTCCAGATGTAGCTCTGCATGTCGGAGACAGGAACTCCTCCATCCATCCATCCTTCGTTAGCTCCTCCCCGGAGATCAACGTTTACCCTCAACATGCATAATTAATTGTTAACGAAAATAAAAAATAAACTTCAACACCAGCACCAGTTGGTTGTTGTCATGGAAACATTGTTGCTTCCCTGACGTGGAATGATCTGCTGTGATGAGGCTTTAGAATAGAAGCCGTGGTATAAGCTCATTATACCACAGTTAACAACCAATCAGATCATTATACCACAGTTAACAACCAATCAGATCATTATAGCACAGTTAACAACCAATCAATCAGATCATTATACCACAGTTAACAACCAATCAGATCAATATACCACAGTTAACCAATCAGATCATTATACCACAGTTAACAACCAATCAGATCATTATAGCACAGTTAACAACCAATCAGATCAATATACCACAGTTAACAACCAATCAGATCATTATACCACAGTTAACAACCAATCAGATCATTATACCACAGTTAACAACCAATCAGATCATTATACCACAGTTAACCAATCAGATCATTATACCACAGTTAACAACCAATCAGATTGCAGGATTTCACCTTTCTGTTTTCTAATGGTATGTTTATGTCTCAGAGAGAGCAGGGAGTGAAGGATCATGGGTAGTTATGTGCACAATGTGGCTCTTTGCAGTAACACAGTAACCAATTAGCTTAGCCTCTGACTGGTTGGCCCTCCCTGTAGTAGCGGTTCCTCCAGTGGAAGGTTCATGCTAGTCTCCGCCCGTCTGCATCACTTTTCCCTCTCTGGAGTGGATTTTGGCTCTTTTGTAGTAAGAAGCCTTTAACGAGGTCAAGCCGCCGCCCCCCTTCTGCTCCTATTTTTATGCTAATGAGTGAATCTATTTCCTGCTAATTAATGAGCGTTTTTCTAAATTGCTGTTTAACTGAGGGGTGTTTAAAGCGGGTCCGGGTGCCAGCTGCCCCCCTGCCCCCCCGTTAGCGGAGCTGTTTTAATGCTAATTAAGACTCGGTGTTAATTATCTTGAGTAGTGTCTTAACTGTTCGGGGTCATTAAGCAGTCGGAGGGAGGACTCGTCTCTGTGATGACGACCGCCGGCGAGGAGGAGGAGGTGTTGCTTCGTCAAAGCCTCTCTGTTCCCTCCAGACGGCTTTTATTTCTCGCTGAATCTGCTGAATCTGCTGAATCTGGACTTCTCCGTTGGCAACAAAGTTTGTAGTTTTGCAAAAGAAAACAGAGGAAATCCCAAAGTTGCTGTCAAAGTAAAACGCAGGTTTCCAAGAGATCTTTTTATGATTAATTTATTCACATAGGCCTGTGTTGAAAAAAAAATCGATTTTCCGATTCTAAATCGATTCTCATATTAATTCCTAAAAATCGATTAGTATGTTTAAAGATCAATTTTTTTCCATCATTACATTACAACTTTTGGTATTTTTTTGTTTATGCCCAAAAAAAGGAATATTTTGTTGGACACGAGAATAACTAGAGCCACGTATTTGCCTTTAAATATGTTTAAAGGTATGAAAATATTAAAGTTTTCAGTTATAATTACATACATTTTCTATATTTCATTACTTTATATACTGTCTTGGGGTGACATTTGCATAAAATGCTAAAAACCAAATTCTAAAAAAATTAAAAACCGAAATAGACCTAAAATGGAAAAGATTAAAACGGAATGTGGGAAAAAATAAAAGCGATTTCCTCCGTCTCTGTTTCCTCCCTGGATGTGTTTGGTAATTCTGACCCATGATGTTTCTGTTTCAGTTCTATCAGCATTCTGGGAGCTGATTGGTCCTTACAGCATCATTAGCTGCAATACTTGCTGTTGAATCTCAGTATAATACTAGTATTAATATGTTGCAGAACTACAGTCATATAATTCATGCAGCAGCTCAAAAAACAGTTTTAATAACACTAACCCAAATCAATATCCGAATCGGTGTTGATTCTTGACATTTGGTCCTGGTCCTGGGAATTGACCCGGCAACCTCCCGGTTCGAGGGTCGACCCCCCAGTAGATCTGTCATCTGTCACATCCATCCGCTTCTTTCACACAGCAACTTCCTGCGAAGGCGATGATTCCCTTTATTCCGCCTTCACTCTCCAGCTGTGTTCACACTGATCCATGCAGCGTCCAATAAGGTCTCCAGCATGTCCAGTTCTCCGCCGTCTCTGGCGTCTCTGGCGTCTCCGGTCACCGACTGCTTCATTAATGCTCTGAATAAAACGTGATGCTGAAAAATGACCATAAAGAAATAGTTTCTAGCTGGTAGTTCCCACGGGACCCGATCTCCGGTCTCACGCCCGTCATGGAGTCCGGAGATGTTGGGGAGGGGGTTGATGAATGACCTGCAGATCTATTTATTTACATTTTATTTTGAAAGTCTCTTTAGTTAAACTCACCCAACAGTTGTGGGGGACAGATAATCGCAGTAGCCTAGTCTTGATTGAGTTTTATGGCCCTTTTCCATACTCATCTCAGCTCGGCTTGTTTTTTTTTTCCACTACAATCCATCACCCAGATCAGCAGTAGGAGGTTGGAGAAGCTGCTGTGACGTATTTGATTGTGTATCTAAACGGAGAAGACAACAACACTAAAGATGTAGAACCTGGAGGAGATGATAGATGTGCTGCTGGGACTGTGGCTTGTGTTCCATATCAAGTTAAAAATGAGAGTGAAAGAAGCTTTTTAATGTTTTTAGTTTGTCTCTGCTGCTGAAAGGTCTGTTGGTATCTCAGCAGCTATGAAGAGACAGAGCTCCTGGTAGATCTGGTCGTTCCTTATCTCCGTCTAGATCTTTTTAATTCTCTCCTCAGCACCAGGTTTATGAACATCTGCACCTCAGAGTTGGTTCACCAAACACACTTCTGCTGCCGTTGCTGCTGGAATAAAATGAACAAGAATCCGTCAGAGTCTCTTTCTCTGATGTCACTTCCTGACTCAGACGTCTGACTCCAACCCCCCGACCAATCGGTGGCCTGGAGTGTGATGACATCACAGCCCGACTCAGCTGCTTAGAAATTCGGCAGAATAGATACAGAAAAGTATATACTTGGCACATTAGACCCCTGTTGGGAAAGAACCAATCCGAGTGGAAGAGAGCCGAGTAGGTGCTAGTGGAAAAGTGCCATTAGAGACCTGGACTGGTTGCTGTTTGTGTCTCTGCGTGTTCCCGTTTTTGTTTGTTTGTTTTCTCTCCTGCAGATTCCAAAGGCTTGTGTGCCTTTTGTGCGTTTTCCTGTTTTTCTCTTGCACAAAATGTACAATATGGGTCAGGTGCTAGTCCCATTCGATGTCTGATTCTGGATGTAACATAGGCTCTGTGACAAAACTATTGCTAGTACCTCTGAGTATTACAGTAAGAGTACCGGTGAAGTCAAAAGGTGGGACCCCCCGCTGCCTCCGCGGCGGGGCGCCCCTCTGGTCTTGGAGGGCCACTTTCGTGGGGGCGGGTGCACCCGCCCGCGTCGGCAGCCGGGGCGGCTCTGTCTCTCTGGGCAGGCTGGCCCCTCGCTGGGTGGGGGTCGTTGGCCTGGAGGGTGAGGGCCTCGGGGGGGGGGGCCTCGCAAGCGGTGGGTTGCCTCCCTCCTACTTATCCCCTCTGTGGGGTTGCTGGTGGCCTGGGTTCCGGGTTCTTCCGTGTCGGCCTCTGGTCTCGCGGGTGGCGGGGTTGCTCCCCCCCTCCCCCACTATAGATACACTTCAGGTGGAGCTTTGATAGGATTATTACACACACACACACACACACACACACACACACACACACACACACACACACACACACACACACACACACACACACACATACACATAGCTACATAGACATATACACACTCACGCACATATACACACACACACACATAGCCACAAAGACATGTACACACACACGCACGCACACATACACACACACACGCATGATCATATACACACACACACACACACATAGACATACACACTGGCTTGTTCACCTGCATGCTTGCCCTCTAGTTTTTGGGGTTATTTAGCGGTAGCTTAGCTCAGACTGTGATCAGATCAAGTTTACGCTGCCACTCAGTCTTTCTGACACTCAGTGGGCGTACCCCGCCGTGAAGTCGCATCTGTGACGTCATTACCTGTATAAACGCCAGCCAGGTGTGAATGTTGAGTCAGATCTAATTTCTGTCGTCTCCCCGTCAGGTGACGTCTCTCGGCGTGGCCACCTTCAGCCTCTGCGCCCTGAGCATCGACCGTTTCCACGCGGCCACCGGCCCGACGCCCCACCAGAGCCCCAGGGTGGAGCCCTGCCAGTCCATCCTGGCCAAGCTGTCCGTCATCTGGCTGGGCTCGCTGGTGTTAGCGGCGCCGGAGCTGCTGCTGTGGCAGCTGCTGCAGGAAACCGTGGGGCTAACGCCGGCAGCGGCGCCACCCGCCGGCGCACTGATGGCGGCGCTGCGGTCCCGGACCGACGGCTTCCAGGTGGACGTGTGCGTCCGCGAGCCGTGGGCGGAGCTTCCGGAGGGCGTGTACGCGCTGGTGCTAACCTACCACCAGGCCCGCACGTGGTGGATCTTCGGCTGCTACATATGCCTGCCGCTGCTCTTCACGCTAGCCTGCGACCTGGTGACGCGGCAGGTGCTAGCGCAGCACCGATCCGGATCCTCCTCTTCCTCCTCCTCGACTTCATCCTCTTCCTCCTCCCGGTATGAACATATGCCTGTGCACTTACAGTGTGAAGGCCCTATTGTATCTGTAGGAAATGTTATCCTCGTTCTCGTTTTGCTTTTCTTAATTTTTCCGATGAAATGAGGGCCTTTTTGCCCCCCTAAAAGTGCCCCAAAAGTTACCAAATTTTGCATGCACGCCAGGCCTGGCGAAAAATTTGATATTTAATGGTTTGCATTAATGGGCATGGCCTAATGGCTCAACAGCGCCCCCCGGAAAACTTTGTGCCTCAAGCCCCGGTTTGACGTACATGCAGGAAAATTGGTACACACTTGTATCATGTCGCAACTTAAAGAAAAGTCCCTTGGTGCCATGGCCGAAACCCAACAGGAAGTCGGCCATTTTGAATTAATTATGTCATTTTGGCGCAATTTATGCCATTTCTTTGGCCGTTAATGTGGCCCGAACCGTAACGTGCACCCAGGTGTGTTATACATCAAAATGTGCGTTTCCATCCTGCGAAGATGCGCATTACTTTTCTCAGTCAAAAGCGTTACCATGGCGACGATAGACACCAAAAAGCGCACCCCCCCCTCATCTGGTGGGTCCATATTTGATAGTTATTACTTTCTGCCATAACTTTTCAATGGTTTGACATACAGAGTCGTGGGTGGTGTCATTGGATTTGGTTTAGAGTCCTTAACCTTCATTGGTGTAAATTGGCTCTGCCCCTTCTTCTGATTTGTCGATATTTAGTTATGATGATAAGTTGAGTTTTATGTGAATAGCAAAGGCACTTTATTGACCTAGGAATGTGGGGGAACCTGGGGGGGGGGGGGCAGCTTTAATTATTATTATTATTATTATTATTGTTATTGTAATTATTGTTTTGTGTAACCTCATGATGCTTCAGTTGTTCTTTTTGCATGCTTTATTATGTTGAAAGGTGGGCTAGATAAGCTTTGTTCCTCAAGCCCAGACCTTTTTGGTCAAAGTGATCAACATGTTGACCTAGGAACAACCTGTAGATGTTTATTGTCTTGCTTGTTTGTTTTCATGCCTATAGTTGACCGAAATAAAGATTAACTAGCTAACTAACTCCTCCGGCAGGAAGCAGCAGAGGCTACGCTCCACCGTCATGGCGCTAACCGCCCTCTACGTCGCCTGCAACCTGCCGCCGAGCGTCATCAGCATCGCGCTGGCGTACCTGCCGGCGGCGGCTGCGGCGCTGCCGGCTCCCGTCCTGCCGGCGCTGAACCTGGCGGAGCAGTTCCTGCTGTTCCTGCGCTGCTCGGCGACGCCGGTGCTGTTGCTGTGCCTGTGCCGCTCGCTGGGCCAGGCCTTCGTGGACTGCTGCTGCTGCTGCTGCGAGGACTGCCTCCCCGACTCGTCCTCCTCGGCCTCCTCGGCCTCCACCGCCGCCACCTCCGGCCTGTCCTCGCCCACCTCGCCCTCGCCGTCCTCCCTGTCTCCCTCCAGCAAGGACGAGGCCATGAAGGTCCTGCTGCCGCCGGAGCCTTGCTACGACCGGGTGAAGGACTCTTCGGTAGCCATGGGAACGCCCTGCTGAAGTCCAGGACCGTACAAGTAGCCACCGCTCTTATTTTGGTAGTTTTATACAACGTTTCTGTAGAATATTGAACCTTTTTATCTCAGAGGGTCCCAACACAGGCGCGAGGTTTACGGCTCCGTCCGATTTTCGTCCAGAACCTGAACCCCAGCTCTTTACAGTTTAGAGACGTTCCTTCACAGTAACATGTCCAGAGATGTTCCTTCACAGTAACATGTCCAGAGATGTTCCTTCAAAGTGACATGTTTAGAGATGTTCCTTCACAGTAACATATCCACAAATGTTCCTTCACAGTAGCATGTTTAGAGATGTTCCTTCACAGTAACATGTCTAGAGATGTTCCTTCACAGTGACATGTTTAGAGATGTTCCTTCACAGTAACAAATCCACAAATGTTCCTTCACAGTAACATATCCACAAATGTTCCTTCACAATAACATGTTTAGAGATGTCCCTTCAAAGTGACATGTTTAGAGATGTTCCTTCACAATAACATATCCACAAATGTTCCTTCACAGAAGCATGTCCAGAGATGTCACTTCACGGTGACATATCCAGAGATGTTCCTTGACAGTAACATATCCAGAGATGTTCCTTCACAGTAACATGCTTAGAGATGTTCCTTCAAAGTAGCATGTCCAGAGATGTTCATTCACAGTAACATATCCACAAATGTTCCTTCACAGTAACATGTCCAGAGATGTTCCTTCACAGTAACATGTCCAGAGATGTTCCTCAGAATCTGGACCCCAGAACCTGAACCTCTCGACCCGCTAACGACCACGTTAGCGTTGGGCATCCAGAGTTACTCTGGCTGGTTCTGCTGAACGCAGCGACAGAAAACTGTGACACCTTCATCGCTTCCTAGAAACAGTTGAATGTTCTTTTTTTTTTTTTTCAACATTATCTTTATTTGGTTTTCTAAATCCTTCCAATGATACACAAAAATTAGAGGAAACATCAAGGGCAGCTGAATTATTGTCCAGCATTGGAATCATATTTCCTTACAAGTCAGGTATTTATGAGATTATCATAAAACAACACTCAGTTTAGTTTTATAAGAGAAAAGGAAAGAGAAAAAAGAAAGAAAGAAAAAAATTAATAAATAAAACAAGAAATTAACAACAATCAAAACCATTTTTTCAAGGGTTAGCCCAAATTATTTCATTGTTGTGCATAGTTCAGAAATACAAACTCGAATGTACAATTAATCACACAGAATAAAGAAATCAGGTTTCAAAAGAAAGGGAATTATTTTAGAAACACTGCAGAGGATCACTAATAGCTACACCTCGTCCGCCCCTCTCCCCAGACCGTGAATGTTCTTTTTAAGTGAAACTAAAACCGATTTCTTTAAAACATGAAAAGCAAAAACAAAAGAGGTTTTATTCTTTCCAATTGCAGAGGGTAACCAAGTAGGCGGAGTCTGCGACAAGCCCCACCCCCTGGGTCCCGTCGCCCCGGCGACGGACCCGGCGGGATCCACTGACTGAACTACTACCGCATACCATGTTTTCTGTTTTCTAACAACAATAAAAACATTGATAATGACGTCAAGCCTCGTAACGCTGACCTGGACCTCCGCTAAGAGAAACCAGCACTAACTCAGAACAAGTTTCAGGGACACGGCTGCTTTAACAAAAAGCTTAACAGTAAACAAAACTATTTTTCAGACTTTACTAACGAGGCTCCTTCGTTTGTACGGAAGCGTATTGCATTCACTTGAGAAAAAAAAAATCGGCTCTGTTTTTCTGAATTAACGAGATAATTATCTCAGAAGTTTGAGAGAAGTTTAATGAAAAAAAAAAAATGCTTTCCGTCTGAACAACCGCAAAGTCCTGAGGTGCCTGCGCAAAGTCGACGCACTAATAACAATATCATCTATATAACTTAAAAAGAAGAGTATCTCCCAGTGTTTCAAACCAAAAGCAACTTAAAACTGGATTAAACTGGACAGGCTGAACATGTTTGCTTCCATGAAATCCAGCTCTCAAGTGAATGAAGCTTCTTGCAAATTGTGAGGTGGTTAATTCAGAAAAACAGAGCAGATTTTTTTTTTCATTAAAACTTTTCTCGAAATTCTAAGATTATTATCTCGTTAATTCAGAAAAACAGCAGATTTTTTTTTTCTCAAGTGAATGCAATACGCTTCTGTACGTTTGGCCTCTAAGGGAAAAAGAAAAGTTCCTGGGAACATTAAAGATCATCTCTGTGAAGATCATCGTTAAAATGTTAAAAGATCGTTAAAAGTCTGTCCTGCCAATTTTGGTTTTACCAGAAAACACATTTGGTTTTAAGATCTACAATCATGCACATGCAGCATTTCTTTTCTGTTTTATTTTAACTTTCAACAGTAAGACTGTTAAGCATAAAAAACAGTTTCAGGGTTTTCTGTTTCTGTCTTTTTGTGCCATGATGAGTTTAAAAACTTGAGAAAGAAAATCGGATTTCTCAGCGCTAACTATGATGCATTCACTGAGTGAAAAAAAATATATAATTTCTCAACATCTGGCTTATTAAAACTAATTAGGGGGAAACAATGCAGGCAAAATAACCAGAATAAAACGGTCCGTAGTTTTGTGTAGAACCTCTGTAGAACTTTTCAGACTCGATTTTCAAATTTTATACTTAATGTTCTTTTTAGAAGGATGTAGACAGATTTAATTCTGTTACTGTAGGATTTGTTGTTTTCAGTTTTTTACAGTAAAGTTTACTTGTTTTACTGTTTCATAATTGTCTAATACTTATTCAGGATGTTCTGACTGCATGTTCTAAGTACTGTATGAAAGAGAAACGTTGTCGGGATGATGGACGCAAACCACATGAGACTTTCTACATCAGCCGACTGATGTCCATGAACTCTTTTTTAGGATTTTACTGCTGCTTTTATCCTTTTATTTTTTACATGTTTTATTACTGTTTTAATAAAATGTGAACTCTGAGTCTGAGTTTTAATGTCGGGTGCAGAAACAGGTCCTGGAGATGCATGTTCTGTCTGTTTCTACTCAACCTGCTCTTCCATTAATGACGAGTCCGGAGGAATCAGGTTAATGCTGAAAAATACTTTTTAAATTGCATCGTTTCAGAATAAATTAGAGTAAAATAAAATAAAAATGAGTTGAGAAACTGAATGTTGATCTCCAGAGATTTCCATGAACACATCAGGTTGTTGTTTGTAGCTTGGAATGTAGAAAAACAGCTGTTTAGTGTCCTGGTGCAGAGTTGTTCCTTTACAGTAGCATGTCCTGATATGTTCCTTCACAGAAACACGTCCAGAGATGTTCCTTCACAGTGACATGTCCAGAGATGTTCCTTCACAGTGACATGTCCAGAGATGTTCCTTCACCGTAACATGTCCAGAAATTTTCCTTCACAGTAACATGTCCAGAGATTTTCCTTCACAGTAACATGTCTAGAGATGTTCCTTCACAGTAGCATGTCCAGCAATGTTCCTTCACAGTGACATGTCCAGAGATGTTCCTTCACAGTAACATGTCCAGAGATGTTCCTTCACAGTGACATGTCCAGAGATGTTCCTTCACAGTAACATGTCCAGAGATGTTCCTTCACAGTAACATGTCCAGAGATGTTCCTTCACAGTAACATGTCTAGAAATGTTCCTTCACAGTGACATGTCCAGAGATGTTCCTTCACAGTGACATGTCCAGAGATGTTCCTTCACATTGACATGTCCAGAAATTTTCCTTCACAGTAACATGTCTAGAGATGTTCCTTCACAGTGACATATCCAGAGATGTTCCTTCACAGTAACATGTCTAGAAATGTTCCTTCACAGTGACATGTCCAGAGATGTTCCTTCACAGTGACATGTCCAGAGATGTTCCTTCACATTGACATGTCCAGAAATTTTCCTTCACAGTAACATGTCTAGAGATGTTCCTTCACAGTGACATATCCAGAGATGTTCTTTCACAGTAACATGTCTAGAGATGTTCCTTCACAGTGACATATCCAGAGATGTTCCTTCACATTGACATGTCCAGAAATTTTCCTTCACAGTGACATGTCCAGAGATGTTCCTTCACAGTGACATATCCAGAGATGTTCCTTCACACTAACATGTCCAGAGATGTTCCTTCACAGTAATGTCCAAGATTATATAATCTGTTAACTAATACAGCAGTCATCGTTCCTTGACTCCTCCTGCTTCTAAGAAATGAAACTAATTAATTACATAAAATGATCCAGGCCAACAATTAACTCATATCTCTGCATCTATAATGTATTCTGTAGAGCTGGAAATACTTTAATATCCTCCAAAACTACAACCTGGAACCAGAGACCTTGAGACTGCAGTCGGATCGGTTTGTGAACTAACACAGTGTTTATTATCTTTTGAAACAGTTTCTAAATAATTGTCTGGATCATGATTACATTGAGTAATTTGAATAGTTTTTATATTTTCACTGTATAAAACTTCCATACATCCATCATTTATACCTGTTTTATAGGATGAATTTACAGTCAATCAGGGACTTTTGATTAATGACAAGGAAAGAATAGAAGAGTTTAAGGCGGACGGCTTCCAACCCAACAAACATTTGATGTGTTTACGAGTCAAAAACAGCTATTGATGTTTTTGAGTCCAGTTTTATGCAGTCATGAAAACAAATCCTCAGAAATCTGGGCCTGGTTCAGAGAAACCGAACTGAGAGGAGAATAAAGAAATAAGCTCTGTGGAGGAATGTTGTGTGGTGGAGGGAGACGGTCGAGCTCGACTGATCTGGGAGGAATGTTTCTGCGAACGCTTCAACTCCCACTGGAGAAGAAGAGGCTTCATGTCCGTCCGTGACGCTCCGATTCATTATTATTCAATTACTGAAGGTCACGGCTTCACAATAACAGTCCGCCTTTGAGTTTCTGCAGACATAATGAAGGCAGTTGCTCCGGAGAAACACGCAGGAATTCCTCTCCCAGCGACTTAGTCCCCCAGAACTTTCTTTGGCTTTTCTCTTTTCTTGTGGCTCAATCAAAGCGGCCGCTTATGCAAACACAAATGTCCGTGACCGAGAGATCGGAGGACGTGATTGGTCCCTCGGTGGAGGGGGGGGCGGGAGCTTTTCATTGGCTGCTGCTTTTTCACAATGAGACGATGAGCTTTGCAAAGTAAACCGAGTAGTGGAGCCTCACGCTGCAGTTTGACCCGGACTCGAACCCACAACCGGACCTGTAGAGGTCTGGATCTGGACCCTAGTGGTCTGTAGAGGACCTGCAGGTCTGGATCTGGACCCTAGTGGTCTGTAGAGGACCTGCAGGTCTGGATCTGGACCCTAGTGGTCTGTAGAGGACCTGCAGGTCTGGATCTGGACCCTAGTGGTCTGTAGAGGACCTGCAGGTCTGGATCTGGACCCTAGTGGTCTGTAGAGGACCTGCAGGTCTGGATCTGGACCCTAGTGGTCTGTAGAGGACCTGCAGGTCTGGATCTGGACCCTGGTGGTCTGTAGAGGACCTGCAGGTCTGGATCAATCAGAGACACAGAAAGATCATAAACTTTTAAAAAGCATCTGGAAACCAAGAACTTGATTTTTCTGTTTTTATCAGATAATTCTTATTAAATGAAAGATTATTGTGCAGAATAGCAGTTATTATTATTATTATTATTATTATTATTATTATTATTATTATTATTATTATTATTATTGTTATTATTATTATTATTATTATTATTATTATTATTATTATTATTATTATTATTATTATTATTATTATTATTATAATTATTATTCACTCATTTATCATCATATTTAGATTTTTACACCTTTAAATCTGTGACGTTACTGGCAGCTGTCAGTACCAACCTCCTCCAGCAGGCGGCAGGATTCTTCAATTGAGAGGAATTTAATAGAATAGAATAGAATAGAATAAAATTAACTTTATTGCTCTTTATTGCTTTATAGCTAAGTAATTAAAAAGAGCAATATAAAAAAAGAGAAATACTAAACCTGAAAAACAAACAATATATACATGTGCAAAGAGACAAAGATACCAGTGATGCATTTAGAGAGAGAAGGTTATTGCACTTTTAAACTGAACTTGAGGACGTGAGTCATTACTGGAAAGGAAAGCAATTTACAAGAATGCTGACCATTATATATATATATATATATATATATATATATATATATATATATATATATATATATATATATATATATATATATATATATATATATATATATATATATATATATATATATATATATATATATATCAGGATCATATATATAGGTTATTGCACTTGAATGATTAGAGTTTAGAAATTACAGTTAAGCAGAAATTCTTCAACGGTGAAACTTTCTGAAGGCAAGACAAGTTTATTTACAAAGAACAATTCAACACAAGATAATTCAAAGTGCTTTACGTCAACATTAAAAGTGGCAAGACATAATTAAACAGTAAATAACAAATAAAATGAAATGAAATGATAAGAAAAGAGGTGAAATAATAAAAATCACAAGCCGTTAAAACTAAGGGCAGTAGATCCAGCAGGTGAGTATTTAATGAACCAGTAATGTTTTTATCCTGATTTAAAGGATCTACAGTTGCAGCAGAACCTCAGGTCTGCAGGAAGTTTGTTCCCCCGGTTATGGAGCAGAGGTTAAAACAGAAACATTTTAAAATGTAAATGTTTATGACAAAATTTGAGTAGAGTTTGGAGCTGGTGACAGGAAGCAGGTCTTCTGGAGGCCCCGGCCCCCCCCGGCCCCCCCAGCCCCGGCCCCCCCGCCCCCCCCCCGGCCCCCCCGGCCCCCCCAGCCTCTGTGTTTGTATTTGAAGTATTTGCCCTCCCACTCGGTCGGGGGGGCAGAGGGGGGTAAAGGGGGGGTAAAGGGGGGGTTCTGGTCTCAATAAGGCCCGCTTTGTTGCCCCCCCCCCTCTACCCCCCCTCTGGCCCGGGAAGGACAGACTTGAACAAAGCTGCATATCATCCCTGTTGGGCGAGGGGGTTGCTCGGCAACCACCCCCCCTCCTCCTCTCTGCTTGGTTGCCGCGGAAACCGGTTGTGAGACAACAGTGGAGGCCTGAAAACCAACAAACCCCCCAGAACCTGAATAATAGAACCTGAACCCAGAACCTGGATAATAGAACCTGAATGATAGAACCTGAATAATAGAACCTGAATAATAGAACCTGAATAATAGAACCTGGATAATAGAACCTGGATAATAGAACCTGGATAATAGAACCTGAATAATAGAACCTGGATAATAGAACCTGGATAATAGAACCTGGACCCAGAACCTGAATAATAGAACCTGGATAATAGAACCTGGATAATAGAACCTGGATAATAGAACCTGAATAATAGAACCTGGATAATAGAACCTGGATAATAGAACCTGGATAATAGAACCTGAATAATAGAACCTGAATAATAGAACCTGAATGATAGAACCTGAATTGATTGATTGATTTGATTGACATTCTTTATTCAGTCACATCACACTACAAGCATTATCAAACATTATCGACAAAATAGTGAGTGAAAAGGCAGAAACAAAGTGCTGATATTAATGCCTGTCCTACATACAAACAAACAAATCAATAGCAATAGCAAACTAAACCAGAAAAGGACCAATAAGGTTTACATATATAATAGTAAAGACTTTTTTTATATATATATATAAATATCAGAGAACAGCAACAAACAAAAACAAATAAATATTAACATTTGTAGCTTTCAAAGATTGCTCTACAAATCTTTTTGTTGTAAACTGAAAATGAGCTGTACATTGGTAAATCTAGTTTAGCGTCATTCCATAGTTTAACTCCCACAACAGATAAATAAACATCTCCTTTTAGTCTATTTTCTAGCTTTTTGTACAACAAATTTACAAACATCACACAAATTACATTTTGACTCATGTATTGAGGAAAAACGTTGTACACAGACAGGGAGGAACTTTAATCTAACTTTATACACTATTTGCATTATTTTATAATAAACAAATCATAAAATTTCATAACATGGGATTTTATAAACAATGGATTTGTATGTTCATAGTTTCCTATTAATAATACCAACCAGGTTCTGGACCCAGAACCTGAATAATAGAACCTGAATAATAGAACCTGGATAATAGAACCTGAATAATAGAACCTGAATAATAGAACCTGAATAATAGAACCTGAATAATAGAACCTGAATAATAGAACCTGAATAATAGAACCTGAATAATAGAACCTGAATAATAGAACCTGAATAATAGAACCTGAATAATAGAACCTGGATAATAGAACCTGAATAATAGAACCTGAATAATAGAACCTAGACCCCAGAACTAGTCAGTGTCCGATCAGGAAACTTAATAACTGATTAGATCAGTGGTTCCCAACCTTTTTTCCTTGTTCCCCCTACTTGTGTCTAAGACCAGCAGGCCCCCCGACCCGTATGTACTAGCAGCAATATAGTCTTTAATTGAAAAAATGAACATTAATTATGTTTTTTTGATACATTTCTCTTTGGTTTACTCTGTATACATATGACTTTGTTTTTCTCCAATGTCTCCAATGTATAAAATACACACAAAAGGACATAAAAATATTTCTGTAAAATGTCTCTTAATATGAGACCAACATTTGTTTACATTTTTCCTTTAACAACCTGTTGCAGTAGATTAAATGTTGAGTAATGATATAATAATAACGAATGGAATCATTTCCTGTGTTTCAGTGTATAAAAAACACAAAAGATATTCAAGACATTCATAAATTATTCCTAACAATGTCTTATGAATGACTCATTCACAAATGTCATTTTTACAACTGCATAATTTCAAAGCAGACAAATTTTCGCGCCCCCCCAGAGATCTCTGCCCGGACCAGGGGGGGAGGACCCCAGGGGGGGAGGACCCCAGGGGGGAGGACCCCAGGGGGGGAGGACCCCAGGGGGGGAGGACCCCAGGGGGGGAGGACCCCAGTGGGGGAGGACCCCAGGGGGGGAGGACCCCAGTGGGGGAGGACCCCAGGGGGGGAGGACCCCAGGGGGGGAGGACCCCAGGGGGGGAGGACCCCAGGGGGGGAGACACTGGATTAGAGAAATACGTTTCTCTCTTTAAAATTTTCGAAGACCGTATTGATATTCCTGTATTGATGACTCATCAGCTAATAAACATCTAACACACACACACACACACACGCACGCACACACACACACACACACACACACACACACACACACACACACACACACACACACACACACACACACACACACACACACACACACATGGTAATTTTGTATTTGTTTGTTGTTGTTGAGGTTGAGCTTCACACTGAGCAGTTAATGAGGTCTGGATCAATACTTCATTATTCCTCCATTAGTTTCCTCTCATCGCCGGTTTTGGTTTTAATCAATTAGTCTTTCATCTTTTCCCTCATCAGTTCCCACATAACTCATCAGGTCAAGTGCTGCGGTAAATTCTGCATCAGAACCAATAAAAGCCGCAGCTGGAGTAGAACCAGAACCACAGGATGATGTAACGGGCTGCAGTACCGGTTCTGACCACTGGAGGGCAGAATGGCACCGGACAGACCTGCCAATTAAAACACCACTCTGCTCTAACAAACACTGGGATCGCTAGTGGAGCTGGAATTGTGTAGACAATATTAATGAAACAAAATAGAAACTATCTCATTTTTAGCTTACCAAAAATGGCAGAAAATGTACAAAAATTATAATAATAAATCTAATAAACAAAAATATACAATCTCTGTACAGATATCTCATACTGGACTGTAACCTTTTTTAGTATTTTTCATTTAAAAAAATATTCCTCTTGCATGACAAGATGAGGAAAGTACGGAAGAGAATCAGGGCCAGGAAGGAGAAAAAATATCTGAGAGGTGAAGATTTTTTTTCATAGTGCAATTTGAGAAAAAAGTCGAAATGTCGAGATTAATGTTGAAATACAATTTCAAGAATGAAGTCGAAATTCCGTGAATAAAGTCGAACTAACTAACTAACTAACTAACTAACTAACTAACTAACTAACTAACTAACTAACTAACTAACTAACTAACTAACTAACTAACTAACTAACTAACTAACTAATTAACTAACTTACATCCTTGGAGTGGAACGTTAAGGGTACGTTTCTGAAGTTATGCAACTGCATATGTGTGATATGTGTTTCAAATCAATATCCTGAAGCCAATTCGACTTTATTCTCAAAATTGTACTTCAACATTAATCTCGACATTTCGACTTTTGAGTGCACAATGAAAAGAAAAATCTTCCTCCTCTAAAATATTATTTTTATTTTTCTCCTGCCTGGCCCTGATACTCTTCCATAAAATCGTCAGTAATATCATTTTTTGTATGTATAGACCTTGTGCAAAAACTATCTAAATATGTCTGTTGTCTGTTTTTAAAACTGAGACACCTGCTTCACTCTCTGCCCTTCTCATTCTTTATAAAACCTTGTTTGAACCACATTTAAATTAGTGAAGTAAATGAAGTTTCACAGAAAAAAATTATCTGTGCCTCCATCTCCTGGACTGAATTTAATTCACCTACTCCCACCTGTTTGCCCACTATGGTATTCTTCACTTTAAACAATAGAACTACTTCCATAATGCATGTACAATATATCAGGTGGTCTCAGGTTTGAATCACAGACTAACTCAACTCATCCCAATCTCCGTTGGTCCCCTGCACACCCACAAAACTAGACATAAACACCTTATTATAGGGAAACAACGTAAACTTGTGGGAACAAGTATGAGTGTTGTGTGTCGGGGAAACACAGATCTGGAACGAGTTGAATGATGAGCCTTAAAAAGTCACAGTCCATCTCCTTATTCAAACGCCAATTAAAGAAGCTCATATATATAAAGGACTTTCTCAGTAAATTAGAATATTGTGATAAAGTTCTTTATTTTCTGTAATGCGATTAAAAAAAAAAGTCATACATTCTGGATTCATTACAAATCAACTGAAATATTGCAAGCCTTTTATTATTTTAATATTGCTGATCATGGCTTACAGCTTAAAGGAGCTGTATGTAAGAGCAATAATAAAACGAATCATAAAATGACCCCGATATGTCAACAGACATTTAAAAATCATGTTCATTTCAAATACTTATGTCACTGACAACAGCACTCAAGCCAGGATATTCCAGTTTAAAAAGAGGAGTTGCAGCCCTCAACTGATGTTTATGTTGAAGCTCCACCCTCCAGCTATCTCCAAATCACCAAGCCAGTATTGTTTCTGAAGCTCCACCCTCCACCTATCTCCCAATCACCAAGTCAGTATTGTTTCTGAAGCTCCACCCTCCACCTATCTCCCAATCACCAAGTCAGTATTGTTTCTGAAGCTCCACCCTCCACCTATCTCCCAATCACCAAGTCAGTATTGTTTCTGAAGCTCCACCCTCCAACTATCTCCCAATCACCAAGTCAGTATTGTTTCTGAAGCTCCACCCTCCACCTATCTCCCAATCACCAAGTCAGTATTGTTTCAGCATCCGGGTTGCCAGCTCGGCTCTTTTTATCGCATCCATGGCAGCCGACGTTCCTGCTGCATTCTGCAGCCTACCTGGCAACCTCTGGTCGGGGGGAGGAGGGGGAGGGTACACGCCGCTCAACAATATTTTGAAAGTGACTGCAGTACCAGTTTTGGACATTTCTTACAGACGGCTCCTTTAAGAAAACTCAAATATCCTATCTCAAAATATTAGAATATCATGAAAAAGTATACTAGTAGGGTATTCAACTAATCACTTAAATCGTCTAATTAACTCGATATGTAGTGCATATGTAGGTATTTCCCCAGACCTCTACGCAGTAAGATAGATATGGTAAGAACAATGAACAGTATAGAGTCTGTAATGAACAACCTTTAACCTTTAACAACCTGTCGGAGTAGTAGTATGATTTAATGTTGAATAATGATATAATAATAAGTAATGAAATCATCGTCTCCGACAGGTTTGTAGTGCTAAATATAATCGATGGCGGCAGGTCGGTTTATAAGAATCTTTTTGCCCAGAAAGTTTCGCGCACCCCCTGAGATCTCTGGCGACCCCAGGGGGGGCATGGACCCCAGGTTGGTCTAAACCATCTGATGCGGAATGGCATTGGTTGGGTCGGTCTGTTTGTAAAGGGGAGGGAACCTGATTGGGAACCCACCCCATATGAGGGTGTGTTCTATTCTCCCTGTTGTAAAATGTTTAAACAGTCCATTACTGGAACGACTCACTGCCAGAGAGCTGTGGAGCCGGTAGCTGACGATGACTTGGTCTGTTTATCCTCTGAAGTTTCTTCCTCTCCTCACAAACCAGCGGCCAGAGACGTACCCCCGAGCTGTTGGCTCGGTCCAAATATGACGTTGGTTCAATCAAAGGTTGTGAACCTGTTGTCATAACACCTAAAACTTTCTTCAGTCCGAGTTGAAAGCAATATACTCTCGAATCTGACACTGTCAAAGGTATCACAGCTGTCTTTGAGTCTTTATTGAAGGTTGGTGTGATTATTCCATTTTCTACATCTCCAGTCAGAACTTCCCTGTTTCCTGTAAGGACAATCAGACGACCTGACCAAACCTGTTGAGTGGAGGTTTTTACAGAACTTACAGGCTGTAAATAAAGGACAAGGCCAGTTTGTCCAAACTGAAGTGATATTTTTGATCCATGTAATTTCCCACTGCACTCGCCGCCTGTCAGACACACTTGTTCAGGCAACTCAAAATATTCCAAAACCTCAAACAAAGAAACAAATGATGTTGTTTCTCAGGATGACCATTTACTGTCGTAATTTCATCCCAAAATTACTCCACAGTGGAGGTGCCTGTATCTGGTCTAATTCATGGTAATTTTCTTACTGCTCATGATAAAGTGATGAAGAAGAAGCTTTTATGTCCTTGAAGCAGCAGGCCCTCCCGTCAGCCCCTGATCCGGCCCTGCCAGACTCCACAAAGATGTTTGTGCAAATGGTTGATGAGAAACAGATATTTACGTCATCTGTTCACTTGCAGCAACACGGTGACCGGGTGCGACCCGTTGCTGCTGCTGAAAAGGCTGTTTTGGCCTCTAGGGACATAGTGGGCTACTCTTCCTTGTCCGTTACGGTTCCTCGCTCTGTCTCCATCATTCTGCTGGACGAAGACATCTCATCTATCTGCAGCCAAGATGGCTGAGATACAATTCTATCCTTTTGGATATGCCTAATGTTACTGTTCAGAGATGTAACATTCTTAATTCAGCCATCCTCCTCCTGCTGAGGAGGATGGTGTGACCGTTCCTGTGGTCAGGTTCTTTCAGAGGTGTGAACCCCTCAAGCTGACCTTTTTGACACACCTCTCCTTAACACCCCCCCTAATTTGAATCTCTTTGTTGATGGCTCATCCTCACGTGATCCCTCATGGAAGAACCGTGTAGGATTGACTGAATGTTCTCAACACTGTGTTCTGTCCTCAGGCTCGCTGCCAGCTTATTTCTCTGCTCAGACTGCTGAACTTGCTGTACTTTCAGAAGCCTAAAAGCTGACAGCTGACAAAACTGTGACCATATACACTGACTCAAGGTATGCCTTTGCTGTTGTCCGGGATTTTGGAGCCCTGTGGAAACACAGAAAATTCATCTTCAGATGGGAAACCAGGTCTTCCTAGACATTTGTTTCCTTGGTTTCAAGTGGACTCATGGGTTGAACCATGTGTCCAAAGGGGGAAGGCTTCAACAGGTAACCTTCTTATGGTTTACAAAAGAGTTCACCACACTGGCAGAAGCCTACAAAAAAAAAGTGTATTACTTCATATTTAACGTTGAACTTTGACGCGGCGCCATGGCCACGCCACGATTTTGATAACTTTTCATCGTTAACTTCTTTTGTGTCTCCTGGGCGAGATTTATGTCGAACGGACGATCCTGCTAGGAGTTCATTAAAGTACGACACGTAAAAACGGCATAAATTGCGCCAAAATTACACGATTAATTCAAAATGGCCGACTTCCCGTTTCTACGTCAAAACCGTATTGTGGGGCTTTAGGCACAAAGTTTTCTAGGGAGCGCTGTTAGAACACGCCTCTTTTTGACACTATTAGAATACGTAATTTTTCGCCACATGGGACGTGCGTGCCAGGTTTTACAACTTTTCGAGTAAGTTATGAGGCTCAAAAACACAATTGTTTTCGGATAAAATAAGAAGAAGAATAATCGTTGTGATTTCAATAGGGCTTCGCGCAAGCCTTGCTGGTGCTCGGGCCCTAATTAAAGCTGCAAGCAGCCATGAATGGGCCCTCGCGCGTGCAATTTTCACCAATAAAAGTCAAGGACTCAAATCTAAGTCCGATGACTCCACTATGACTCTTTATGTCAAACCCTTCAAAAGTTATAGCAGAAAATAGGAACTATCAAATATTGACCAATAAGAAGAAGGGGCGGGACTAATTAAGGCGAATTATGTTCAAGGATTCAAAACCGAGTCAGATGACACCACACACGACTCTTTATGTCAAACCATTCAAGTTATAGCAGAAAGTAGGAACTATCAAATATGGACCAATCAGATGAAGGGGGGGCACGCTTTTTGGTGTCTATCGTCGCCACGGTAACACTTTTGACTGAGAAAAGTAATGCCCATCGTTGCAGGATAGACGTAGTAGTAGTACTAGCTCTGTACTGTACTGTAGTTGTAGTACTAGCTCTGTCCTATACTGTAGTAGTAGTACTAGCTCTGTCCTGTACTGTAGTAGTAGTACTAGCTCTGTCCTGGGCTGTAGTAGTAGTACTAGCTCTATCCTGGGCTGTAGTAGTAGTACTAGCTCTGTCCTGTACTGTAGTAGTAGTACTAGCTCTGTCCTGTACTGTAGTAGTAGTACTAGCTCTGTCCTGTACCGTAGTAGTAGTACTAGCTCTGTCCTGTACTGTAGTAGTAGTACTAGCTCTGTCCTGTACTGTAGTAGTAGTACTAGCTCCATCCTGTACTGTAGTAGTAGTACTAGCTCTGTCCTGTACTGTAGTAGTCTGATCCCAGACGGTGATAGGTCATCTTGCTGATTGGGTAACGTATTGCGTCACGCATCGCGTCACTTCCTGGTGTTTGCGGTCTGTGCTGCTGCCGTCTCACGGCGTTTGCAGGCTCAGATCTCTCCCGACTTTTTATCTAAAACTTAGACTGTTTTCTGGTAAAATAGCACTATATCTGGTACATTACTGTCTTTATTTCAACACTCGCTCATTTTCTCTTCCGTAACTTTCACTGTCACCAATCACCGATACATTTTCTGTCCGTTAGCCTCCGTTAGCATCTTAGCATGGCCGCTCCGGCTCCCACCGCTTCACCTCTTTCCTGCTCAGTGTGTGAAATGTTTAGTTATTCCTCTGCCTCCTTTAGTGAAGACGGTAAGTGCTTAAAGTGTAGCTTATTTGCAGGGCTGGAGGCGAGGCTTAGTCAGTTAGAGGTCCGGTTTGGCCAACTAGACCATAGTCCGATAGAATCCTCTGCGGACCGGCCCGTAGCAGCTGAGCGTAACCGCTCCCCTGCAGCTCCCCGGCAGCCGGCCAGGCAGGGCAGCTGGGTGACGGTTCGGAGGAAGGGTAGTCTTAAAGGGCTCACAGAACACCACCACCCGCTTCATGCGTCTAATCGTTTTTCCCCACTCAGCGACACATCTGTTGCTTCTCAAGGACCAACGCCTGCCAACAAAACTGTAGGATTGCATTATGTAATTAGCGACTCTAAAACTGTAGGATTACTTGATATTGGCGACTCTGGCCAGGTGCCTAGCAAAATAGAAGTGGTTGCAGTTCCCCGCCCTCCAAAAGTTCACCAGGTGCAGCGTTATAGAGGCGTTAACCAAGATAACCTTGTAAAAATTAAAACCAATGTACATTTGGTACCAATAAGAGACCGAAAAATTAGATGCGGACTACTAAATATACGATCATTAAGCTCTAAGTCTCTGTTAGTAAATGATATAATTACAGAGAGCAGGAGTGATATTTTCTGCTTAACAGAAACATGGTTACAGGAGGAAGAGTATGTTAGTTTGAATGAATCAACTCCGCCCGGCTACTTTAATCATCACATTCCTAGAAGCACGGGCCGAGGCGGAGGAGTCGCAGCAATTTATAACTCCGGTCTCCAAACAAAAATTGAACCTAAGTGCAACTATAATACATTTGAAAGCCTCATGCTTGGTCTGAAATTTCCGAGCCGGAAATCAGAGAAGCCAGTTGTGTTAGTGGTAGTGTACCGGCCCCCTGCTGGTGCGTATCTGGAGTTTTTGTCTGAATTTTCAGATTTCCTTTCTGGATTATTGATCAGCACAGATAAATTCATCATAGTGGGTGATTTTAACATTCATATGGATGTTGAAAGCGATAATCTTAAATTAGCCTTCGATTCTCTTCTAGAATCAATGGGTATCTCACAAAAAGTGGATAAACCGACGCACTGTTTTAATCATACTCTCGATCTCGTTCTCACCTACGGTGTTGAAACTGATGGTCTGTTGGTGTCACCTGTAAACTCCCTTTTATCCGACCATTACTTAATAACGTTTGAATTTAATTTTGTTGATGTTGAAGTGCAAAATAGGAGGTATTATTTTAGCAGATGTTTGTCTGATGAAGTTATTGTTAAATTTAGGGAGGCCATTGCTTATCTTACGACAGTGCGAAATAGTGATGTAGTCGAGGCCAGTGACCTGGGTTCTACCTCTGCAGATGTTGATTTCCTTGCTAGTAACACTGCTGATTTGTTGCATTCAGCTTTAGATGAAGTTGCTCCTTTGAAAAGGAGGGTTTCTAGCCACAGGAGCTTAACTCCCTGGTATAATTCAGATATCCGCATGTTGAAACAAAACGTGCGTAAAATGGAAAGGAAGTGGTACTCTTGTAGGTCTGTAGACTCTCATCGTGAATGGAAAGATATTCTAATAGTATATAAAAAAGCCATTCGCAAAGCCAGAACAGCTTATTATTCAACGTTGATAGAGGATAACAAAAGTAACCCACGTTTTCTGTTCAGCACTGTAGCCAGGCTGACAAAGAGTCACAACTCTGTTGAGCCGTGCATTCCTGCAGCTCTCAGTAGTGAGGACTTTATGGGCTTCTTCAACAGTAAAATCGCGAGAATTAGAGAAGAAATCAACCAGCCGGTTGTAGGTGTTTCTTCAGCTTTAGCGACTTCCCTAGGCTCTGACTTGTCTCTAGACTGTTTTGATCCTATAGACCTCCCTGAGCTGACTTCACTCGTTAATAGAGCTAAGTCAACCACATGTATGTTAGACCCCATCCCGACTCGACTATTCAAACATATTTTTTCTCTTATTGGTACGACAATACTGGACCAAATTAACTTATCCCTAAGTTTAGGATATGTACCACAGGTTTTCAAAGTCGCAGTAATTAAACCTTTACTTAAAAAACCTTCTCTTGACCCAGACACCTTAGCTAATTATAGACCAATTTCCAACCTTCCATTTGTGTCTAAAATTCTGGAAAAGGCAGTTTCAAGCCAGTTATGTGACTATTTGTATAGAAATGATCTGTTTGAAGTCTTTCAGTCAGGGTTCAGAATGCATCATAGCACAGAGACAGCACTGGTTCGAGTTACGAATGACCTCCTTATGGCCTCAGATAAGGGATTAGTTTCCATACTGGTTCTACTGGACCTCAGTGCTGCTTTTGACACTATAGATCATGGCATTTTACTGCACAGGTTAGAGCATGTTGTTGGGATTAAAGGGACAGCTCTATGTTGGTTTAAATCATACCTATCTGACAGGTTCCAGTTTGTTCATGTACATGAGGTTTCTTCAGAACAGTCAAGGGTCTGTTATGGTGTTCCGCAGGGTTCAGTGCTAGGGCCAATCTTGTTCAGTTTATACATGCAGCCGTTGGGAAGTATAATCCAGAATCACGGCATACACTTTCATTGTTATGCTGATGATACGCAGCTCTATTTGTCTATGAAGCCGGATGAAACAGAACCGTTAGTTAAACTTCAGGCATGTCTTAGGGACATCAAGGACTGGATGTCCAGAAATTTCCTGCTTCTAAATTCAGATAAAACAGAGGTTATCATTCTTGGTCCAGAGCATCTTAGGAAGGGATTAGATGGTGTTGCGATGGCTTCCAGTGCAACTGTGAGAAATCTTGGTGTTATTTTCGATCAGGATTTGTCGTTTAAACCATATGTCAATCAGGTTTGTAAAATAGCCTTTTTCCATCTCCGTAATATTGCAAAGATTAGGAAAATCCTCTCACAGAGTGATGCAGAAAAACTAGTTCATGCGTTTGTATCTTCTAGACTAGATTACTGTAATGTGTTGTTAGCAGGATGTCCAAGTAATTTGCTGAATAGGCTCCAGCTGATCCAAAATGCAGCAGCACGAGTACTGACAGGAATTAGCAGGAGAGACCACGTCTCTCCAGTGTTAGCGTCGCTCCATTGGTTACCCGTAAAATTCAGAATCCAATTTAAAATTGTATTACTTGCGTATAAAGCCCAAAACGGCTTAGCTCCGCATTATTTGCAAGACCTGATAGTGCCTTATGTTCCTGTCAGAGCTCTCCGTTCTCAGAGTGCAGGTTTACTTGTACTTCCTAGAGTATCTAAATGTAGATTTGGAGGGCGGGCGTTCTGCTATCAGGCGCCACTACTATGGAACCAACTTCCAATCTGGGTTAAGGGGGCTGACACCACCTCCACCTTTAAAACTAAACTTAAAACATTTCTGTTTAGTAAAGCCTATAGTTAGTGTTTAGTAAACCTCTAGCTGGTGTTGGTAAATCTCTAGGTAGTGTAAACTTTAGTGTGTCAGAGTCGCTCCTGTGGTTTCTTGTGCTGGCCCCCCCTTCTCCTCCCTTTTCTCTCTTTTGTCCATGTTGCAGCATCCTTTGCCGGACACCGGAACCTGCAGGTGGTCGTGGGTGGCTTGTAGCTTGCATTACGGAGCACAAGTCTTTCCCCGACCCTGCACCCCAACCTGGGACTTGCTGATTGGGCCGGAGCTTTGGGAGCTGCGTGCTGGCCTGCGGTCCCCCCTTCTCCTCCCTTTTCTCTCTTTTGTCCTGCAGGTGGCCGTGGGTGGCTTGTAGCTTGCATTACGGAGCACAAGTCTTTTCCTGACCCTGCACCCCAACCTGGGACTTGCTGATTGGGCCGGAGCTTCGGGAGCTGTGTGCTGGCCTGCGGTCCCCACCCCCGGTCATCCCGTTGCTGCTTCCACCTGCCTGCTGTGCTGTTGCCGTCCCTGACCCACCAGTCTGGCCCTCGGCAGGAGGGTCCCCCCTGATGAGCCTGGTCCTGCTCAAGGTTTCTTCCCTCCTAAAGGGGAGTTTTTCCTTGCCACTGTTTGGCTTAAGGTTTTTCTCCCACTAGGGGAGTTTTTACCTGCCATTGTTTATGTAATAACTGCTCGGGGGTCATGTTCTGGGTATGGGTCTCTGTAAAGCGTCCAGAGACAACTCTGTTGTATTAGACGCTATATAAATAAAATTGAATTGAATTGAATAGTAGTAGTACTAGCTCTGTCCTGTACTGTAGTACTAGTACTAGCTCTGTACTGTAGTAGTAGTACTAGCTCTGTCCTGTACTGTAGTAGTAGTACTAGCTCTGTCATGTACTGTAGTAGTAGTACTAGCTCTGTCATGTACTGTAGTAGTAGTACTAGCTCTTTACTGTAGTAGTAGTACTAGCTCTGTCCTGTACTGTAGTAGTAGTACTAGCTCTGTCCTGTACTGTAGTAGTAGTACTAGCTCTGTCCTGTACTGTAGTACTAGTACTAGCTGTGTACTGTACTGTAGTAGTAGTACTAGCTCTGTCCTGTACTGTAGTAGTAGTACTAGCTCTGTCATGTACTGTAGTAGTAGTACTAGCTCTGTCATGTACTGTAGTAGTAGTACTAGCCCTGTCCTGTACTGTAGTAGTAGTACTAGCTCTGTCCTGGGCTGTAGTAGTAGTACTAGCTCTGTACTGTAGTAGTAGTACTAGCTCTGTCCTGTACAGTAGTAGTAGTACTAGCTCTGTCCTGTACTGTAGTAGTAGTACTAGCTCTGTCCTGTACTGTAGTAGTAGTACTAGCTCTGTCCAGTACTGTAGTAGTAGTACTAGCTCTGTCCTGTACTGTAGTAGTAGTACTAGAATATCCTTTATTTATTTTTTTTACTAGCTCTGTCCTGTACTGTAGTAGTAGTACTAACTCTGTCCTGTACTGTAGTAGTAGTACTAGCCATGTCCTGTACTGTAGTAGTAGTACTAGCTCTGTCCTGTACTGTAGTAGTAGTACTAGCTCTGTCCTGTACTGTAGTAGTAGTACTAGCTCGGTCCTGTACTGTAGTAGTAGTACTAGCTCTGTCCTGTACTGTAGTAGTAGTACTAGCTCTGTACTGTAGTAGTAGTACTAACTCTGTCCTGTACTGTAGTAGTAGTACTAGCTCTGTCCTGTACTGTAGTAGTAGTACTAGTTCTGTCCTCTACTGTAGTAGTACTAGCTCTGTACTGTACTGTAGTAGTAGTAGTACTAGCTTTGTCCTGTACTGTAGTAGTAGTAGTACTAGCTCTGTCCTGTACTGTAGTACTAGTACTAGCTCTGTACTGTAGTAGTAGTACCACCAGCTCTGTACTGTAGTAGTAGTACTAGCTCTGTCCTGTACTGTAGTAGTACCAGCTCTGTCCTGTACTGTAGTAGTAGTACTAGCTCTGTACTGTAGTAGTAGTACTACTAGCTCTGTACTGTAGTAGTAGTACTAGCTCTGTCCGGTACTGTAGTAGTAGTACTAGCTCTGTCCTGTACTGTAGTAGTAGTACTAGCTCTGTACTGTAGTAGTATTACTAGCTCTGTCCTGTACTGTAGTAGTACTACTAGCTCTGTACTGTAGTAGTAGTACTAGCTCTGTCCGGTACTGTAGTAGTAGTACTAGCTCTGTCCTGTACTGTAGTAGTAGTACTAGCTCTGTACTGTAGTAGTATTACTAGCTCTGTCCTGTACTGTAGTAGTAGTACTAGCTCTGTCCTGTAGTAGTATTACTAGCTCTGTCCTGTACTGTAGTAGTAGTACTAGCTCTGTCCTGTACTGTTGTAGTAGTACTAGCTCTGTCTTGTACTGTAGTAGTAGTACTAGCTCTGTCCTGTACTGTAGTAGTAGTACTAGCTCTGTCCTGTACTGTAGTAGTAGTACTAGCACTGTACTTTAGTAGTAGTACTAGCTCTGTCCTGTACTGTAGTAGTAGTACTAGCTCTGTCCTTGGCTGTAGTAGTAGTACTAGCTCTGTCCTGTACTGTAGTAGTAGTACTAGCTCTGTCCTGTACTGTAGTAGTAGTACTAGCTCTGTCCTGTAGTAGTAGTAGTAGTAGTAGTACTAGCTCTGTCCTGTACTGTAGTAGTAGTACTAGCTCTGTCCTGTACTGTAGTAGTAGTACTAGCTCTTTCCTGTACTGTAGTAGTAGTACTAGCTCTGTACTTTACTGTAGTAGTAGTACTAGCTCTGTCCTGTACTGTAGTAGTACTAGCTCTGTCCTGTACTGTAGGAGTAGTACTAGCTCTGTACTGTACTGTAGTAGTAGTACTACTAGCCCTGTCCTGTACTGTAGTAGTAGTACTAGCTCTGTCCTGTACTGTAGTAGTAGTACTAGCTCTGTCCTGTACTGTAGTAGTAGTATTAGCTCTGTCCTGTACTGTAGTAGTAGTACTAGCTCTGTCCTGTACTGTAGTAGTAGTACTAGCTCTGTCCTGTACTGTAGTAGTAGTACTTGCTCTGTCCTGTACTGTAGTAGAAGTACTAGCTCTGTCCTGTACTGTAGTAGTAGTACTAGCTCTGTCCTGTACTGTAGTAGTAGTACTAGCTCTGTACTGTACTGTAGTAGTAGTACTAGCTCTGTCCTGTACTGTAGTAGTAGTACTAGCTATGTCCTGTACTGTAGTAGTAGTAGTACTAGCTCTGTCCTGTACTGTAGTAGTAGTAGTAGTACTAGCTCTGTACTGTACTGTAGTAGTAGTACTAGCTCTGTACTGTACTGTAGTAGTAGTACTAGCTCTGTCCTGTACTGTAGTAGTAGTACTAGCTCTGTCCTGTACTGTAGTAGTAGTACTAGCTCTGTCCTGTACTGTAGTAGTAGTACTTGCTCTGTCCTAGGCTGTAGTAGTAGTAGTACTAGCTCTGTCCTGTACTGTAGTAGTAGTACTAGCTCTGTCCTGTACTGTAGTAGTAGTACTAGCTCTGCCCTGTACTGTAGTAGTAGTACTAGCTCTGTCCTGTAGTGTAGTAGTAGTACTAGCTCTATCCTGTACTGTAGTAGTAGTAGTAGTACTAGCTCTGTCCGGTACTGTAGTAGTACTAGCTCTGTCCTGTACTGTAGTAGTAGTACTAGCTCTGTACTGTACTGTCGTAGTAGTACTAGGTCTGTCCGGTACTGTAGTAGTAGTAGTAGTAGTAGTAGTAGTAGTAGTAGTACTAGCTCTGTCCTGTACTGTAGTAGTAGTACTAGCTCTGTCCTGTACTGTAGTAGTAGTACTAGCTCTGTACTGTACTGTAGTAGTAGTACTAGGTCTGTCCGGTACTGTAGTAGTAGTAGTAGTAGTAGTAGTAGTAGTAGTAGTACTAGCTCTGTACTGTACTGTAGTAGTAGTACTAGCTCTGTCCTGTACTGTAGTAGTAGTACTAGCTCTGTCCGGTACTGTAGTAGTAGTAGTAGTAGTACTAGCTCTGTACTGTACTGTAGTAGTAGTACTAGCTCTGTCCTGTACTGTAGTAGTAGTAGTAGTAGTAGTAGTAGTACTAGCTCTGTCCTGTACTGTAGTAGTAGTAGTAGTAGTAGTA
Organism: Cololabis saira; assembly: GCF_033807715.1. Classification (NCBI taxonomy): domain Eukaryota; kingdom Metazoa; phylum Chordata; class Actinopteri; order Beloniformes; family Belonidae; genus Cololabis; species Cololabis saira. The sequence goes on along the minus strand of NC_084594.1, from coordinate 2,541,398 downwards.
GTAGTAGTACTAGCTCTGTCCTGTACTGTAGTAGTAGTAGTAGTAGTACTAGCTCTGTCCTGTACTGTAGTACTAGTACTAGCTCTGTCCTGTACTGTAGTAGTAGTAGTAGTACTAGCTCTGTCCTGTACTGTAGTAGTAGTACTAGCTCTGTCCTGTACTGTAGTAGTAGTACTAGCTCCGTCCTGTACTGTAGTAGTAGTACTAGCTCTGTCCCGTACTGTAGTAGTAGTACTAGCTCTGTCCTGTACTGTAGTAGTAGTACTAGCTCTGTCCTGTACTGTAGTAGTAGTACTAGCTCTGTCCTGTACTGTAGTAGTAGTACTAGCTCTGTCCAGTACTGTAGTAGTAGTACTAGCTCTGTCCTGTACTGTAGTAGTAGTACTAGAATATCCTTTATTTATTTTTTTACTAGCTCTGTCCTGTACTGTAGTAGTAGTACTAACTCTGTCCTGTACTGTAGTAGTAGTACTAGCCATGTCCTGTACTGTAGTAGTAGTACTAGCTCTGTCCTGTACTGTAGTATTAGTACTAGCCATGTCCTGTACTGTAGTAGTAGTACTAGCTCTGTCCTGTACTGTAGTAGTAGTACTAGCTCTGTCCTGTACTGTAGTAGTAGTACTAGCTCGGTCCTGTACTGTAGTAGTAGTACTAGCTCTGTCCTGTACTGTAGTAGTAGTACTAGCTCTGTCCTGTACTGTAGTAGTAGTACTAGCTCTGTACTGTAGTAGTAGTACTAGCTCGGTCCTGTACTGTAGTAGTAGTACTAGCTCTGTACTGTAGTAGTAGTACTAGCTCTGTCCTGTACGATAGTAGTAGTACTAACTCTGTCCTGTACTGTAGTAGTAGTACTAGCTCTGTACTGTAGTAGTAGTACTAACTCTGTCCTGTACTGTAGTAGTAGTACTAGCTCTGTCCTGTACTGTAGTAGTAGTACTAGTTCTGTCCTCTACTGTAGTAGTACTAGCTCTGTACTGTACTGTAGTAGTAGTAGTACTAGCTTTGTCCTGTACTGTAGTAGTAGTAGTACTAGCTCTGTCCTGTACTGTAGTAGTAGTACTAGCTCTGTCCTGTACTGTAGTAGTAGTACTAGCTCTGTCCTGTACTGTAGTAGTAGTACTAGCTCTGTCCTGTACTGTAGTAATAGTACTAGCTCTGTACTGTAGTAGTAGTACCACCAGCTCTGTACTGTAGTAGTAGTACTAGCTCTGTCCTGTACTGTAGTAGTACCAGCTCTGTCCTGTACTGTAGTAGTAGTACTAGCTCTGTACTGTAGTAGTAGTACCACCAGCTCTGTACTGTAGTAGTAGTACTACTAGCTCTGTACTGTAGTAGTAGTACTAGCTCTGTCCGGTACTGTAGTAGTAGTACTAGCTCTGTCCTGTACTGTAGTAGTAGTACTAGCTCTGTACTGTAGTAGTATTACTAGCTCTGTCCTGTACTGTAGTAGTACTACTAGCTCTGTACTGTAGTAGTAGTACTAGCTCTGTCCGGTACTGTAGTAGTAGTACTAGCTCTGTCCTGTACTGTAGTAGTAGTACTAGCTCTGTACTGTAGTAGTATTACTAGCTCTGTCCTGTACTGTAGTAGTAGTACTAGCTCTGTCCTGTAGTAGTATTACTAGCTCTGTCCTGTACTGTAGTAGTAGTACTAGCTCTGTCCTGTACTGTTGTAGTAGTACTAGCTCTGTCTTGTACTGTAGTAGTAGTACTAGCTCTGTCCTGTACTGTAGTAGTAGTACTAGCTCTGTCCTGTACTGTAGTAGTAGTACTAGCTCTGTCCTGTACTGTAGTAGTAGTACTAGCTCTGTTCTGTACTGTAGTAGTAGTAGTACTAGCTCTGTCCTGTAGTAGTATTACTAGCTCTGTCCTGTACTGTAGTAGTAGTACTAGCTCTGTCCTGTACTGTAGTAGTAGTACTAGCTCTGTCCTGTAGTAGTATTACTAGCTCTGTCCTGTACTGTAGTAGTAGTACTAGCTCTGTCCTGTACTGTAGTAGTAGTACTAGCTCTGTCCTGTAGTAGTAGTACTAGCTCTGTCCTGTAGTAGTATTACTAGCTCTGTCCTGTACTGTAGTAGTAGTACTAGCTCTGTCTTGTACTGTAGTAGTAGTACTAGCTCTGTCCTGTACTGTAGTAGTAGTACTAGCTCTGTCCTGTACTGTAGTAGTAGTACTAGCTCTGTACTGTACTGTACTGTAGTAGTAGCTCTGTCCTGTACTCTAGTAGTAGTAGTACTAGCTCTGGCCTGTACTGTAGTAGTAGTACTAGCTCTGTCCTGTGCTGTAGTAGTAGTACTAGCTCTGTACTGTAGTAGTAGTACTAGCTCTGTCCTGTACTGTAGTAGTAGTACTAGCTCTGTCCTGTACTGTAGTAGTACTACTAGCTCTGTCCTGTACTGTAGTAGTACTAGCTCTGTCCTGTACTGTAGTAGTAGTACTAGCTCTGTCCTGTACTATAGTAGTAGTACTAGCTCTGTCCTGTACTGTAGTAGTAGTACTAACTCTGTCCTGTGCTGTAGTAGTAGTAGTACTAGCTCTGTCCTGTACTGTAGTAGTAGTACTAGCTCTGTCCTGTACTGTAGTAGTAGTACTAGCTCTGTCCTGTACTGTAGTAGTAGTACTAGCTCTGTCCTGTACTGTAGTAGTAGTACTAGCTCTGTCCTGTAGTAGTATTACTAGCTCTGTCCTGTACTGTAGTAGTAGTACTAGCTCTGTACTGTAGTAGTATTACTAGCTCTGTCCTGTACTGTAGTAGTAGTACTAGCTCTGTACTGTAGTAGTATTACTAGCTCTGTCCTGTACTGTAGTAGTAGTACTAGCTCTGTACTGTAGTAGTAGTATTAGCTCTGTACTGTAGTAGTAGTACTAGCTCTTTCCTCTACTGTAGTAGTAGTACTAGCTCTGTACTGTACTGCAGTAGTAGTACTAGCTCTGTACTGTAGTAGTAGTACTAGCTCTGTACTGTAGTAGTAGTACTAGCTCTTTCCTCTACTGTAGTAGTAGTACTAGCTCTGTCCTGTAGTAGTATTACTAGCTCTGTCCTGTACTGTAGTAGTAGTACTAGCTCTGTCCTGTACTGTTGTAGTAGTACTAGCTCTGTATTGTACTGTAGTAGTAGTACTAGCTCTGTCCTGTACTGTAGTAGTAGTACTTGCTCTGTCCTGTACTGTAGTAGTAGTACTAGCTCTGTCCTGTACTGTAGTAGTAGTACTAGCTCTGTTCTGTACTGTAGTAGTAGTACTAGCTCTGTCCTGTAGTAGTATTACTAGCTCTGTCCTGTACTGTAGTAGTAGTACTAGCTCTGTCCTGTACTGTAGTAGTAGTACTAGCTCTGTCCTGTACTGTAGTAGTAGCACTAGCACTGTCCTGTACTGTAGTAGTAGTACTAGCTCTGTCCTGTACTGTAGTAGTAGTACTCGCTCTGTCCTGTACTGTAGTAGTAGTACTAGCTCTGTCCTGTACTGTAGTAGTAGTACTAGCTCTGTCCTGTACTGTAGTAGTAGTACTAGCTCTGTCCTGTACTGTAGTAGTAGTAGTACTAGCTCTGTCCTGTACTGTAGTAGTAGTAGTACTAGCTCTGTCCTGTACTGTAGTAGTACTAGCTCTGTACTGTAGTAGTAGTACTAGCTCTGTACTGTACTGTACTGTAGTAGTAGTACTAGCTCTGTCCAGTACTCTAGTAGTAGTACTAGCTCTGTCCTGTACTGTAGTAGTAGTACTAGCTCGGTCCTGTACTGTAGTAGTAGTACTAGCTCTGTACTGTAGTAGTAGTACTAGCTCTGTCCTGTACTGTACTGTAGTAGTAGTACTAGCTCTGTCCTGTACTGTAGTAGTAGTACTAGCTCTGTCCTGTACTGTAGTAGTAGTACTAGCTCTGTCCTGTACTGTAGTAGTAGTACTAGCATCTCTCCTGTATTGTAGTAGTAGTACTAGCTCTGTCCGGTACTGTAGTAGTACTAGCTCTGTCCTGTACTGTAGTAGTAGTACTAGCTCTGTCCTGTACTGTAGTAGTAGTACTAGCATCTCTCCTGTACTGTAGTAGTAGTACTAGCTCTGTCCTGTACTGTAGTAGTAGTACTAGCTCTGTCCTGTACTGTAGTAGTAGTACTAGCTCTGTCCTGTACTGTAGTAGTAGTACTAGCTCTGTCCTGTACTGTAGTAGTAGTACTAGCTCTGTCCTGTACTGTAGTAGTAGTAGTACTAGCTCTGTCCTGTACTGTAGTAGTAGTACTAGCTCTGTCCTGTACTGTAGTAGTAGTAGTACTAGCTCGGTCCTGTACTGTAGTAGTAGTACTAGCATCTCTCCTGTACTGTAGTAGTACTAGCTCTGTCCTGTACTGTAGTAGAAGTAGTACTAGCTCTGTCCTGTACTGTAGTAGTAGTAGTACTAGCTCTGTCCTGTACTGTAGTAGTAGTACTAGCCCTGTCCTGTACTGTAGTAGTAGTACTAGCTCTGTCCTGTACTGTAGTAGTAGTACTTGCTCTGTCCGGTACTGTAGTAGTAGTACTAGCTCTGTCCTGTACTGTAGTAGTAGTACTTGCTCTGTCCGGTACTGTAGTAGTAGTACTAGCATCTCTCCTGTACTGTAGTAGTACTAGCTCGGTCCTGTACTGTAGTAGTAGTAGTACTAGCTCTGTCTTGTACTGTAGTAGTAGTACTAGCTCTGTACTGTACTGTAGTAGTAGTACTAGCTCTGTCCTGTACTGTAGTAGTAGTACTAGCTCTGTCCTGTACTGTAGTAGTAGTACTAGCTCGGTCCTGTACTGTAGTAGTAGTACTAGCTCTGTCCTGTACTGTAGTAGTAGTACTAGCTCTGTCCTGTACTGTAGTAGTAGTACTAGCTCTGTACTGTAGTAGTAGTACTAGCTCGGTCCTGTACTGTAGTAGTAGTACTAGCTCTGTACTGTAGTAGTAGTACTAGCTCTGTCCTGTACTGTAGTAGTAGTACTAGCTCGGTCCTGTACTGTAGTAGTAGTACTAGCTCTGTCCTGTACTGTAGTAGTAGTACTAGCTCTGTCCTGTACTGTAGTAGTAGTACTAGCTCGGTCCTGTACTGTAGTAGTAGTACTAGCTCTGTCCTGTACTGTAGTAGTAGTACTAGCTCTGTCCTGTACTGTAGTAGTAGTACTAGCTCTGTACTGTAGTAGTAGTACTAGCTCGGTCCTGTACTGTAGTAGTAGTACTAGCTCTGTACTGTAGTAGTAGTACTAGCTCTGTCCTGTACTGTAGTAGTAGTACTAGCTCTGTCCTGTACTGTAGTAGTAGTACTAGCTCTGTACTGTAGTAGTAGTACTAGCTCGGTCCTGTACTGTAGTAGTAGTACTAGCTCTGTACTGTAGTAGTAGTACTAGCTCGGTCCTGTACTGTAGTAGTAGTACTAGCTCTGTACTGTAGTAGTAGTACTAACTCTGTCCTGTACTGTAGTAGTAGTACTAGCTCTGTCCTGTACTGTAGTAGTAGTACTAGTTCTGTCCTGGGCTGTAGTAGTAGTACTAGCTCTGTCCTGTACTGTAGTAGTACTAGCTCTGTCCTGTACTGTAGTAATAGTACTAGCTCTGTACTGTAGTAGTAGTACCACCAGCTCTGTACTGTAGTAGTAGTACTAGCTCTGTCCTGTACTGTAGTAGTACTAGCTCTGTACTGTACTGTAGTAGTAGTAGTACTAGCTTTGTCCTGTACTGTAGTAGTAGTAGTACTAGCTCTGTCCTGTACTGTAGTAGTAGTACTAGCTCTGTCCTGTACTGTAGTAGTACTAGCTCTGTCCTGTACTGTAGTAATAGTACTAGCTCTGTACTGTAGTAGTAGTACCACCAGCTCTGTACTGTAGTAGTAGTACTAGCTCTGTCCTGTACTGTAGTAGTACCAGCTCTGTCCTGTACTGTAGTAGTAGTACTAGCTCTGTACTGTAGTAGTAGTACCACCAGCTCTGTACTGTAGTAGTAGTACTACTAGCTCTGTACTGTAGTAGTAGTACTAGCTCTGTCCGGTACTGTAGTAGTAGTACTAGCTCTGTCCTGTACTGTAGTAGTAGTACTAGCTCTGTACTGTAGTAGTATTACTAGCTCTGTCCTGTACTGTAGTAGTACTACTAGCTCTGTACTGTAGTAGTAGTACTAGCTCTGTCCGGTACTGTAGTAGTAGTACTAGCTCTGTCCTGTACTGTAGTAGTAGTACTAGCTCTGTACTGTAGTAGTATTACTAGCTCTGTCCTGTACTGTATTAGTAGTACTAGCTCTGTCCTGTAGTAGTATTACTAGCTCTGTCCTGTACTGTAGTAGTAGTACTAGCTCTGTCCTGTACTGTTGTAGTAGTACTAGCTCTGTCTTGTACTGTAGTAGTAGTACTAGCTCTGTCCTGTACTGTAGTAGTAGTACTAGCTCTGTCCTGTACTGTAGTAGTAGTACTAGCTCTGTCCTGTACTGTAGTAGTAGTACTAGCTCTGTTCTGTACTGTAGTAGTAGTAGTACTAGCTCTGTCCTGTAGTAGTATTACTAGCTCTGTCCTGTACTGTAGTAGTAGTTCTAGCTCTGTCCTGTACTGTAGTAGTAGTACTAGCTCTGTCCTGTAGTAGTATTACTAGCTCTGTCCTGTACTGTAGTAGTAGTACTAGCTCTGTCCTGTACTGTAGTAGTAGTACTAGCTCTGTCCTGTAGTAGTAGTACTAGCTCTGTCCTGTAGTAGTATTACTAGCTCTGTCCTGTACTGTAGTAGTAGTACTAGCTCTGTCTTGTACTGTAGTAGTAGTACTAGCTCTGTCCTGTACTGTAGTAGTAGTACTAGCTCTGTCCTGTACTGTAGTAGTAGTACTAGCTCTGTCCTGTACTGTAGTAGTAGTACTAGCTCTGTACTGTACTGTACTGTAGTAGTAGCTCTGTCCTGTACTCTAGTAGTAGTAGTACTAGCTCTGGCCTGTACTGTAGTAGTAGTACTAGCTCTGTCCTGTGCTGTAGTAGTAGTACTAGCTCTGTACTGTAGTAGTAGTACTAGCTCTGTCCTGTACTGTAGTAGTAGTACTAGCTCTGTCCTGTACTGTAGTAGTACTACTAGCTCTGTCCTGTACTGTAGTAGTACTAGCTCTGTCCTGTACTGTAGTAGTAGTACTAGCTCTGTCCTGTACTATAGTAGTAGTACTAGCTCTGTCCTGTACTGTAGTAGTAGTACTAACTCTGTCCTGTGCTGTAGTAGTAGTAGTACTAGCTCTGTCCTGTACTGTAGTAGTAGTACTAGCTCTGTCCTGTACTGTAGTAGTAGTACTAGCTCTGTCCTGTACTGTAGTAGTAGTACTAGCTCTGTCCTGTACTGTAGTAGTAGTACTAGCTCTGTACTGTAGTAGTATTACTAGCTCTGCCCTGTACTGTAGTAGTAGTACTAGCTCTGTACTGTACTGCAGTAGTAGTACTAGCTCTGTCCTGTACTGTAGTAGTAGTACTAGCTCTGTCCTGTAGTAGTATTACTAGCTCTGTCCTGTACTGTAGTAGTAGTACTAGCTCTGTACTGTAGTAGTATTACTAGCTCTGTCCTGTACTGTAGTAGTAGTACTAGCTCTGTACTGTAGTAGTATTACTAGCTCTGTCCTGTACTGTAGTAGTAGTACTAGCTCTGTACTGTAGTAGTAGTACTAGCTCTGTACTGTAGTAGTAGTACTAGCTCTTTCCTCTACTGTAGTAGTAGTACTAGCTCTGTACTGTACTGCAGTAGTAGTACTAGCTCTGTACTGTAGTAGTAGTACTAGCTCTGTACTGTAGTAGTAGTACTAGCTCTTTCCTCTACTGTAGTAGTAGTACTAGCTCTGTCCTGTAGTAGTATTACTAGCTCTGTCCTGTACTGTAGTAGTAGTACTAGCTCTGTCCTGTACTGTTGTAGTAGTACTAGCTCTGTATTGTACTGTAGTAGTAGTACTAGCTCTGTCCTGTACTGTAGTAGTAGTACTAGCTCTGTCCTGTACTGTAGTAGTAGTACTAGCTCTGTCCTGTACTGTAGTAGTAGTACTAGCTCTGTTCTGTACTGTAGTAGTAGTACTAGCTCTGTCCTGTAGTAGTATTACTAGCTCTGTCCTGTACTGTAGTAGTAGTACTAGCTCTGTCCTGTACTGTAGTAGTAGTACTAGCTCTGTCCTGTACTGTAGTAGTAGCACTAGCACTGTCCTGTACTGTAGTAGTAGTACTAGCTCTGTCCTGTACTGTAGTAGTAGTACTAGCTCTGTCCTGTACTGTAGTAGTAGTACTAGCTCTGTCCTGTACTGTAGTAGTAGTACTAGCTCTGTCCTGTACTGTAGTAGTAGTACTAGCTCTGTCCTGTACTGTAGTAGTAGTAGTACTAGCTCTGTCCTGTACTGTAGTAGTAGTAGTACTAGCTCTGTCCTGTACTGTAGTAGTACTAGCTCTGTACTGTAGTAGTAGTACTAGCTCTGTACTGTACTGTACTGTAGTAGTAGTACTAGCTCTGTCCAGTACTCTAGTAGTAGTACTAGCTCTGTCCTGTACTGTAGTAGTAGTACTAGCTCGGTCCTGTACTGTAGTAGTAGTACTAGCTCTGTACTGTACTGTACTGTAGTAGTAGTACTAGCTCTGTCCTGTACTGTAGTAGTAGTACTAGCTCTGTCCTGTACTGTACTGTAGTAGTAGTACTAGCTCTGTCCTGTACTGTAGTAGTAGTACTAGCTCTGTCCTGTACTGTAGTAGTAGTACTAGCTCTGTCCTGTACTGTAGTAGTAGTACTAGCATCTCTCCTGTATTGTAGTAGTAGTACTAGCTCTGTCCGGTACTGTAGTAGTACTAGCTCTGTCCTGTACTGTAGTAGTAGTACTAGCTCTGTCCTGTACTGTAGTAGTAGTACTAGCATCTCTCCTGTACTGTAGTAGTAGTACTAGCTCTGTCCTGTACTGTAGTAGTAGTACTAGCTCTGTCCTGTACTGTAGTAGTAGTACTAGCTCTGTCCTGTACTGTAGTAGTAGTACTAGCTCTGTCCTGTACTGTAGTAGTAGTACTAGCTCTGTCCTGTACTGTAGTAGTAGTAGTACTAGCTCTGTCCTGTACTGTAGTAGTAGTACTAGCTCTGTCCTGTACTGTAGTAGTAGTAGTACTAGCTCGGTCCTGTACTGTAGTAGTAGTACTAGCATCTCTCCTGTACTGTAGTAGTACTAGCTCTGTCCTGTACTGTAGTAGAAGTAGTACTAGCTCTGTCCTGTACTGTAGTAGTAGTAGTACTAGCTCTGTCCTGTACTGTAGTAGTAGTACTAGCCCTGTCCTGTACTGTAGTAGTAGTACTAGCTCTGTCCTGTACTGTAGTAGTAGTACTTGCTCTGTCCGGTACTGTAGTAGTAGTACTAGCATCTCTCCTGTACTGTAGTAGTACTAGCTCGGTCCTGTACTGTAGTAGTAGTAGTACTAGCTCTGTCTTGTACTGTAGTAGTAGTAGTAGTAGTAGTAGTAGTAGTAGTAGTAGTAGTACTAGCTCTGTCCTGTACTGTAGTAGTAGTACTAGCTCTGTACTGTACTGTAGTAGTAGTACTAGCTCTGTCCTGTACTGTAGTAGTAGTACTAGCTCTGTCCTGTACTGTAGTAGTAGTACTAGCTCTGTCCTGTACTGTAGTAGTAGTACTAGCTCTGTCCTGTACTGTAGTAGTAGTACTAGCTCTGTACTGTACTGTAGTAGTAGTACTAGCTCTGTCCTTTGCTGTAGTAGTAGTAGTACTAGCTCTGTCTTGTACTGTAGTAGTAGTACTAGCTCTGTCCTGTAGTAGTAGTAGTACTAGCTCTGTCCTGTACTTTAGTAGTAGTACTAGCTCTGTCTTGTACTGTAGTAGTAGTAGTAGTAGTAGTAGTAGTAGTAGTACTAGCTCTGTCCTGTACTGTAGTAGTAGTACTAGCTCTGTCCTGTACTGTAGTAGTAGTAGTACTAGCTCTGTCCTGTACTGTAGTAGCAGTACTAGCTCTGTCCTGTACTGTAGTAGTAGTACTAGCTCTGTCCTGTACTGTAGTAGTAGTACTAGCTCTGTCCTGGGCTGTAGTAGTAGTACTAGCTCTGTACTGTACTGTAGTACTAGTACTAGCTCTGTCCTGTACTGTAGTAGTAGTACTAGCTCTGTCCTGTACTGTAGTAGTAGTACTAGCTCTGTCCTGTACTGTAGTAGTAGTACTAGCTCTGTCCTGTACTGTAGTAGTAGTACTAGCTCTGTCCTGTACTGTAGTAGTAGTACTAGCTCTGTCCTGTACTGTAGTAGTAGTACTAGCTCTGTCCTGTACTGTAGTAGTAGTACTAGCTCTGTCCTGTACTGTAGTAGTAGTACTAGCTCTGTCCTGTACTGTAGTAGTAGTACTAGCTCTGTCCTGTACTGTAGTAGTAGTACTAGCTCTGTCCTGTACTGTAGTAGTAGTACTAGCATCTCTCCTGTACTGTAGTAGTAGTACTAGCTCTGTCCTGTACTGTAGTAGTAGTACTAGCTCTGTCCTGTACTGTAGTAGTAGTACTAGCTCTGTCCTGTACTGTAGTAGTAGTACTAGCTCTGTCCTGTACTGTAGTAGTAGTACTAGCTCTGTCCTGTACTGTAGTAGTAGTAGTACTAGCTCTGTCCTGTACTGTAGTAGTAGTACTAGCTCTGTCCTGTACTGTAGTAGTAGTAGTACTAGCTCGGTCCTGTACTGTAGTAGTAGTACTAGCATCTCTCCTGTACTGTAGTAGTACTAGCTCTGTCCTGTACTGTAGTAGAAGTAGTACTAGCTCTGTCCTGTACTGTAGTAGTAGTACTAGCTCTGTCCTGTACTGTAGTAGTAGTAGTACTAGCTCTGTCCTGTACTGTAGTAGTAGTACTAGCCCTGTCCTGTACTGTAGTAGTAGTACTAGCTCTGTCCTGTACTGTAGTAGTAGTACTTGCTCTGTCCGGTACTGTAGTAGTAGTACTAGCATCTCTCCTGTACTGTAGTAGTACTAGCTCGGTCCTGTACTGTAGTAGTAGTAGTACTAGCTCTGTCTTGTACTGTTGTAGTAGTAGTAGTAGTAGTAGTAGTAGTAGTAGTAGTAGTAGTAGTACTAGCTCTGTCCTGTACTGTAGTAGTAGTACTAGCTCTGTACTGTACTGTAGTAGTAGTACTAGCTCTGTCCTGTACTGTAGTAGTAGTACTAGCTCTGTCCTGTACTGTAGTAGTAGTACTAGCTCTGTCCTGTACTGTAGTAGTAGTACTAGCTCTGTCCTGTACTGTAGTAGTACTACTAGCTCTGTCCTGTACTGTAGTAGTACTAGCTCTGTCCTGTACTGTAGTAGTAGTACTAGCTCTGTCCTGTACTATAGTAGTAGTACTAGCTCTGTCCTGTACTGTAGTAGTAGTACTAACTCTGTCCTGTGCTGTAGTAGTAGTAGTACTAGCTCTGTCCTGTACTGTAGTAGTAGTACTAGCTCTGTCCTGTACTGTAGTAGTAGTACTAGCTCTGTCCTGTACTGTAGTAGTAGTACTAGCTCTGTCCTGTACTGTAGTAGTAGTACTAGCTCTGTACTGTAGTAGTATTACTAGCTCTGCCCTGTACTGTAGTAGTAGTACTAGCTCTGTACTGTACTGCAGTAGTAGTACTAGCTCTGTCCTGTACTGTAGTAGTAGTACTAGCTCTGTCCTGTAGTAGTATTACTAGCTCTGTCCTGTACTGTAGTAGTAGTACTAGCTCTGTACTGTAGTAGTATTACTAGCTCTGTCCTGTACTGTAGTAGTAGTACTAGCTCTGTACTGTAGTAGTATTACTAGCTCTGTCCTGTACTGTAGTAGTAGTACTAGCTCTGTACTGTAGTAGTAGTACTAGCTCTGTACTGTAGTAGTAGTACTAGCTCTTTCCTCTACTGTAGTAGTAGTACTAGCTCTGTACTGTACTGCAGTAGTAGTACTAGCTCTGTACTGTAGTAGTAGTACTAGCTCTGTACTGTAGTAGTAGTACTAGCTCTTTCCTCTACTGTAGTAGTAGTACTAGCTCTGTCCTGTAGTAGTATTACTAGCTCTGTCCTGTACTGTAGTAGTAGTACTAGCTCTGTCCTGTACTGTTGTAGTAGTACTAGCTCTGTATTGTACTGTAGTAGTAGTACTAGCTCTGTCCTGTACTGTAGTAGTAGTACTAGCTCTGTCCTGTACTGTAGTAGTAGTACTAGCTCTGTCCTGTACTGTAGTAGTAGTACTAGCTCTGTTCTGTACTGTAGTAGTAGTACTAGCTCTGTCCTGTAGTAGTATTACTAGCTCTGTCCTGTACTGTAGTAGTAGTACTAGCTCTGTCCTGTACTGTAGTAGTAGTACTAGCTCTGTCCTGTACTGTAGTAGTAGCACTAGCACTGTCCTGTACTGTAGTAGTAGTACTAGCTCTGTCCTGTACTGTAGTAGTAGTACTAGCTCTGTCCTGTACTGTAGTAGTAGTACTAGCTCTGTCCTGTACTGTAGTAGTAGTACTAGCTCTGTCCTGTACTGTAGTAGTAGTACTAGCTCTGTCCTGTACTGTAGTAGTAGTAGTACTAGCTCTGTCCTGTACTGTAGTAGTAGTAGTACTAGCTCTGTCCTGTACTGTAGTAGTACTAGCTCTGTACTGTAGTAGTAGTACTAGCTCTGTACTGTACTGTACTGTAGTAGTAGTACTAGCTCTGTCCAGTACTCTAGTAGTAGTACTAGCTCTGTCCTGTACTGTAGTAGTAGTACTAGCTCGGTCCTGTACTGTAGTAGTAGTACTAGCTCTGTACTGTACTGTACTGTAGTAGTAGTACTAGCTCTGTCCTGTACTGTAGTAGTAGTACTAGCTCTGTCCTGTACTGTACTGTAGTAGTAGTACTAGCTCTGTCCTGTACTGTAGTAGTAGTACTAGCTCTGTCCTGTACTGTAGTAGTAGTACTAGCTCTGTCCTGTACTGTAGTAGTAGTACTAGCATCTCTCCTGTATTGTAGTAGTAGTACTAGCTCTGTCCGGTACTGTAGTAGTACTAGCTCTGTCCTGTACTGTAGTAGTAGTACTAGCATCTCTCCTGTACTGTAGTAGTAGTACTAGCTCTGTCCTGTACTGTAGTAGTAGTACTAGCTCTGTCCTGTACTGTAGTAGTAGTACTAGCTCTGTCCTGTACTGTAGTAGTAGTACTAGCTCTGTCCTGTACTGTAGTAGTAGTACTAGCTCTGTCCTGTACTGTAGTAGTAGTAGTACTAGCTCTGTCCTGTACTGTAGTAGTAGTACTAGCTCTGTCCTGTACTGTAGTAGTAGTAGTACTAGCTCGGTCCTGTACTGTAGTAGTAGTACTAGCATCTCTCCTGTACTGTAGTAGTACTAGCTCTGTCCTGTACTGTAGTAGAAGTAGTACTAGCTCTGTCCTGTACTGTAGTAGTAGTAGTACTAGCTCTGTCCTGTACTGTAGTAGTAGTACTAGCCCTGTCCTGTACTGTAGTAGTAGTACTAGCTCTGTCCTGTACTGTAGTAGTAGTACTTGCTCTGTCCGGTACTGTAGTAGTAGTACTAGCATCTCTCCTGTACTGTAGTAGTACTAGCTCGGTCCTGTACTGTAGTAGTAGTAGTACTAGCTCTGTCTTGTACTGTAGTAGTAGTAGTAGTAGTAGTAGTAGTAGTAGTAGTAGTAGTAGTAGTACTAGCTCTGTCCTGTACTGTAGTAGTAGTACTAGCTCTGTACTGTACTGTAGTAGTAGTACTAGCTCTGTCCTGTACTGTAGTAGTAGTACTAGCTCTGTCCTGTACTGTAGTAGTAGTACTAGCTCTGTCCTGTACTGTAGTAGTAGTACTAGCTCTGTCCTTTGCTGTAGTAGTAGTAGTACTAGCTCTGTCTTGTACTGTAGTAGTAGTACTAGCTCTGTCCTGTAGTAGTAGTAGTACTAGCTCTGTCCTGTACTTTAGTAGTAGTACTAGCTCTGTCTTGTACTGTAGTAGTAGTAGTAGTAGTAGTAGTAGTAGTAGTAGTACTAGCTCTGTCCTGTACTGTAGTAGTAGTACTAGCTCTGTCCTGTACTGTAGTAGTAGTAGTACTAGCTCTGTCCTGTACTGTAGTAGCAGTACTAGCTCTGTCCTGTACTGTAGTAGTAGTACTAGCTCTGTCCTGTACTGTAGTAGTAGTACTAGCTCTGTCCTGGGCTGTAGTAGTAGTACTAGCTCTGTACTGTACTGTAGTACTAGTACTAGCTCTGTCCTGTACTGTAGTAGTAGTACTAGCTCTGTCCTGTACTGTAGTAGTAGTACTAGCTCTGTCCTGTACTGTAGTAGTAGTACTAGCTCTGTCCTGTACTGTAGTAGTAGTACTAGCTCTGTCCTGTACTGTAGTAGTAGTACTAGCTCTGTCCTGTACTGTAGTAGTAGTACTAGCTCTGTCCTGTACTGTAGTAGTAGTACTAGCTCTGTCCTGTACTGTAGTAGTAGTACTAGCTCTGTCCTGTACTGTAGTAGTAGTAGTACTAGCTCTGTCCTGTACTGTAGTAGTAGTACTAGCTCTGTCCTGTACTGTAGTAGTAGTAGTACTAGCTCGGTCCTGTACTGTAGTAGTAGTACTAGCATCTCTCCTGTACTGTAGTAGTACTAGCTCTGTCCTGTACTGTAGTAGAAGTAGTACTAGCTCTGTCCTGTACTGTAGTAGTAGTACTAGCTCTGTCCTGTACTGTAGTAGTAGTAGTACTAGCTCTGTCCTGTACTGTAGTAGTAGTACTAGCCCTGTCCTGTACTGTAGTAGTAGTACTAGCTCTGTCCTGTACTGTAGTAGTAGTACTTGCTCTGTCCGGTACTGTAGTAGTAGTACTAGCATCTCTCCTGTACTGTAGTAGTACTAGCTCGGTCCTGTACTGTAGTAGTAGTAGTACTAGCTCTGTCTTGTACTGTAGTAGTAGTAGTAGTAGTAGTAGTAGTAGTAGTAGTAGTAGTAGTAGTAGTAGTACTAGCTCTGTCCTGTACTGTAGTAGTAGTACTAGCTCTGTACTGTACTGTAGTAGTAGTACTAGCTCTGTCCTGTACTGTAGTAGTAGTACTAGCTCTGTCCTGTACTGTAGTAGTAGTACTAGCTCTGTCCTGTACTGTAGTAGTAGTACTAGCTCTGTCCTGTACTGTAGTAGTAGTACTAGCTCTGTACTGTACTGTAGTAGTAGTACTAGCTCTGTCCTTTGCTGTAGTAGTAGTAGTACTAGCTCTGTCTTGTACTGTAGTAGTAGTACTAGCTCTGTCCTGTAGTAGTAGTAGTACTAGCTCTGTCCTGTACTTTAGTAGTAGTACTAGCTCTGTCTTGTACTGTAGTAGTAGTAGTAGTAGTAGTAGTAGTAGTAGTAGTACTAGCTCTGTCCTGTACTGTAGTAGTAGTACTAGCTCTGTCCTGTACTGTAGTAGCAGTACTAGCTCTGTCCTGTACTGTAGTAGTAGTACTAGCTCTGTCCTGTACTGTAGTAGTAGTACTAGCTCTGTACTGTACTGTAGTAGTAGTACTAACTCTGTAGTAGTAGTACTAGCTCTGTCCTGTACTGTAGTAGTAGTACTAGCTCTGTCCTGTACTGTAGTAGTAATACTAGCTCCGTCCTGTACTGTAGTAGTAGTACTAGCTCTTACCTGTACTGTAGTAGTAGTACTAGCTCTGTCCTGTACTGTAGTAGTAGTACTAGCTCTGCCCTGTACTGTGGTAGTAGTACTAGCTCTGTCCTGTACTGTAGTAGTAGTACTAGCTCTATCCTGCACTGTAGTAGTAGTAGTACTAGCTCTGTCCTGTACTGTAGTAGTAGTACTAGCTCTGTCCTGTACTGTAGTAGTAGTACTAGCTCTGTACTGTAGTAGTAGTACTTGCTCTGTCCTGTACTGTAGTAGTAGTACTAGCTCTGTCCTGTAGAAGTATTACTAGCTCTGTCCTGTACTGTAGTAGTAGTACTAGCTCTGTCCTGTACTGTAGTAGTAGTAGTACTAGCTCTGTACTGTACTGTAGTAGTAGTAATAGCTCTGTCCTGTACTGTAGTAGTAGTACTAGCTCTGTCCTAAGCTGTAGTACTAGTACTAGCTCTGGCCTGTACTGTAGTAGTAGTACTAGCTCTGTCCTGTACTGTAGTAGTAGTACTAGCTCTGTCCTGTACTGTAGTAGTAGTACTAGCTCTGTCCTGTACTGTAGTACTAGTACTAGCTCTGTCCCGTACTGTAGTAGTAGTACTAGCTCTGTACTGTAGTAGTAGTACTAGCTCTGTCCTGTACTGTAGTAGTAGTACTAGCTCTGTCCTGTAGTAGTAGAACTAGCTCTGTCCTGTACTGTAGTAGTAGTACTAGCTCTGTACTGTACTGTAGTAGTAGTACTAGCTCTGTACTGTACTGTAGTAGTACTAGCTCTGTCCTGTACTGTAGTAGTAGTACTAGCTCTGTCCGGTACTGCTGTCTCCATCCTGTGGAGGATGGTGGTTAAGCTGTCATTCATCAGCACCATGGAGAGTTCCATCAGCACCATGGAGAGTTCCATCAGCACCATGGAGAGATCCATCAGCACCATGGAGAGCTCCATCAGCACCATGGAGAGTTCCATCAGCACCATGGAGAGATCCATCAGCACCATGGAGAGCTCCATCAGCACCATGGAGAGTTCCATCAGCACCATGGAGAGCTCCATCAGCACCATGGAGAGCTCCGTCAGCACCATGGAGAGCTACATGAGGACCATGGAGTGCTCCATCAGCGACCGGCTACGTCTATACGTACTATAACTAGTACTATAACTGGTACTATAACTGGTACTACTACTAGTACTAAAGGAGCTTTAACTGGTACTGCAACTTGTACTAGTGGTACTATAACCGGTACTATAACTGGTACTTCAAATGTTATTACTGGTACTACTGGTACTACAACTGGTACTATAACTGGTACTATAACTGGTACTACAACTGGTACTACAACTGGTACTATTGGTACTATAACTGGTACTACAACTGGTACTATTGGTACTATAACTGGTACTACTGGTACTACAACTGGTATTGCTGGTACTATGACTGGTACTACAACTGGTACTACTGGTACTACAACTGGTACTGCTGGTACCACAACTGGTAATATAACTGGTACTACTGGTACTACAACTGGTATTGCTGGTACTATAACTGGTACTACTGGTACTACAACTAGTACTATAACTGGTACTACTGGTACTATAACTGGTACTACTGGTACTATAACTGGTACTACTGGTACTACAACTGGTACTATAACTGGTACTACAACTGATACTACTGGTACTATAACTAGTACTATAACTGGTAGTGCTGGTACTATAACTGGTACTATAACTGGTAATATAGTGGAGCTCTGTCCTGTACTTTAGTAGTAGTAGTAGTAGTAGTACTAGCTCTGTCCTGTACTGTAGTAGTAGTACTATCTCTGTCCTGTACTGTAGTAGTAGTACTAGCTCTGTTCTGTACTGTAGTAGTAGTACTAGCTCTGTCCTGTACTGTAGTAGTAGTACTAGCTCTGTCCTGTACTGTAGTAGTAGTACTATCTCTGTCCTGTACTGTAGTAGTAGTACTAGCTCTGTTCTGTACTGTAGTAGTAGTACTAGCTCTGTCCTGTACTGTAGTAGTAGTACTAGCTCTGTCCTGTACTGTAGTAGTAGTACTAGCTCTGTCCTGTACTGTAGTAGTAGTACTAGCTCTGTCCTGTACTGTAGTAGTAGTACTAGCTCTGTCCTGTACTGTAGTAGTAGTACTAGCTCTGTCCGGTACTGTAGTAGTAGTACTAGCTCTGTCCTGTACCGTAGTAGTAGTACTAGCTCTGTCCTGTACTGTAGTAGTAGTACTAGCTCTGTCCTGTACTGTAGTAGTAGTACTAGCTCTGTCCTGTACTGTAGTAGTAGTACTAGCTCTGTCCTGTACTGTAGTAGTAGTAGTACTAGCTCTGTCCTGTACTGTAGTAGTAGTACTAGCTCTGTCCTGTACTGTAGTAGTAGTACTAGCTTTGTCCTGGACTGTAGTAGTAGTACTAGCTCTGTCCTGTAGTAGTAGTACTAGCTCTGTCCTGTACTGTAGTAGTAGTACTAGCTCTGTCCTGTACTGTAGTAGTAGTACTAGCTCTGTACTGTAGTAGTAGTACTAGCTCTGTCCTGTACTGTAGTAGTAGTACTAGCTCTGTCCTGTACTGTAGTAGTAGTACTAGCTCTGTCCTGTACTGTAGTAGTAGTACTAGCTCTGTCCTGTACTGTAGTAGTAGTACTAGCTCTGTCCTGTACTGTAGTAGTAGTAGTAGCTCTGCCATGTACTGTAGTAGTAGTAGTACTAGCTCTGTCCTGTACTGTAGTAGTAGTACTAGCTCTGTCCTGTACTGTAGTAGTAGTAGTAGTACTAGATCTGTCCTGTACTGTAGTAGTAGTACTAGCTCTTTCCTGTACTGTAGTAGTAGTACTAGCTCTGTCCTGTACTGTAGTAGTAGTAGTAGTAGTACTAGCTCTGTCCTGTACTGTAGTAGTAGTACTAGCTCTGTACTGTACTGTAGTAGTAGTACTAACTCTGTAGTAGTAGTACTAGCTCTGTCCTGTACTGTAGTAGTAGTACTAGCTCTGTCCTGTACTGTAGTAGTAGTACTAGCTCCGTCCTGTACTGTAGTAGTAGTACTAGCTCTTACCTGTACTGTAGTAGTAGTACTAGCTCTGTCCTGTACTGTAGTAGTAGTACTAGCTCTGCCCTGTACTGTGGTAGTAGTACTAGCTCTGTCCTGTACTGTAGTAGTAGTACTAGCTCTATCCTGCACTGTAGTAGTAGTAGTACTAGCTCTGTCCTGTACTGTAGTAGTAGTACTAGCTCTGTCCTGTACTGTAGTAGTAGTACTAGCTCTGTACTGTAGTAGTAGTACTTGCTCTGTCCTGTACTGTAGTAGTAGTACTAGCTCTGTCCTGTAGAAGTATTACTAGCTCTGTCCTGTACTGTAGTAGTAGTACTAGCTCTGTCCTGTACTGTAGTAGTAGTAGTACTAGCTCTGTACTGTACTGTAGTAGTAGTAATAGCTCTGTCCTGTACTGTAGTAGTAGTACTAGCTCTGTCCTAAGCTGTAGTACTAGTACTAGCTCTGGCCTGTACTGTAGTAGTAGTACTAGCTCTGTCCTGTACTGTAGTAGTAGTACTAGCTCTGTCCTGTACTGTAGTAGTAGTACTAGCTCTGTCCTGTACTGTAGTACTAGTACTAGCTCTGTCCCGTACTGTAGTAGTAGTACTAGCTCTGTACTGTAGTAGTAGTACTAGCTCTGTCCTGTACTGTAGTAGTAGTACTAGCTCTGTCCTGTAGTAGTAGAACTAGCTCTGTCCTGTACTGTAGTAGTAGTACTAGCTCTGTA
Organism: Cololabis saira; assembly: GCF_033807715.1. NCBI lineage: Eukaryota > Metazoa > Chordata > Actinopteri > Beloniformes > Belonidae > Cololabis > Cololabis saira. The sequence continues at coordinate 2,522,119 of NC_084594.1, read as the reverse complement.
CTGTACTGTAGTAGTAGTACTAGCTCTGTACTGTACTGTAGTAGTACTAGCTCTGTCCTGTACTGTAGTAGTAGTACTAGCTCTGTCCGGTACTGCTGTCTCCATCCTGTGGAGGATGGTGGTTAAGCTGTCATTCATCAGCACCATGGAGAGTTCCATCAGCACCATGGAGAGTTCCATCAGCACCATGGAGAGATCCATCAGCACCATGGAGAGCTCCATCAGCACCATGGAGAGTTCCATCAGCACCATGGAGAGCTCCATCAGCACCATGGAGAGCTCCGTCAGCACCATGGAGAGCTACATGAGGACCATGGAGTGCTCCATCAGCGACCGGCTACGTCTATACGTACTATAACTAGTACTATAACTGGTACTATAACTGGTACTACTACTAGTACTAAAGGAGCTTTAACTGGTACTGCAACTTGTACTAGTGGTACTATAACCGGTACTATAACTGGTACTTCAAATGTTATTACTGGTACTACTGGTACTACAACTGGTACTATAACTGGTACTATAACTGGTACTACAACTGGTACTACAACTGGTACTATTGGTACTATAACTGGTACTACAACTGGTACTATTGGTACTATAACTGGTACTACTGGTACTACAACTGGTATTGCTGGTACTATGACTGGTACTACAACTGGTACTACTGGTACTACAACTGGTACTGCTGGTACCACAACTGGTAATATAACTGGTACTACTGGTACTACAACTGGTATTGCTGGTACTATAACTGGTACTACTGGTACTACAACTAGTACTATAACTGGTACTACTGGTACTATAACTGGTACTACTGGTACTATAACTGGTACTACTGGTACTACAACTGGTACTATAACTGGTACTATAACTGGTACTACAACTGGTACTACAACTGGTACTATTGGTACTATAACTGGTACTACAACTGGTACTATTGGTACTATAACTGGTACTACTGGTACTACAACTGGTATTGCTGGTACTATGACTGGTACTACAACTGGTACTACTGGTACTACAACTGGTACTGCTGGTACCACAACTGGTAATATAACTGGTACTACTGGTACTACAACTGGTATTGCTGGTACTATAACTGGTACTACTGGTACTACAACTAGTACTATAACTGGTACTACTGGTACTATAACTGGTACTACTGGTACTATAACTGGTACTACTGGTACTACAACTGGTACTATAACTGGTACTACAACTGATACTACTGGTACTATAACTAGTACTATAACTGGTAGTGCTGGTACTATAACTGGTACTATAACTGGTAATATAGTGGAGCTCTGTCCTGTACTTTAGTAGTAGTAGTAGTAGTAGTACTAGCTCTGTCCTGTACTGTAGTAGTAGTACTATCTCTGTCCTGTACTGTAGTAGTAGTACTAGCTCTGTTCTGTACTGTAGTAGTAGTACTAGCTCTGTCCTGTACTGTAGTAGTAGTACTAGCTCTGTCCTGTACTGTAGTAGTAGTACTATCTCTGTCCTGTACTGTAGTAGTAGTACTAGCTCTGTTCTGTACTGTAGTAGTAGTACTAGCTCTGTCCTGTACTGTAGTAGTAGTACTAGCTCTGTCCTGTACTGTAGTAGTAGTACTAGCTCTGTCCTGTACTGTAGTAGTAGTACTAGCTCTGTCCTGTACTGTAGTAGTAGTACTAGCTCTGTCCTGTACTGTAGTAGTAGTACTAGCTCTGTCCGGTACTGTAGTAGTAGTACTAGCTCTGTCCTGTACCGTAGTAGTAGTACTAGCTCTGTCCTGTACTGTAGTAGTAGTACTAGCTCTGTCCTGTACTGTAGTAGTAGTACTAGCTCTGTCCTGTACTGTAGTAGTAGTACTAGCTCTGTCCTGTACTGTAGTAGTAGTAGTACTAGCTCTGTCCTGTACTGTAGTAGTAGTACTAGCTCTGTCCTGTACTGTAGTAGTAGTACTAGCTTTGTCCTGGACTGTAGTAGTAGTACTAGCTCTGTCCTGTAGTAGTAGTACTAGCTCTGTCCTGTACTGTAGTAGTAGTACTAGCTCTGTCCTGTACTGTAGTAGTAGTACTAGCTCTGTACTGTAGTAGTAGTACTAGCTCTGTCCTGTACTGTAGTAGTAGTACTAGCTCTGTCCTGTACTGTAGTAGTAGTACTAGCTCTGTCCTGTACTGTAGTAGTAGTACTAGCTCTGTCCTGTACTGTAGTAGTAGTAGTAGCTCTGCCATGTACTGTAGTAGTAGTAGTACTAGCTCTGTCCTGTACTGTAGTAGTAGTAGTAGCTCTGCCATGTACTGTAGTAGTAGTAGTAGTACTAGCTCTGTCCTGTACTGTAGTAGTAGTACTAGCTCTGTCTTGTACTGTAGTAGTAGTACTAGCTCTGCCCTGTACTGTAGTAGTAGTAGTAGTACTAGATCTGTCCTGTACTGTAGTAGTAGTACTAGCTCTTTCCTGTACTGTAGTAGTAGTAGTAGTACTAGATCTGTCCTGTACTGTAGTAGTAGTACTAGCTCTGTCCTGTACTGTAGTAGTAGTACTAGCTCTGCCCTGTACTGTAGTAGTAGTTCTAGCTCTGTCCTGTACTGTAGTAGTAGTACTAGCTCTGTACTGTACTGTAGTAGTAGTACTAACTCTGTCCTGTACTGTAGTAGTAGTACTAGCTCTGTACTTTACTGTAGTAGTAGTACTAGCTCTGTCCTGTACTGTAGTAGTACTAGCTCTGTCCTGTACTGTAGGAGTAGTACTAGCTCTGTCCTGTACTGTAGTATTAGTACTAGCTCTGTCCTGTAGTGTAGTAGTACTAGCTCTGTCCTGTACTGTAGTAGTACTAGCTCTGTCCTGTACTGTAGGAGTAGTACTAGCTCTGTCCTGTACTGTAGTAGTAGTACTAGCTCTGTCCTGTAGTGTAGTAGTAGTAGTAGTAGTAGTACTAGCTCTGTCCTGTACTGTAGTAGTAGTACTAACTCTGTCCTGTACTGTAGTAGTAGTACTAGCTCTGTCCTGTACTGTAGTAGTACTAGCTCTGTTCTGTACTGTAGTAGTAGTACTAGCTCTTTCCTGTACTGTAGTAGTACTAGCTCTGTCCTGTACTGTAGTAGTAGTACTAGCTCTGTCCTGTACTGTAGTAGTAGTACTAGCTCTGTCCTGTACTGTAGTAGTAGAACTAGCTCTGTACTGTACTGTAGTAGTAGTAGTAGTACTAGCTCTGTCCTGTACTGTAGTAGTAGTACTAGCTCTGTCCTGTACTGTAGTAGTAGTACTAGCTCTGTCCTGTACTGTAGTAGTAGTACTAGCTCTGTACTGTACTGTAGTAGTAGTACTAGCTCTGTCCTGTACTGTAGTAGTAGTACTAGCTCTGTACTTTCATGTTGTTGGGATTAAAGGGACAGCTCTATGTTGGTTTAAATCATACCTATCTGACAGGTTCCAGTTTGTTCATGTACATGAGGTTTCTTCAGAACAGTCAAGGGTCTGTTATGGTGTTCCGCAGGGTTCAGTGCTAGGGCCAATCTTGTTCAGTTTATACATGCAGCCGTTGGGAAGTATAATCCAGAATCACGGCATACAATTTCATTGTTATGCTGATGATACGCAGCTCTATTTGTCTATGAAGCCGGATGAAACAGAACCGTTAGTTAAACTTCAGGCATGTCTTAGGGACATCAAGGACTGGATGTCCAGAAATTTCCTGCTTCTAAATTCAGATAAAACAGAGGTTATCATTCTTGGTCCAGAGCATCTTAGGAAGGGATTAGATGGTGTTGCGATGGCTTCCAGTGCAACTGTGAGAAATCTTGGTGTTATTTTCGATCAGGATCTGTCGTTTAAACCATATGTCAATCAGGTTTGTAAAATAGCCTTTTTCCATCTCCGTAATATTGCAAAGATTAGGCCAATCCTCTCACAGAGTGATGCAGAAAAACTAGTTCATGCGTTTGTATCTTCTAGACTAGATTACTGTAATGTGTTGTTAGCAGGATGTCCAAGTAATTTGCTGAATAGGCTCCAGCTGATCCAAAATGCAGCAGCACGAGTACTGACAGGAATTAGCAGGAGAGACCACGTCTCTCCAGTGTTAGCGTCGCTCCATTGGTTACCCGTAAAATTCAGAATCCAATTTAAAATTTTATTACTTGCGTATAAAGCCCAAAACGGCTTAGCTCCGCATTATTTGCAAGACCGGATAGTGCCTTATGTTCCTGTCAGAGCTCTCCGTTCTCAGAGTGCAGGTTTACTCGTAGTTCCTAGAGTATCTAAATGTAGATTTGGAGGGCGGGCGTTCTGCTATCAGGCGCCACTACTATGGAACCAACTTCCAATCTGGGTTAAGGGGGCTGACACCACCTCCACCTTTAAAACTAAACTTAAAACATTTCTGTTTAGTAAAGCCTATAGTTAGTGTTTAGTAAACCTCTAGCTGGTGTTGGTAAATCTCTAGGTAGTGTAAACTTTAGTGTGTCAGAGTCGCTCCTGTGGTTTCTTGTGCTGGCCCCCCCTTCTCCTCCCTTTTCTCTCTTTTGTCCATGTTGCAGCATCCTTTGCCGGACACCGGAACCTGCAGTGTGGGAGTGAGGGGGGCAGGGTAACGGCCCCTTTTGGGCGGGGGAGAATGTTCGTCCCTCAAGACTCCTCTCCCTGGCCCTGCCCCTTCTCAACCTTTCCCCGACCCTGCACCCCAACCTGGGACTTGATGATTGGGCCGGAGCTTCAGGAGCTGCGTGCTGGCCTGCGGTCCCCACCCCTGGTCATCCCGTTGCTGGCCCCCCCTTCTCCTCCCTTTTCTCTCTTTTGTCCTGCAGGTGGCCGTGGGTGGCTTGTAGCTTGCATTACGGAGCACAAGTCTTTTCCTGACCCTGCACCCCAACCTGGGACTTGCTGATTGGGCCGGAGCTTCGGGAGCTGTGTGCTGGCCTGCGGTCCCCACCCCCGGTCATCCCGTTGCTGCTTCCACCTGCCTGCTGTGCTGTTGCCGTCCCTGACCCACCAGTCTGGCCCTCGGCAGGAGGGTCCCCCCTGATGAGCCTGGTCCTGCTCAAGGTTTCTTCCCTCCTAAAGGGGAGTTTTTCCTTGCCACTGTTTGGCTTAAGGTTTTTCTCCCACTAGGGGAGTTTTTACCTGCCATTGTTTATGTAATAACTGCTCGGGGGTCATGTTCTGGGTATGGGTCTCTGTAAAGCGTCTAGAGACAACTCTGTTGTATTAGACGCTATATAAATAAAATTGAATTAAATTGAAAAATAGTAGTAGAACTAGCTCTGTACTGTAGTAGTAGTACTAGCTCTGTCCTGTACTGTAGTAGTAGTACTAGCTCTTTCCTGTACTGTAGTAGTAGTACTACCTCTGTCCTGTAGTTGTAGTAGTAGTAGTAGTACTAGCTTTGTCCTGTACTGTAGTAGTAGTACTAGCTCTGTCCTGTACTGTAGTAGTAGTACTAGCTCTTTCCTGTACTGTAGTAGTAGTACTACCTCTGTCCTGTACTGTAGTAGTAGTACTAGCTCTGTACTGTACTGTAGTAGTAGTACTACTAGCCCTGTCCTGTACTGTAGTAGTAGTACTAGCTCTGTCCTCTACTGTAGTAGTAGTAGTAGTACTAGCTCTGTCCTGTACTGTAGTATTAGTACTAGCTCTGTCTTGTACTGTAGTATTAGTACTAGCTCTGTCCTGTACTATAGTAGTAGTACTAGCTCTGTCCTTTACTGTAGTAGTAGTAGTAGTAGTACTAGCTCTGTTCTGTACTGTAGTAGTAGTACTAGCTCTGTCCTGTACTGTAGTAGTAGTAGTACTAGCTCTGTTCTGTACTGTAGTAGTAGTACTAGCTATGTCCTGTACTGTAGTAGTAGTAGTACTAGCTCTGTCCTGTACTGTAGTAGTAGTACTAGCTCTGTCCTGTACTGTAGTAGTAGTACTAGCTCTGTCCTGGGCTCTAGTAGTAGTACTAGCTCTGTCCTGTACTGTAGTAGTAGTACTATCTCTGTCCTGGGCTCTAGTAGTAGTACTAGCTCTGTCCTGTACTGTAGTAGTAGTACTAGCCCTGTCCTGTACTGTAGTAGTAGTAGTAGCTCTGCCATGTACTGTACTGTAGTAGTAGTACTAGCTCTGTCCTGTACTGTAGTAGTACTAGCTCTATCCTGTACTGTAGTAGTAGTACTAGCTCTGTCCTGTACTGTAGTAGTAGTACTAGCTCTGTACTGTACTGTAGTAGTAGTACTAGCTCTGTCCTGTACTGTAGTAGTAGTACTAGCTCTGTCCGGTACTGTAGTAGTAGTACTAGCTCTGTCCTGTACTGTAGTAGTAGTACTAGCTCTGTAATGTAGTAGTAGTAGTACTAACTCTGTCCTGTACTGTAGTAGTAGTACTAGCTCTGTCCTGGGCTGTAGTAGTAGTACTAGCTCTGTCCTGTACTGTAGTAGTAGTACTAGCTCTTTCCTGTACTGTAGTAGTACTAGCTCTGTCCTGTACTGTAGTAGTAGTACTAGCTCTGTCCTGTACTGTAGTAGTAGTACTAGCTCTGTCCTGTACTGTAGTAGTAGTACTAGCTCTGTCCTGTACTGTAGTAATAGTACTAGCTCTGTCCTGTACTGTAGTAGTAGTACTAGCTGAGTCCTGTACTGTAGTAGTAGTACTAGCTCTGTCCTGTACTGTAGTAGTAGTACTAGCTCTTTCCTGTACTGTAGTAGTACTAGCTCTGTCCTGTAGTAGTAGTACTAGCTCTGTCCTGTACTGTAGTAGTAGTACTAGCTCTGTCCTGTACTGTAGTAGTAGAACTAGCTCTGTCCTGTACTGTAGTAGTAGTAGTACTAGCTCTGTCCTGTACTGTAGTAGTAGTACTAGCTCTGTCCTGTACTGTAGTAGTAGTACTAGCTCTGTCCTGTACTGTAGTAGTAGTAGTACTAGATCTGTCCTGTAGTAGTAGTACTAGTTCTGCCCTGTACTGTAGTAGTAGTACTAGCTCTGTACTGTACTATAGTAGTAGAACTAGCTCTTTCCTGTACTGTAGTAGTAGTAGTAGTAGTACTAGCTCTGTCCTGTACTGTAGTAGTAGTACTAGCTCTGTCCTGTAGTAGTAGTACTAGCCATGTCCTGTACTGTAGTAGTAGTACTAGCTCTGTCCTGTACTGTAGTAGTAGTACTAGCTCTGTACTGTACTGTAGTAGTAGTACTAGCTCTGTCTTCTACTGTAGTAGTAGTACTAGCTCTGTCCTGTACTGTAGTAGTAGTACTAGCTCTGTCCTGTACTGTAGTAGTAGTACTAGCTCTGTACTGTACTGTAGTAGTAGTACTAGCTCTGTACTGTACTGTAGTAGTAGTACTAGCTCTGTACTGTACTGTAGTAGTAGTACTAGCTCTGTCCGGTACTGTAGTAGTAGTACTAGCTCTGTCCGGTACTGTAGTAGTAGTAGTAGTAGTAGTACTAGCTCTGTCCTGTACTGTAGTAGTAGTACTAGCTCTGTCCTGGGCTGTAGTAGTAGTACTAGCTCTGTCCTGTACTGTAGTAGTAGTACTAGCTCTGTACTGCACTGTAGTAGTAGTACTAGCTCTGTACTGTACTGTAGTAGTAGTACTAGCTCTGCACTGTAGTAGTAGTACTACCTCTGCCCTGTACTGTAGTAGTAGTACTAGCTCTGTCCTGTACTGTAGTAGTAGTACTAGCTCTGTACTGTACTGTAGTAGTAGTAGTAGTACTAGCTCTTTCCTGTACTGTAGTAGTAGTACTAGCTCTGTCCTGTACTGTAGTAGTAGTACTAGCTCTGCCCTGTACTGTAGTAGTAGTACTAGCTCTGTCCTGTACTGTAGTAGTAGTACTAGCTCTGTACTTTACTGTAGTAGTAGTACTAGCTCTGTCCTGTACTGTAGTAGTACTAGCTCTGTCCTGTACTGTAGGAGTAGTACTAGCTCTGTCCTGTACTGTAGTATTAGTACTAGCTCTGTCCTGTAGTGTAGTAGTACTAGCTCTGTCCTGTACTGTAGTAGTACTAGCTCTGTCCTGTACTGTAGGAGTAGTACTAGCTCTGTCCTGTACTGTAGTAGTAGTACTAGCTCTGTCCTGTACTGTAGTAGTAGTACTAGCTCTGTCCTGTAGTGTAGTAGTAGTACTAACTCTGTCCTGTACTGTAGTAGTAGTACTAGCTCTGTCCTGTACTGTAGTAGTACTAGCTCTGTCCTGTACTGTAGTAGTAGTACTAGCTCTGTCCTGTACTGTAGTAGTAGTACTAGCTCTGTACTGTAGTAGTAGTACTAGCTCTGTCCTGTACTGTAGTAGTAGTACTAGCTCTGTCCTGTACTGTAGTAGTAGTACTAGCTCTGTCCTGTACTGTAGTAGTAGAACTAGCTCTGTACTGTACTGTAGTAGTAGTAGTAGTACTAGCTCTGTCCTGTACTGTAGTAGTAGTACTAGCTCTGTCCTGTACTGTAGTAGTAGTACTAGCTCTGTCCTGTACTGTAGTAGTAGTACTAGCTCTGTCCTGTACTGTAGTAGTAGTACTAGCTCTGTACTGTACTGTAGTAGTAGTACTAGCTCTGTCCTGTACTGTAGTAGTAGTACTAGCTCTGTCCTGTACTGTAGTAGTAGTACTAGCTCTGTCCTGTACTGTAGTAGTAGTACTAGCTCTGTCCGGTACTGTAGTAGTAGTACTAGCTCTGTCCTGTACTGTAGTAGTAGTACTAGCTCTGTACTGTACTGTAGTAGTAGTACTAGCTCTGTACTGTACTGTAGTAGTAGTAGTAGTACTAGCTCTGTACTGTACTGTAGTAGTAGTAGTAGTACTAGCTCTGTCCTGTACTGTAGTAGTAGTACTAACTCTGTCCTGTACTGTAGTAGTAGTAGTACTAACTCTGTCCTGTACTGTAGTAGTAGTAGTAGTAGTAGTACTAACTCTGTCCTGTACTGTAGTAGTAGTACTAGCTCTTTCCTGTACTGTAGTAGTAGTACTAGCTCTGTACTGTAGTAGTAGTACTAGCTCTGTACTGTAGTAGTAGTACTAGCTCTGTACTGTAGTAGTAGTACTAGCTCTGGCCTGTACTGTAGTAGTAGTACTAGCTCTGTACTGTACTATAGTAGTACTAGCTCTGTACTGTAGTAGTAGTACTAGCTCTGTCCTATACTGTAGTAGTAGTACTAGCTCTGTACTGTACTGTAGTAGTAGTACTAGCTCTGTACTGTAGTAGTAGTACTAGCTCTGTACTGTAGTAGTAGTACTAGCTCTGTACTGTAGTAGTAGTACTAGCTCTGTCCTGTACTGTAGTAGTAGTACTAGCTCTGTACTGTACTGTAGTAGTAGTAGTACTAGCTCTGTCCTGTACTGTAGTAGTAGTACTAGCTCTGTCCTGTACTGTAGTAGTAGTACTAGCTCTGTCCTGTACTGTAGTAGTAGTACTAGCTCTGTACTGTACTGTAGTAGTAGTAGTACTAGCTCTGTACTGTACTGTAGTAGTAGTACTAGCCATGTCCTGTACTGTAGTAGTAGTACTAGCTCTGTCCTGTACTGTAGTAGTAGTACTAGCCATGTCCTGTACTGTAGTAGTAGTACTAGCTCTGTCCTGTACTGTAGTAGTAGTACTAGCTCTGTCCTGTACTGTAGTAGTACTAGCTCTGTCCTGTACTGTAGTAGTAGTACTAGCTCTGTCCTGTACTGTAGTAGTAGTAGTACTAGCTCTGTACTGTACTGTAGTAGTAGTACTAGCCATGTCCTGTACTGTAGTAGTAGTACTAGCTCTGTCCTGTACTGTAGTAGTAGTACTAGCTCTGTCCTGTACTGTAGTAGTAGTACTAGCTCTGTCCTGTACTGTAGTAGTAGTACTAGCTCTGTCCTTTACTGTAGTAGTAGTACTAGCTCTGTCCTGTACTGTAGTAGTAGAACTAGCTCTGTACTTTAGTAGTAGTACTAGCTCTGTCCTGTACTGTAGTAGTAGTACAAGCTCTGTCCTGTACTATAGTAGTAGTACTAGCTCTGTCCTGTACTATAGTAGTAGTACTAGCTCTGTCCTGTACTGTAGTAGTAGTACTAGCACTGTACTTTAGTAGTAGTAGTACTAGCTCTGTCCTGTACTGTAGTAGTAGTACTAGCTCTGTCCTGTACTGTAGTAGTAGTACTAGCTCGGTCCTGTAGTTGTAGTAGTAGTAGTACTAGCTTTGTCCTGTACTGTAGTAGTAGTAGTACTAGCTCTGTCCTGTACTGTAGTAGTAGTAGTACTAGCTCTTTCCTGTACTGTAGTAGTAGTACTACCTCTGTCCTGTACTGTAGTAGTAGTACTAGCTCTGTACTGTACTGTAGTAGTAGTACTACTAGCCCTGTCCTGTACTGTAGTAGTAGTACTAGCTCTGTCCTGTACTGTAGTAGTAGTACTAGCTCTGTCCTGTACTGTAGTAGTAGTATTAGCTCTGTCCTGTACTGTAGTAGTAGTACTAGCTCTGTCCTGTACTGTAGTAGTAGTACTAGCTCTGTCCTGTACTGTAGTAGTAGTACTAGCTCTGTCCTGTACTGTAGTAGAAGTACTAGCTCTGTCCTGTACTGTAGTAGTAGTACTAGCTCTGTCCTGTACTGTACTGTAGTAGTAGTACTAGCTCTGTCCTGTACTGTAGTAGTAGTACTAGCTCTGTCCTGTACTGTAGTAGTAGTAGTACTAGCTCTGTCCTGTACTGTAGTAGTAGTAGTACTAGCTCTGTCCTGTACTGTAGTAGTAGTAGTACTAGCTCTGTCCTGTACTGTAGTAGTACTAGCTCTGTACTGTAGTAGTAGTACTAGCTCTGTACTGTAGTAGTAGTACTAGCTCTGTCCTGTAGTAGTAGTACTAGCTCTGTCCAGTACTCTAGTAGTAGTACTAGCTCTGTCCTGTACTGTAGTAGTAGTACTAGCTCTGTCCTGTACTGTAGTAGTAGTACTAGCTCTGTCCTTTAGTAGTAGTACTAGCTCGGTCCTGTACTGTAGTAGTAGTACTAGCTCTGTACTGTAGTAGTAGTACTAGCTCTGTCCTGTACTGTACTGTAGTAGTAGTACTAGCTCTGTCCAGTACTCTAGTAGTAGTACTAGCTCTGTCCTGTACTGTAGTAGTAGTACTAGCTCTGTCCTGTACTGTAGTAGTAGTACTAGCATCTCTCCTGTACTGTAGTAGTAGTACTAGCTCTGTCCGGTACTGTAGTAGTACTAGCTCGGTCCTGTACTGTAGTAGTAGTACTAGCATCTCTCCTGTACTGTAGTAGTAGTACTAGCTCTGTCCTGTACTGTAGAAGTAGTAGTAGCTCTGTCCTGTACTGTAGAAGTAGTAGTAGCACTAGCACTGTCATGTACTGTAGTAGTAGTAGTACTAGCTCTGTCCTGTACTGTAGTAGTAGTAGTACTAGCTCTGTCCTGTTCTGTAGTAGTAGTACTAGCTCTGTCCTGTACTGTAGTAGTAGTAGTACTAGCTCTGTCCTGTACTGTAGTAGTAGTACTAGCTCTGTCCTGTACTGTAGTAGTAGTAGTACTAGCTCTGTCCTGTACTGTAGTAGTAGTACTAGCTCTGTCCTGTACTGTAGTAGTAGTAGTACTAGCTCTGTCCTGTACTGTAGTAGTAGTAGTACTAGCTCTGTCCTGTACTGTAGTAGTAGTACTAGCTCTGTCCTGTACTGTAGTAGTAGTACTAGCTCTGTCCTGTAGTAGGCGTAGTACTAGCTCTGTCCTTTAGTAGTAGTACTAGCTCGGTCCTGTACTGTAGTAGTAGTACTAGCTCTGTCCTGTACTGTAGTAGTAGTACTAGCTCTGTCCTTTAGTAGTAGTACTAGCTCGGTCCTGTACTGTAGTAGTAGTACTAGCATCTCTCCTGTACTGTAGTAGTAGTATTAGCTCTGTCCTGTACTGTAGTAGTAGTACTAGCTCTGTCCTGTAGTTGTAGTAGTAGTAGTACTAGCTTTGTCCTGTACTGTAGTAGTAGTACTAGCTCTGTCCTGTACTGTAGTAGTAGTACTAGCTTTTTCCTGTACTGTAGTAGTAGTACTAGCTCTGTCCTGTACTATAGTAGTAGTACTAGCTCTGTCCTGTACTGTAGTAGTAGAACTAGCTCTGTACTGTAGTAGTAGTACTAGCTCTGTCCTGTACTGTAGTAGTAGTACTAGCTCTGTCCTGTACTGTAGTAGTAGTAGTACTAGTTCTGTACTGTACTGTAGTAGTAGTAGTACTAACTCTGTCCTGTACTGTAGTAGTAGTATTAGCTCTGTCCTGTACTGTAGTAGTAGTATTAGCTCTGTCCTGTACTGTAGTAGTAGTACTAGCTCTGTCCTGTACTGTAGTAGTAGTACTAGCTCTGTCCTGTACTGTAGTAGTAGTAGTAGATCTGTCCTGTACTGTAGTAATAGTACTAGCTCTGTCCTGTACTGTAGTAGTAGTACTAGCTCTGTCCTGTACTGTAGTAATAGTACTAGCTCTGTACTGTACTATAGTAGTAGTACTAGCTCTGTCCTGTACTGTAGTAGTAGTACTAGCTCTGTCCTGTACTGTAGTAGTAGTACTAGCTCTGTCCTGTACTGTAGTAGTAGTAGTACTAGCTCTGTCCTGTACTGTAGTAGTAGTAGTATTAGCTCTGTCCTGTACTGTAGTAGTAGTAGTACTAGCTCTGTCCTGTACTGTAGTAGTACTAGCTCTGTACTGTAGTAGTAGTACTAGCTCTGTCCTGTACTGTACTGTAGTAGTAGTACTAGCTCTCTCCAGTACTCTAGTAGTAGTACTAGCTCTGTCCTGTACTGTAGTAGTAGTACTAGCTCTGTCCTGTACTGTAGTAGTAGTACTAGCTCTGTCCTTTAGTAGTAGTACTAGCTCGGTCCTGTACTGTAGTAGTAGTACTAGCTCTGTACTGTAGTAGTAGTACTAGCTCTGTCCTGTACTGTACTGTAGTAGTAGTACTAGCTCTGTCCAGTACTCTAGTAGTAGTACTAGCTCTGTCCTGTACTGTAGTAGTAGTACTAGCTCTGTCCTGTACTGTAGTAGTAGTACTAGCATCTCTCCTGTACTGTAGTAGTAGTACTAGCTCTGTCCGGTACTGTAGTAGTACTAGCTCGGTCCTGTACTGTAGTAGTAGTACTAGCATCTCTCCTGTACTGTGGTAGTAGTACTAGCTCTGTCCTGTACTGTAGAAGTAGTAGTAGCTCTGTCCTGTACTGTAGAAGTAGTAGTAGCACTAGCACTGTCATGTACTGTAGTAGTAGTACTAGCTCTGTCCTGTACTGTAGTAGTAGTAGTACTAGCTCTGTCCTGTTCTGTAGTAGTAGTACTAGCTCTGTCCTGTACTGTAGTAGTAGTAGTACTAGCTCTGTCCTGTACTGTAGTAGTAGTACTAGCATCTCTCCTGTACTGTGGTAGTAGTACTAGCTCTGTCCTGTACTGTAGAAGTAGTAGTAGCTCTGTCCTGTACTGTAGAAGTAGTAGTAGCACTAGCACTGTCATGTACTGTAGTAGTAGTACTAGCTCTGTCCTGTACTGTAGTAGTAGTAGTACTAGCTCTGTCCTGTTCTGTAGTAGTAGTACTAGCTCTGTCCTGTACTGTAGTAGTAGTAGTACTAGCTCTGTCCTGTACTGTAGTAGTAGTACTAGCTCTGTCCTGTACTGTAGTAGTAGTAGTACTAGCTCTGTCCTGTACTGTAGTAGTAGTACTAGCTCTGTCCTGTACTGTAGTAGTAGTACTAGCTCTGTCCTGTACTGTAGTAGTAGTACTAGCTCTGTCCTGTAGTAGTAGTAGTACTAGCTCTGTCCTTTAGTAGTAGTACTAGCTCGGTCCTGTACTGTAGTAGTAGTACTAGCTCTGTCCTGTACTGTAGTATTAGTACTAGCTCTGTCCTTTAGTAGTAGTACTAGCTCGGTCCTGTACTGTAGTAGTAGTACTAGCATCTCTCCTGTACTGTAGTAGTAGTATTAGCTCTGTCTTGTACTGTAGTAGTAGTACTAGCTCTGTCCGGTACTGTAGTAGTAGTACTAGCTCTGTCCTGTACTGTAGTAGTAGTACTAACTCTGTACTGTAGTAGTAGTACTAGCTCTGTCCTGTACTGTAGTAGTAGTACTAGCTCTGTCCTGTACTGTAGTAGTAGTACTAGATCTGTCCGGTACTGTAGTAGTAGTACTAGCTCTGTACTGTACTGTAGTAGTAGTACTAGCTCTGTCCTGTACTGTAGTAGTAGTACTAGCTCTGTCCTGTACTGTAGTGGTAGTACTAGCTCTGTCCTGTACTGTAGTAGTAGTACTAGCTCTTTCCTGTACTGTAGTAGTAGTACTAGCTCTGACCTGGGCTGTAGTAGTAGTACTAGCTGTGTCCTGTACTGTAGTAGTAGTACTAGCTCTACTCTACTAAGTAATGCATACATAAGGATAAATAATTACATCATGTAACGTTTATTAATGCTTACTAATGTATTAATTAACTCTGAGCAGTAGGCATTAATTAACTGTTCATTAATGCATTAACTAATATGCTAATTAATGTTAAGTAATACATAATAATGGTTATTTAACTAATATTACACTGTTAATTAATGCTTAATAATGCATTAACTAACTATTTATTAATGCATTAACTAATATGCTAATTAATGTTAAGTAATACATAATAATGGTTATTTAACTATTATTAAACTGTTAATTAATGCTTAATAATGCATTAACTAACTGTTTATTAATGCATTAACTAATATGCTAATTAATGTTAAGTAATACATAATAATGGTTATTTAACTATTATTACACTGTTAATTAATGCTTAATAATGCATTAACTAACTGTTTATTAATGCATTTACTAATATGCTAATTAATGTTAAGTAATACATAATAATGGTTATTTAACTATTATTAAACTGTTAATTAATGCTTAATAATGCATTAACTAACGTTAATTAAGGGACCCTTATTGTAAAGTGTTACCTATAACTGGTACTACAACTGGTAATACTGGTACTATAACTGGTACTACTGGTACTACAACTGGTACTACTGGTACTATAACTGGTACTACAACTGGTACTATAACTGGTACTACTGGTACTATAACTGGTACTAGAACTGGTACTACTGGTACTATAACTGGTACTACTGGTACTACAACTGGTACTACTGGTACTATAACTGGTACTACAACTGGTACTATAACTGGTACTACTGGTACTAGAACTGGTACTAGAACTGGTACTACTGGTACTATAACTGGTACTTCTGGTGCTATAACTGGTACTATAACTGGTACTACAACTGGTACTATAACTGGTACTACTGGTACTATAACTGGTACTTTTATCTTTTATGGTCTGGTCTGCTGGAGCAGCAGCAGAGAGGAACCAGGTCAAGGTGGTGAGGAAAACTGACTCTGTCTTGTACTGTAGTAGTAGTAGTAGTACTAGCTCTGTCCTGTACTGTAGTAGTAGTACTAGCTCTGTCCTGTACTGTAGTAGTAGTACTAGCTCTGTCCTGTACTGTAGTAGTAGTACTAACTCTGTACTATAGTAGTAGTACTAGCGCTGTCCTGTACTGTAGTAGTAGTACTAACTCTGTACTGTAGTAGTAGTACTAGCTCTGTCCTGTACTGTAGTAGCAGTACTAGCTCTGTCCTGTACTGTAGTAGTAGTACTAGCTCTGTCCTGTACTGTAGTAGTAGTACTAGATCTGTCCGGTACTGTAGTAGTAGTACTAGCTCTGTACTGTACTGTAGTAGTAGTACTAGCTCTGTCCTGTACTGTAGTAGTAGTACTAGCTCTGTCCTGTACTGTAGTAGTAGTAGTACTAGCTCTGACCTGGGCTGTAGTAGTAGTACTAGCTCTGTACTTTACTGTAGTAGTAGTACTAGCTCTGTCCTGTACTGTAGTAGTAGTACTAGCTCTGTCCTGTACTGTAGTAGTAGTACTAGCTCTGTCCTGTACTTTAGTAGTAGTAGTAGTACTAGCTCTGTCCTGTACTGTAGTAGTAGTACTAGCTCTGTCCTGTACTGTAGTAGTAGTACTAACTCTGTACTATAGTAGTAGTACTATCTCTGTCCTGTACTGTAGTAGTAGTACTAGCTCTGTACTGTAGTAGTAGTACTAGCTCTGTCCTGTACTGTAGTAGTAGTACTAGCTCTGTCCTGTACTGTAGTAGTAGTACTAGCTCTGTCCTGTACTGTAGTAGTAGTACTAGCTCTGTCCTGTACTGTAGTAGTAGTACTAACTCTGTACTATAGTAGTAGTACTAGCGCTGTCCTGTACTGTAGTAGTAGTACTAACTCTGTACTGTAGTAGTAGTACTAGCTCTGTCCTGTACTGTAGTAGCAGTACTAGCTCTGTCCTGTACTGTAGTAGTAGTACTAGCTCTGTCCTGTACTGTAGTAGTAGTACTAGATCTGTCCGGTACTGTAGTAGTAGTACTAGCTCTGTACTGTACTGTAGTAGTAGTACTAGCTCTGTCCTGTACTGTAGTAGTAGTACTAGCTCTGTCCTGTACTGTAGTAGTAGTAGTACTAGCTCTGACCTGGGCTGTAGTAGTAGTACTAGCTCTGTACTTTACTGTAGTAGTAGTACTAGCTCTGTCCTGTACTGTAGTAGTAGTACTAGCTCTGTCCTGTACTGTAGTAGTAGTACTAGCTCTGTCCTGTACTTTAGTAGTAGTAGTAGTACTAGCTCTGTCCTGTACTGTAGTAGTAGTACTAGCTCTGTCCTGTACTGTAGTAGTAGTACTAACTCTGTACTATAGTAGTAGTACTATCTCTGTCCTGTACTGTAGTAGTAGTACTAGCTCTGTACTGTAGTAGTAGTACTAGCTCTGTCCTGTACTGTAGTAGTAGTACTAGCTCTGTCCTGTACTGTAGTAGTAGTACTAGCTCTGTCCTGTACTGTAGTAGTAGTACTAACTCTGTACTATAGTAGTAGTACTAGCTCTGTCCTGTACTGTAGTAGTAGTACTAACTCTGTACTATAGTAGTAGTACTAGCTCTGTACTGTACTGTAGTAATAGTACTAGCTCTGTCCTGTACTGTAGTAGTAGTACTAGCTCTGTCCTGTACTGTAGTAGTAGTACTAGCTCTGTACTTTACTGTAGTAGTAGTACTAGCTCTGTACTGTACTGTAGTAGTAGTAATAGCTCTGTACTGTACTGTAGTAGTAGTAGTAGTACTAGCTCTGTACTGTACTATAGTAGTAGTACTAGCTCTGTCCTGTACTGTAGTAGTAGTACTAACTCTGTCCTGTACTGTAGTAGTAGTAGTACTAACTCTGTCCTGTACTGTAGTAGTAGTAGTAGTACTAACTCTGTCCTGTACTGTAGTAGTAGTACTAGCTCTTTCCTGTACTGTAGTAGTAGTACTAGCTCTGTACTGTACTGTAGTAGTAGTACTAGCTCTGTACTGTACTATAGTAGTAGTACTAGCTCTTTCCTGTACTGTAGTAGTAGTACTAGCTCTGTACTGTAGTAGTAGTACTAGCTCTGTACTGTAGTAGTAGTACTAGCTCTTTACTGTAGTAGTAGTACTAGCTCTGTCTTGTACTGTAGTACTAGTACTAGCTCTTTACTGTAGTAGTAGTACTAGCTCTGTCCTGTACTGTAGTAGTAGTACTAGCTCTGTCCTGTACTGTAGTAGTAGTACTAGCTCTGTCCTGTACTGTAGTAGTAGTAGTAGTAGTACTAGCTCTGTCCTGTACTGTAGTAGTAGTACTAGCTCTGTACTGTACTGTAGTAGTAGTACTAGCTCTGTAGTAGTAGTACTAGCTCTGTCCTGTACTGTAGTAGTAGTACTAGCTCTGTCCTGTACTGTAGTAGTAGTAGTAGTAGTACTAGCTCTGTCCTGTACTGTAGTAGTAGTACTAGCTCTGTACTGTACTGTAGTAGTAGTACTAACTCTGTAGTAGTAGTACTAGCTCTGTCCTGTACTGTAGTAGTAGTACTAGCTCTGTCCTGTACTGTAGTAGTAGCACTAGCTCTGTCCTGTACTGTAGTAGTAGTACTAGCTCCGTCCTGTACTGTAGTAGTAGTACTAGCTCTTACCTGTACTGTAGTAGTAGTACTAGCTCTGTCCTGTACTGTAGTAGTAGTAGTACTAGCTCTGTCCTGCACTGTAGTAGTAGTACTAGCTCTGCCCTGTACTGTAGTAGTAGTACTAGCTCTGTCCTGTACTGTAGTAGTAGTAGTACTAGCTCTATCCTGCACTGTAGTAGTAGTAGTACTAGCTCTGTCCTGTACTGTAGTAGTATTACTAGCTCTGTCCTGGACTGTAGTAGTACTAACTCTGTCCTGTACTGTAGTAGTAGTACTAGCTCTGTACTGTACTGTAGTAGTAGTACTAGCTCTGTCCTGTACTGTAGTAGTAGTACTAGCTCTGTCCTGTACTGTAGTAGTAGTACTAGCTCTGTCCTGTACTGTAGTAGTAGTACTAGCTCTGTCCGGTACTGTAGTAGTAGTACTAGCTCTGTCCTGTACTGTAGTAGTAGTACTAGCTCTGTACTGTACTGTAGTAGTAGTACTAGCTCTGTACTGTACTGTAGTAGTAGTAGTAGTACTAGCTCTGTACTGTACTGTAGTAGTAGTAGTAGTACTAGCTCTGTCCTGTACTGTAGTAGTAGTACTAACTCTGTCCTGTACTGTAGTAGTAGTAGTACTAACTCTGTCCTGTACTGTAGTAGTAGTAGTAGTAGTAGTACTAACTCTGTCCTGTACTGTAGTAGTAGTACTAGATCTTTCCTGTACTGTAGTAGTAGTACTAGCTCTGTACTGTAGTAGTAGTACTAGCTCTGTACTGTAGTAGTAGTACTAGCTCTGTACTGTAGTAGTAGTACTAGCTCTGGCCTGTACTGTAGTAGTAGTACTAGCTCTGTACTGTACTATAGTAGTAGTACTAGCTCTTTCCTGTACTGTAGTAGTAGTACTAGCTCTGTACTGTAGTAGTAGTACTAGCTCTGTACTGTAGTAGTAGTACTAGCTCTGTCCTATACTGTAGTAGTAGTACTAGCTCTGTACTGTACTGTAGTAGTAGTACTAGCTCTGTACTGTAGTAGTAGTACTAGCTCTGTACTGTAGTAGTAGTACTAGCTCTGTACTGTAGTAGTAGTACTAGCTCTGTCCTGTACTGTAGTAGTAGTACTAGCTCTGTACTGTACTGTAGTAGTAGTAGTACTAGCTCTGTCCTGTACTGTAGTAGTAGTACTAGCTCTGTCCTGTACTGTAGTAGTAGTACTAGCTCTGTCCTGTACTGTAGTAGTAGTACTAGCTCTGTACTGTACTGTAGTAGTAGTAGTACTAGCTCTGTACTGTACTGTAGTAGTAGTACTAGCCATGTCCTGTACTGTAGTAGTAGTACTAGCTCTGTCCTGTACTGTAGTAGTAGTACTAGCCATGTCCTGTACTGTAGTAGTAGTACTAGCTCTGTCCTGTACTGTAGTAGTAGTACTAGCTCTGTCCTGTACTGTAGTAGTACTAGCTCTGTCCTGTACTGTAGTAGTAGTACTAGCTCTGTCCTGTACTGTAGTAGTAGTAGTACTAGCTCTGTACTGTACTGTAGTAGTAGTACTAGCCATGTCCTGTACTGTAGTAGTAGTACTAGCTCTGTCCTGTACTGTAGTAGTAGTACTAGCTCTGTCCTGTACTGTAGTAGTAGTACTAGCTCTGTCCTGTACTGTAGTAGTAGTACTAGCTCTGTCCTTTACTGTAGTAGTAGTACTAGCTCTGTCCTGTACTGTAGTAGTAGAACTAGCTCTGTACTGTAGTAGTAGTACTAGCTCTGTCCTGTACTGTAGTAGTAGTACAAGCTCTGTCCTGTACTATAGTAGTAGTACTAGCTCTGTCCTGTACTATAGTAGTAGTACTAGCTCTGTCCTGTACTGTAGTAGTAGTACTAGCACTGTACTTTAGTAGTAGTAGTACTAGCTCTGTCCTGTACTGTAGTAGTAGTACTAGCTCTGTCCTGTACTGTAGTAGTAGTACTAGCTCGGTCCTGTAGTTGTAGTAGTAGTAGTACTAGCTTTGTCCTGTACTGTAGTAGTAGTAGTACTAGCTCTGTCCTGTACTGTAGTAGTAGTACTAGCTCTTTCCTGTACTGTAGTAGTAGTACTACCTCTGTCCTGTACTGTAGTAGTAGTACTAGCTCTGTACTGTACTGTAGTAGTAGTACTACTAGCCCTGTCCTGTACTGTAGTAGTAGTACTAGCTCTGTCCTGTACTGTAGTAGTAGTACTAGCTCTGTCCTGTACTGTAGTAGTAGTATTAGCTCTGTCCTGTACTGTAGTAGTAGTACTAGCTCTGTCCTGTACTGTAGTAGTAGTACTAGCTCTGTCCTGTACTGTAGTAGTAGTACTAGCTCTGTCCTGTACTGTAGTAGAAGTACTAGCTCTGTCCTGTACTGTAGTAGTAGTACTAGCTCTGTCCTGTACTGTACTGTAGTAGTAGTACTAGCTCTGTCCTGTACTGTAGTAGTAGTACTAGCTCTGTCCTGTACTGTAGTAGTAGTAGTACTAGCTCTGTCCTGTACTGTAGTAGTAGTAGTACTAGCTCTGTCCTGTACTGTAGTAGTAGTAGTACTAGCTCTGTCCTGTACTGTAGTAGTACTAGCTCTGTACTGTAGTAGTAGTACTAGCTCTGTCCTGTAGTAGTAGTACTAGCTCTGTCCAGTACTCTAGTAGTAGTACTAGCTCTGTCCTGTACTGTAGTAGTAGTACTAGCTCTGTCCTGTACTGTAGTAGTAGTACTAGCTCTGTCCTTTAGTAGTAGTACTAGCTCGGTCCTGTACTGTAGTAGTAGTACTAGCTCTGTACTGTAGTAGTAGTACTAGCTCTGTCCTGTACTGTACTGTAGTAGTAGTACTAGCTCTGTCCAGTACTCTAGTAGTAGTACTAGCTCTGTCCTGTACTGTAGTAGTAGTACTAGCTCTGTCCTGTACTGTAGTAGTAGTACTAGCATCTCTCCTGTACTGTAGTAGTAGTACTAGCTCTGTCCGGTACTGTAGTAGTACTAGCTCGGTCCTGTACTGTAGTAGTAGTACTAGCATCTCTCCTGTACTGTAGTAGTAGTAGTAGCTCTGTCCTGTACTGTAGAAGTAGTAGTAGCACTAGCACTGTCATGTACTGTAGTAGTAGTAGTACTAGCTCTGTCCTGTACTGTAGTAGTAGTAGTACTAGCTCTGTCCTGTTCTGTAGTAGTAGTACTAGCTCTGTCCTGTACTGTAGTAGTAGTAGTACTAGCTCTGTCCTGTACTGTAGTAGTAGTACTAGCTCTGTCCTGTACTGTAGTAGTAGTAGTACTAGCTCTGTCCTGTACTGTAGTAGTAGTACTAGCTCTGTCCTGTACTGTAGTAGTAGTAGTACTAGCTCTGTCCTGTACTGTAGTAGTAGTAGTACTAGCTCTGTCCTGTACTGTAGTAGTAGTACTAGCTCTGTCCTGTACTGTAGTAGTAGTACTAGCTCTGTCCTGTAGTAGGCGTAGTACTAGCTCTGTCCTTTAGTAGTAGTACTAGCTCGGTCCTGTACTGTAGTAGTAGTACTAGCTCTGTCCTGTACTGTAGTAGTAGTACTAGCTCTGTCCTTTAGTAGTAGTACTAGCTCGGTCCTGTACTGTAGTAGTAGTACTAGCATCTCTCCTGTACTGTAGTAGTAGTATTAGCTCTGTCCTGTACTGTAGTAGTGGTACTAGCTCTGTCCTGTAGTTGTAGTAGTAGTAGTACTAGCTTTGTCCTGTACTGTAGTAGTAGTACTAGCTCTGTCCTGTACTGTAGTAGTAGTACTAGCTTTTTCCTGTACTGTAGTAGTAGTACTAGCTCTGTCCTGTACTATAGTAGTAGTACTAGCTCTGTCCTGTACTGTAGTAGTAGAACTAGCTCTGTACTGTAGTAGTAGTACTAGCTCTGTCCTGTACTGTAGTAGTAGTACTAGCTCTGTCCTGTACTGTAGTAGTAGTAGTAGTACTAGTTCTGTACTGTACTGTAGTAGTAGTAGTACTAACTCTGTCCTGTACTGTAGTAGTAGTATTAGCTCTGTCCTGTACTGTAGTAGTAGTACTAGCTCTGTCCTGTACTGTAGTAGTAGTACTAGCTCTGTCCTGTACTGTAGTAGTAGTAGTAGATCTGTCCTGTACTGTAGTAATAGTACTAGCTCTGTCCTGTACTGTAGTAGTAGTACTAGCTCTGTCCTGTACTGTAGTAATAGTACTAGCTCTGTACTGTACTATAGTAGTAGTACTAGCTCTGTCCTGTACTGTAGTAGTAGTACTAGCTCTGTCCTGTACTGTAGTAGTAGTACTAGCTCTGTCCTGTACTGTAGTAGTAGTAGTACTAGCTCTGTCCTGTACTGTAGTAGTAGTAGTATTAGCTCTGTCCTGTACTGTAGTAGTAGTAGTACTAGCTCTGTCCTGTACTGTAGTAGTACTAGCTCTGTACTGTAGTAGTAGTACTAGCTCTGTCCTGTACTGTACTGTAGTAGTAGTACTAGCTCTCTCCAGTACTCTAGTAGTAGTACTAGCTCTGTCCTGTACTGTAGTAGTAGTACTAGCTCTGTCCTGTACTGTAGTAGTAGTACTAGCTCTGTCCTTTAGTAGTAGTACTAGCTCGGTCCTGTACTGTAGTAGTAGTACTAGCTCTGTACTGTAGTAGTAGTACTAGCTCTGTCCTGTACTGTACTGTAGTAGTAGTACTAGCTCTGTCCAGTACTCTAGTAGTAGTACTAGCTCTGTCCTGTACTGTAGTAGTAGTACTAGCTCTGTCCTGTACTGTAGTAGTAGTACTAGCATCTCTCCTGTACTGTAGTAGTAGTACTAGCTCTGTCCGGTACTGTAGTAGTACTAGCTCGGTCCTGTACTGTAGTAGTAGTACTAGCATCTCTCCTGTACTGTGGTAGTAGTACTAGCTCTGTCCTGTACTGTAGAAGTAGTAGTAGCTCTGTCCTGTACTGTAGAAGTAGTAGTAGCACTAGCACTGTCATGTACTGTAGTAGTAGTACTAGCTCTGTCCTGTACTGTAGTAGTAGTAGTACTAGCTCTGTCCTGTTCTGTAGTAGTAGTACTAGCTCTGTCCTGTACTGTAGTAGTAGTAGTACTAGCTCTGTCCTGTACTGTAGTAGTAGTACTAGCTCTGTCCTGTACTGTAGTAGTAGTAGTACTAGCTCTGTCCTGTACTGTAGTAGTAGTACTAGCTCTGTCCTGTACTGTAGTAGTAGTACTAGCTCTGTCCTGTACTGTAGTAGTAGTAGTACTAGCTCTGTCCTGTACTGTAGTAGTAGTACTAGCTCTGTCCTGTACTGTAGTAGTAGTACTAGCTCTGTCCTGTAGTAGTAGTAGT
This sequence comes from Cololabis saira, assembly GCF_033807715.1. Taxonomy (NCBI): domain Eukaryota; kingdom Metazoa; phylum Chordata; class Actinopteri; order Beloniformes; family Belonidae; genus Cololabis; species Cololabis saira. The sequence continues at coordinate 2,498,897 of NC_084594.1, read as the reverse complement.
ACTAGCTCTGTCCTTTAGTAGTAGTACTAGCTCGGTCCTGTACTGTAGTAGTAGTACTAGCTCTGTCCTGTACTGTAGTAGTAGTACTAGCTCTGTCCTTTAGTAGTAGTACTAGCTCGGTCCTGTACTGTAGTAGTAGTACTAGCATCTCTCCTGTACTGTAGTAGTAGTATTAGCTCTGTCTTGTACTGTAGTAGTAGTACTAGCTCTGTCCGGTACTGTAGTAGTAGTACTAGCTCTGTCCTGTACTGTAGTAGTAGTACTAACTCTGTACTGTAGTAGTAGTACTAGCTCTGTCCTGTACTGTAGTAGTAGTACTAGCTCTGTCCTGTACTGTAGTAGTAGTACTAGATCTGTCCGGTACTGTAGTAGTAGTACTAGCTCTGTACTGTACTGTAGTAGTAGTACTAGCTCTGTCCTGTACTGTAGTAGTAGTACTAGCTCTGTCCTGTACTGTAGTGGTAGTACTAGCTCTGTCCTGTACTGTAGTAGTAGTACTAGCTCTTTCCTGTACTGTAGTAGTAGTACTAGCTCTGACCTGGGCTGTAGTAGTAGTACTAGCTGTGTCCTGTACTGTAGTAGTAGTACTAGCTCTACTCTACTAAGTAATGCATACATAAGGATAAATAATTACATCATGTAACGTTTATTAATGCTTACTAATGTATTAATTAACTCTGAGCAGTAGGCATTAATTAACTGTTCATTAATGCATTAACTAATATGCTAATTAATGTTAAGTAATACATAATAATGGTTATTTAACTAATATTACACTGTTAATTAATGCTTAATAATGCATTAACTAACTATTTATTAATGCATTAACTAATATGCTAATTAATGTTAAGTAATACATAATAATGGTTATTTAACTATTATTAAACTGTTGATTAATGCTTAATAATGCATTAACTAACTGTTTATTAATGCATTAACTAATATGCTAATTAATGTTAAGTAATACATAATAATGGTTATTTAACTATTATTACACTGTTAATTAATGCTTAATAATGCATTAACTAACTGTTTATTAATGCATTTACTAATATGCTAATTAATGTTAAGTAATACATAATAATGGTTATTTAACTATTATTAAACTGTTAATTAATGCTTAATAATGCATTAACTAACGTTAATTAAGGGACCCTTATTGTAAAGTGTTACCTATAACTGGTACTACAACTGGTAATACTGGTACTATAACTGGTACTACTGGTACTACAACTGGTACTACTGGTACTATAACTGGTACTACAACTGGTACTATAACTGGTACTACTGGTACTATAACTGGTACTAGAACTGGTACTACTGGTACTATAACTGGTACTACTGGTACTACAACTGGTACTACTGGTAATATAACTGGTACTACAACTGGTACTATAACTGGTACTACTGGTACTAGAACTGGTACTAGAACTGGTACTACTGGTACTATAACTGGTACTTCTGGTGCTATAACTGGTACTATAACTGGTACTACAACTGGTACTATAACTGGTACTACTGGTACTATAACTGGTACTTTTATCTTTTATGGTCTGGTCTGCTGGAGCAGCAGCAGAGAGGAACCAGGTCAAGGTGGTGAGGAAAACTGACTCTGTCTTGTACTGTAGTAGTAGTAGTAGTACTAGCTCTGTCCTGTACTGTAGTAGTAGTACTAGCTCTGTCCTGTACTGTAGTAGTAGTACTAGCTCTGTCCTGTACTGTAGTAGTAGTACTAACTCTGTACTATAGTAGTAGTACTAGCGCTGTCCTGTACTGTAGTAGTAGTACTAACTCTGTACTGTAGTAGTAGTACTAGCTCTGTCCTGTACTGTAGTAGCAGTACTAGCTCTGTCCTGTACTGTAGTAGTAGTACTAGCTCTGTCCTGTACTGTAGTAGTAGTACTAGATCTGTCCGGTACTGTAGTAGTAGTACTAGCTCTGTACTGTACTGTAGTAGTAGTACTAGCTCTGTCCTGTACTGTAGTAGTAGTACTAGCTCTGTCCTGTACTGTAGTAGTAGTAGTACTAGCTCTGACCTGGGCTGTAGTAGTAGTACTAGCTCTGTACTTTACTGTAGTAGTAGTACTAGCTCTGTCCTGTACTGTAGTAGTAGTACTAGCTCTGTCCTGTACTGTAGTAGTAGTACTAGCTCTGTCCTGTACTTTAGTAGTAGTAGTAGTACTAGCTCTGTCCTGTACTGTAGTAGTAGTACTAGCTCTGTCCTGTACTGTAGTAGTAGTACTAACTCTGTACTATAGTAGTAGTACTATCTCTGTCCTGTACTGTAGTAGTAGTACTAGCTCTGTACTGTAGTAGTAGTACTAGCTCTGTCCTGTACTGTAGTAGTAGTACTAGCTCTGTCCTGTACTGTAGTAGTAGTACTAGCTCTGTCCTGTACTGTAGTAGTAGTACTAACTCTGTACTATAGTAGTAGTACTAGCTCTGTCCTGTACTGTAGTAGTAGTACTAACTCTGTACTATAGTAGTAGTACTAGCTCTGTACTGTACTGTAGTAATAGTACTAGCTCTGTCCTGTACTGTAGTAGTAGTACTAGCTCTGTCCTGTACTGTAGTAGTAGTACTAGCTCTGTACTTTACTGTAGTAGTAGTACTAGCTCTGTACTGTACTGTAGTAGTAGTAATAGCTCTGTACTGTACTGTAGTAGTAGTAGTAGTACTAGCTCTGTACTGTACTATAGTAGTAGTACTAGCTCTGTCCTGTACTGTAGTAGTAGTACTAACTCTGTCCTGTACTGTAGTAGTAGTAGTAGTACTAACTCTGTCCTGTACTGTAGTAGTAGTAGTAGTACTAACTCTGTCCTGTACTGTAGTAGTAGTACTAGCTCTTTCCTGTACTGTAGTAGTAGTACTAGCTCTGTACTGTACTGTAGTAGTAGTACTAGCTCTGTACTGTACTATAGTAGTAGTACTAGCTCTTTCCTGTACTGTAGTAGTAGTACTAGCTCTGTACTGTAGTAGTAGTACTAGCTCTGTACTGTAGTAGTAGTACTAGCTCTTTACTGTAGTAGTAGTACTAGCTCTGTCTTGTACTGTAGTACTAGTACTAGCTCTTTACTGTAGTAGTAGTACTAGCTCTGTCCTGTACTGTAGTAGTAGTACTAGCTCTGTCCTGTACTGTAGTAGTAGTACTAGCTCTGTCCTGTACTGTAGTAGTAGTAGTAGTAGTACTAGCTCTGTCCTGTACTGTAGTAGTAGTACTAGCTCTGTACTGTACTGTAGTAGTAGTACTAGCTCTGTAGTAGTAGTACTAGCTCTGTCCTGTACTGTAGTAGTAGTACTAGCTCTGTCCTGTACTGTAGTAGTAGTAGTAGTAGTACTAGCTCTGTCCTGTACTGTAGTAGTAGTACTAGCTCTGTACTGTACTGTAGTAGTAGTACTAACTCTGTAGTAGTAGTACTAGCTCTGTCCTGTACTGTAGTAGTAGTACTAGCTCTGTCCTGTACTGTAGTAGTAGTACTAGCTCTGTCCTGTACTGTAGTAGTAGTACTAGCTCCGTCCTGTACTGTAGTAGTAGTACTAGCTCTTACCTGTACTGTAGTAGTAGTACTAGCTCTGTCCTGTACTGTAGTAGTAGTACTAGCTCTGCCCTGTACTGTAGTAGTAGTACTAACTCTGTCCTGTACTGTAGTAGTAGTACTAGCTCTGTCCTGTACTGTAGTAGTAGTACTAGCTCTGTCCTGTACTGTAGTAGTAGTACTAGCTCTATCCTGCACTGTAGTAGTAGTAGTACTAGCTCTGTCCTGTACTGTAGTAGTAGTACTAGCTCTGTCCTGTACTGTAGTAGTAGTACTAGCTCTGTACTGTAGTAGTAGTACTTGCTCTGTCCTGTCCTGTAGTAGTATTACTAGCTCTGTCCTGGACTGTAGTAGTACTAACTCTGTCCTGTACTGTAGTAGTAGTACTAGCTCTGTCCTGTACTGTAGTAGTAGTACTAGCTCTGTCCTGTACTGTATTAGTAGTACTAGCTCTGTCCTGTACTGTAGTAGTAGTACTAGCTCTGTCCTGTACTGTAGTAGTAGTACTAGCTCTGTCCTGTACTGTAGTAGTACTAGTACTAGCTCTGTCCTGTACTGTAGTAGTAGTACTAGCTCTGTCCTGTACTGTAGTAGTAGTACTAGCGCTGTCCGGTACTGTAGTAGTACTAGTCCTAGCTCTGTCCTGTACTGTAGTAGTACTAGCACTAGCTCTGTCCGGTACTGTAGTAGTAGTAGTAGTACTAGCTCTGTCCTGTAGTAGTAGTACTAGCTCTGTCCTGTAGTAGTAGTACTAGCTCTGTCCTGTACTGTAGTAGTAGTACTAGCTCTGTCCTGTACTGTAGTAGTAGTACTAGCTCTGTCCTGTACTGTAGTAGTAGTACTAGCTCTGTCCTGTACTGTAGTAGTAGTACTAGCTCTGTCCTGCACTGTAGTTGTAGTAGTAGTAGCTCTGTCCTGTACTGTAGTAGTAGTACTAGCTCTGTCCTGTACTGTAGTAGTAGTACTAGCTCTGTCCTGTACTATAGTACTAGCTCTGTCCTGTACTGTAGTACTAGCTCTGTCCTGTACTGTAGTACTAGCTCTGTCCTGTACTGTAGTACTAGCTCTGTCCTGTACTGTAGTAGTAGTAGTACTAGCTCTGTCCTGTACTATAGTACTAGCTCTGTCCTGTACTGTAGTACTAGCTCTGTCCTGTACTGTAGTACTAGCTCTGTCCTGTACTGTAGTACTAGCTCTGTCCTGTACTGTAGTAATAGTAGTACTAGCTCTGTCCTGTACTGTAGTAGTAGTACTAGCTCTGTCCTGTACTGTAGTAGTAGTACTAGCTCTGTCCTGTACTGTAGTAGTAGTAGTACTAGCTCTGTCCTGTACTGTAGTAGTAGTACTAGCTCTGTCCTGTACTGTAGTAGTAGTACTAGCTTTGTCCTGGACTGTAGTAGTAGTACTAGCTCTGTCCTGTACTGTAGTAGTAGTACTAGCTCTGTACTGTAGTAGTAGTACTAGCTCTGTCCTGTACTGTAGTAGTAGTACTAGCTCTGTCCTGTACTGTAGTAGTAGTAGTACTAGCTCTGTACTGTAGTAGTAGTACTAGCTCTGTCCTGTACTGTAGTAGTAGTACTAGCTCTGTCCTGTACTGTAGTAGTAGTACTAGCTCTGTCCTGTACTGTAGTAGTAGTACTAGCTCTGTCTTGTACTGTAGTAGTAGTACTAGCTCTGTCCTGTACTGTAGTAGTAGTAGTACTAGATCTGTCCTGTACTGTAGTAGTAGTACTAGCTCTTTTCTGTACTGTAGTAGTAGTACTAGCTCTTTTCTGTACTGTAGTAGTAGTACTAGCTCTGTCCTGTACTGTAGTAGTAGTACTAGCTCTGTACTTTACTGTAGTAGTAGTACTAGCTTTGTCCTGTACTGTAGTAGTAGTACTAGCTCTGTCCTGTACTGTAGTAGTACTAGCTCTGTCCTGTACTGTAGTAGTAGTAGTACTAGCTCTGTCCTGTACTGTAGTAGTAGTACTAGCTCTGTCCTGTAGTGTAGTAGTAGTAGTAGTAGTAGTAGTAGTAGTACTAGCTCTGTCCTGTACTGTAGTAGTAGTACTAACTCTGTCCTGTACTGTAGTAGTAGTACTAGCTCTGTCCTGTACTGTAGTAGTACTAGCTCTGTCCTGTACTGTAGTAGTAGTACTAGCTCTTTCCTGTACTGTAGTAGTACTAGCTCTGTCCTGTACTGTAGTAGTAGTACTAGCTCTGTACTGTAGTAGTAGTACTAGCTCTGTCCTGTACTGTAGTAGTAGTACTAGCTCTGTCCTGTACTGTAGTAGTAGTACTAGCTCTGTCCTGTACTGTAGTAGTAGTAGTAGTACTAGCTCTGTCCTGTACTGTAGTAGTAGTACTAGCTCTGTCCTCTACTGTAGTAGTAGTACTAGCTCTGTCCTGTACTGTAGTAGTAGAACTAGCTCTGTACTGTACTGTAGTAGTAGTAGTAGTAGTACTAGCTCTGTCCTGTACTGTAGTAGTAGTACTAGCTCTGTCCTGTACTGTAGTAGTAGTACTAGCTCTGTCCTGTACTGTAGTAGTAGTACTAGCTCTGTACTGTACTGTAGTAGTAGAACTAGCTCTGTCCTGTACTGTAGTAGTAGTACTAACTCTGTCCTGTAGTAGTAGTACTAGCTCTGTCCTGTACTGTAGTAGTAGTACTAGCTTTGTCCTGGACTGTAGTAGTAGTACTAGCTCTGTCCTGTACTGTAGTAGTAGTACTAGCTCTGTACTGTAGTAGTAGTACTAGCTCTGTCCTGTACTGTAGTAGTAGTACTAGCTCTGTCCTGTACTGTAGTAGTAGTAGTACTAGCTCTGTACTGTAGTAGTAGTACTAGCTCTGTCCTGTACTGTAGTAGTAGTACTAGCTCTGTCCTGTACTGTAGTAGTAGTACTAGCTCTGTCCTGTACTGTAGTAGTAGTACTAGCTCTGTCTTGTACTGTAGTAGTAGTACTAGCTCTGTCCTGTACTGTAGTAGTAGTAGTACTAGATCTGTCCTGTACTGTAGTAGTAGTACTAGCTCTTTTCTGTACTGTAGTAGTAGTACTAGCTCTTTTCTGTACTGTAGTAGTAGTACTAGCTCTGTCCTGTACTGTAGTAGTAGTACTAGCTCTGTACTTTACTGTAGTAGTAGTACTAGCTTTGTCCTGTACTGTAGTAGTAGTACTAGCTCTGTCCTGTACTGTAGTAGTACTAGCTCTGTCCTGTACTGTAGTAGTAGTAGTACTAGCTCTGTCCTGTACTGTAGTAGTAGTACTAGCTCTGTCCTGTAGTGTAGTAGTAGTAGTAGTAGTAGTAGTAGTAGTACTAGCTCTGTCCTGTACTGTAGTAGTAGTACTAACTCTGTCCTGTACTGTAGTAGTAGTACTAGCTCTGTCCTGTACTGTAGTAGTACTAGCTCTGTCCTGTACTGTAGTAGTAGTACTAGCTCTTTCCTGTACTGTAGTAGTACTAGCTCTGTCCTGTACTGTAGTAGTAGTACTAGCTCTGTACTGTAGTAGTAGTACTAGCTCTGTCCTGTACTGTAGTAGTAGTACTAGCTCTGTCCTGTACTGTAGTAGTAGTACTAGCTCTGTCCTGTACTGTAGTAGTAGTAGTAGTACTAGCTCTGTCCTGTACTGTAGTAGTAGTACTAGCTCTGTCCTCTACTGTAGTAGTAGTACTAGCTCTGTCCTGTACTGTAGTAGTAGAACTAGCTCTGTACTGTACTGTAGTAGTAGTAGTAGTAGTACTAGCTCTGTCCTGTACTGTAGTAGTAGTACTAGCTCTGTCCTGTACTGTAGTAGTAGTACTAGCTCTGTCCTGTACTGTAGTAGTAGTACTAGCTCTGTACTGTACTGTAGTAGTAGAACTAGCTCTGTCCTGTACTGTAGTAGTAGAACTAGCTCTGTACTATAGTAGTAGTACTAGCTCTGTCCTGTACTGTAGTAGTAGTACTAGCTCTGTCCTGTACTGTAGTAGTAGTACTAGCTCTGTACTGTACTGTAGTAGTAGTACTAGCTCTGTCCTGTACTGTAGTAGTAGAACTAGCTCTGTACTATAGTAGTAGTACTAGCTCTGTCCTGTACTGTAGTAGTAGTACTAGCTCTGTCCTGTACTGTAGTAGTAGTACTAGCTCTGTCCTTTACTGTAGTAGTAGAACTAGCTCTGTACTGTAGTAGTAGTAGTACTAGCTCTGTCCTGTACTGTAGTAGTAGTACTAGCTCTGTCCTGTACTGTAGTAGTAGTACTAGCACTGTACTTTAGTAGTAGTACTAGCTCTGTCCTGTACTATAGTACACATCCCCCCCCAAAAAAATGATGTAGCTAGGAAGATCCCGGTTAAAGGCGAACCACACTTCCAGTGTTAAAAAAATTGCGAACAGAGAAAACTGGGAAGACAAAAAGGCTAGGGGCTAGCCTATGGGGCTATCTCAGGGCTAGCTAGCTCAGGGCTATAGTCAATGGAGCTAGGCTAGTAGCCAAGCATGGAGAGCAGAGTGTCTTCTCAATTGGACAAAAATATGCACTGATCCACTGACTTTAGTGTAGATTTCCAGATTGTATCATGCAATGATAGCTCAGCAGCGCAGGCAACATAAAAGAAGCTGTTAAAAGTGAATAAAATCCAATAAAAACTGCCAAAAACCAACAAACATTTTGCAGAGAGACGAAGTTGACGAACCTGATTCCCCTTGCTAGTTTTAAGCTTTTGCTTAGAGACATGGAGAGTGCATCTTTATCTTGTACTTGCACTAGATGACCTCTGCCGCAGCTAAACATTTAAAGCACATAAGCTAGTCTATGTTCTACAAGTTTTATTTTTGTCTGGGGCTAGTGTGCTAACCTGACATCTCTATTTTCCAGCTATTTAACGGTTATAGTGTATTGTCATTTCCACTCTGCATCAGTTTCAAGTGTTATGTCCTGTCCTATCTTGTCATGTCTCATTTTTATGTTTTATGCAACTGTGTGGATGTGAACAGGTCACACTTGAAAATGAGTCTTCGGACTCAAGTGTTTTATCTGTATAAATAAAGGATAAATAAAATAAAAAAAATATAGTAGTAGTACTAGCTCTGTCCTGTACTGTAGTAGTAGTACTAGCTCTGTCCTGTACTATAGTAGTAGTACTAGCTCTGTCCTGTACTGTAGTAGTAGTACTGGCACTGTACTTTAGTAGTAGTAGTACTAGCTCTGTCCTGTACTGTAGTAGTAGTACTAGCTCTGTCCTGTAGTTGTAGTAGTAGTAGTACTAGCTTTGTCCTGTACTGTAGTAGTAGTACTAGCTCTGTCCTGTACTGTAGTAGTAGTACTAGCTCTGTCCTGTACTGTAGTAGTAGTACTAGCTCTGTATTGTACTGTAGTAGTAGTACTAGCCATGTCCTGTACTGTAGTAGTAGTACTAGCTCTGTCCTGTACTGTAGTAGTAGTACTAGCCATGTCCTGTACTGTAGTAGTAGTACTAGCTCTGTCCTGTACTGTAGTAGTAGTACTAGCTCTGTCCTTTACTGTAGTAGTAGAACTAGCTCTGTACTGTAGTAGTAGTAGTACTAGCTCTGTACTGTACTGTAGTAGTAGTACTAGCTCTGTCCTGTACTGTAGTAGTAGTACTAGCACTGTACTTTAGTAGTAGTACTAGCTCTGTCCTGTACTATAGTAGTAGTACTAGCTCTGTCCTGTACTGTAGTAGTAGTACTAGCTCTGTCCTGTACTATAGTAGTAGTACTAGCTCTGTCCTGTACTATAGTACTAGTACTAGCTCTGTCCTGTACTGTAGTAGTAGTACTGGCACTGTACTTTAGTAGTAGTAGTACTAGCTCTGTCCTGTACTGTAGTAGTAGTACTAGCTCTGTCCTGTACTGTAGTAGTAGTACTAGCTCTGTCCTGTACTGTAGTAGTAGTACTAGCTCTGTCCTGTAGTTGTAGTAGTAGTAGTACTAGCTTTGTCCTGTACTGTAGTAGTAGTACTAGCTCTGTCCTGTACTGTAGTAGTAGTACTAGCTCTTTCCTGTACTGTAGTAGTAGTACTACCTCTGTCCTGTACTGTAGTAGTAGTACTAGCTCTGTACTGTACTGTAGTAGTAGTACTACTAGCCCTGTCCTGTACTGTAGTAGTAGTACTAGCTCTGTCCTGTACTGTAGTAGTAGTACTAGCTCTGTCCTGTACTGTAGTAGTAGTATTAGCTCTGTCCTGTACTGTAGTACTAGTACTAGCTCTGTCCTGTACTGTAGTAGTAGTACTAGCTCTGTCCTGTACTGTAGTAGTAGTACTAGCTCTGTCCTGTACTGTAGTAGAAGTACTAGCTCTGTCCTGTACTGTAGTAGTAGTACTAGCTCTGTCCTGTACTGTAGTAGTAGTAGTAGTAGCTCTGTCCTGTACTGTAGTAGTTGTAGTAGTAGCTCTGTCTTGTACTGTAGTAGTAGTACTAGCTCTGTCCTGTACTGTAGTATTAGTACTAGCTCTGAATTGTACTGTAGTATTAGTACTAGCTCTGTCCTGTACTATAGGAGTAGTACTAGCTCTGTCCTCTACTGTAGTAGTAGTAGTAGTAGTAGTAGTACTAGCTCTGTCCTGTACTGTAGTATTAGTACTAGCTCTGTCTTGTACTGTAGTATTAGTACTAGCTCTGTCCTGTACTATAGTAGTAGTACTAGCTCTGTCCTTTACTGTAGTAGTAGTAGTAGTAGTAGTACTAGCTCTGTTCTGTACTGTAGTAGTAGTACTAGCTCTGTCCTGTACTGTAGTAGTAGTAGTACTAGCTCTGTTCTGTACTGTAGTAGTAGTACTAGCTATGTCCTGTACTGTAGTAGTAGTGGTACTAGCTCTGTCCTGTACTGTAGTAGTAGTACTAGCTCTGTCCTGTACTGTAGTAGTAGTACTAGCTCTGTCCTGGGCTCTAGTAGTAGTACTAGCTCTGTCCTGTACTGTAGTAGTAGTACTATCTCTGTCCTGGGCTCTAGTAGTAGTACTAGCTCTGTCCTGTACTGTAGTAGTAGTACTAGCCCTGTCCTGTACTGTAGTAGTAGTACTAGCTCTGTCCTGTACTGTAGTAGTACTAGCTCTGTCCTGTACTGTAGTAGTAGTACTAGCTCTGTCCTGTACTGTAGTAGTAGTACTAACTCTGTTCTGTACTGTAGTAGTACTAGCTCTGTACTGTACTGTAGTAGTAGTACTAGCTCTGTCCTGTACTGTAGTAGTAGTACTAGCTCTGTCCGGTACTGTAGTAGTAGTACTAGCTCCGTCCTGTACTGTAGTAGTAGTAGTATTAGCTCTGTCCTGTACTGTAGTAGTAGTACTAGCTCTGTAATGTAGTAGTAGTAGTACTAGCTCTGTCCTGTACTGTAGTAGTAGTACTAGCTCTGTCCTGGGCTGTAGTAGTACTAGCTCTGTCCTGTACTGTAGTAGTAGTACTAGCTCTTTCCTGTACTGTAGTAGTACTAGCTCTGTCCTGTACTGTAGTAGTAGTACTAGCTCTGTCCTGTACTGTAGTAGTAGTACTAGCTCTGTCTTGTACTGTAGTAGTAGTACTAGCTCTGTCCTGTACTGTAGTAATAGTACTAGCTCTGTCCTGTACTGTAGTAGTAGTACTAGCTGATTCCTGTACTGTAGTAGTAGTACTAGCTCTGTCCTGTACTGTAGTAGTAGTACTAGCTCTGTCCTGTACTGTAGTAGTACTAGCTCTGTCCTGTACTGTAGTAGTAGTACTAGCTCTTTCCTGTACTGTAGTAGTACTAGCTCTGTCCTGTACTGTAGTAGTAGTACTAGCTCTGTCCTGTACTGTAGTAGTAGTACTAGCTCTGTCCTGTACTGTAGTAGTACTAGCTCTGTCCTGTACTGTAGTAGTAGTACTAGCTCTTTCCTGTACTGTAGTAGAAGTACTAGCTCTGTCCTGTACTGTAGTAGTAGAACTAGCTCTGTCCTGTACTGTAGTAGTAGTACTAGCTCTGTCCTGTACTGTAGTAGTAGTAGTACTAGATCTGTCCTGTAGTAGTAGTACTAGTTCTGCCCTGTACTGTAGTAGTAGTACTAGCTCTGTACTGTACTATAGTAGTAGAACTAGCTCTTTCCTGTACTGTAGTAGTAGTAGTAGTACTAGCTCTGTCCTGTAGTAGTAGTACTAGCTCTGTACTGTACTGTAGTAGTAGTAGTAGTAGTACTAGCTCTGTCCTGTACTGTAGTAGTAGTACTAGCTCTGTCCTGTACTGTAGTAGTAGTACTAGCTCTGTACTGTACTGTAGTAGTAGTACTAGCTCTGTCCTGTACTGTAGTAGTAGAACTAGCTCTGTACTGTAGTAGTAGTACTAGCTCTGTCCTGTACTGTAGTAGTAGTACTAGCTCTGTCCTGTACTGTAGTAGTAGAACTAGCTCTGTACTGTAGTAGTAGTACTAGCTCTGTCCTGTACTGTAGTAGTAGAACTAGCTCTGTACTGTAGTAGTAGTACTAGTTCTGTACTGTACTGTAGTAGTAGTAGTAATAACTCTGTACTGTACTGTAGTAGTAGTACTAGCTCTGTCCTGTACTGTAGTAGTAGTACTAGCTCTGTCCTGTAGTTGTAGTAGTAGTAGTACTAGCTTTGTCCTGTACTGTAGTAGTAGTACTAGCTCTGTCCTGTACTATAGTAGTAGTACTAGCTCTGTCCTGTACTGTAGTAGTAGAACTAGCTCCGTACTGTAGTAGTAGTACTAGCTCTGTCCTGTACTGTAGTAGTAGTACTAGCTCTGTCCTGTACTATAGTAGTAGTACTAGCTCTGTCCTGTACTGTAGTAGTAGTAGTAGTACTAGCTCTGTCCTGTACTGTAGTAGTAGTACTAGCTCTGTACTGTACTGTAGTAGTAGTACTACTAGCCCTGTCCTGTACTGTAGTAGTAGTACTAGCTCTGTCCTGTACTGTAGTAGTAGTACTAACTCTGTCCTGTACTGTAGTAGTAGTATTAGCTCTGTCCTGTACTGTAGTAGTAGTACTAGCTTTTTCCTGTACTGTAGTAGTAGTACTAGCTCTGTCCTGTACTGTAGTAGTAGAACTAGCTCTGTACTGTAGTAGTAGTACTAGCTCTGTCCTGTACTGTAGTAGTAGTACTAGCTCTGTCCTGTACTATAGTAGTAGTACTAGCTCTGTCCTGTACTGTAGTAGTAGTAGTAGTACTAACTCTGTCCTGTACTGTAGTAGTAGTATTAGCTCTGTCCTGTACTGTAGTAGTAGTACTAGCTCTGTCCTGTACTGTAGTAGTAGTACTAGCTCTGTCCTGTACTGTAGTAGTAGTACTAGCTCTGTCCTGTACTGTAGTAGAAGTACTAGCTCTGTCCTGTACTGTAGTAGTAGTACTAGCTCTGTCCTGTACTGTAGTAATAGTACTAGCTCTGTCCTGTACTGTAGTAGTAGTACTAGCTCTGTCCTGTACTGTAGTAATAGTACTAGCTCTGTACTGTACTGTAGTAGTAGTACTAGCTCTGTCCTGTACTGTAGTAGTAGTACTAGCTCTGTCCTGTACTGTAGTAGTAGTACTAGCTCTGTCCTGTACTGTAGTAGTAGTACTAGCTCTGTCCTGTACTGTAGTAGTAGTAGTAGTACTAGCTCTGTCCTGTACTGTAGTAGTACTAGCTCTGTACTGTAGTAGTAGTACTAGCTCTGTACTGTAGTAGTAGTACTAGCTCTGTCCTGTACTGTACTGTAGTAGTAGTACTAGCTCTGTCCAGTACTCTAGTAGTAGTACTAGCTCTGTCCTGTACTGTAGTAGTAGTACTAGCTCTGTCCTGTACTGTAGTAGTAGTACTAGCTCTGTCCTTTAGTAGTAGTACTAGCTCGGTCCTGTACTGTAGTAGTAGTACTAGCTCTGTACTGTAGTAGTAGTACTAGCTCTGTCCTGTACTGTACTGTAGTAGTAGTACTAGCTCTGTACTGTAGTAGTAGTACTAGCTCTGTCCAGTACTCTAGTAGTAGTACTAGCTCTGTCCTGTACTGTAGTAGTAGTAGTACTAGCTCTGTCCTGTACTGTAGTAGTAGTACTAGCATCTCTCCTGTATTGTAGTAGTAGTACTAGCTCTGTCCGGTACTGTAGTAGTACTAGCTCGGTCCTGTACTGTAGTAGTAGTACTAGCATCTCTCCTGTACTGTAGTAGTAGTACTAGCTCTGTCCTGTACTGTAGAAGTAGTACTAGCTCTGTCCTGTACTGTAGTAGTAGTACTAACTCTGTACTATAGTAGTAGTACTAGCCCTGTCCTGTACTGTAGTAGTAGTACTAACTCTGTACTGTAGTAGTAGTACTAGCTCTGTCCTGTACTGTAGTAGCAGTACTAGCTCTGTCCTGTACTGTAGTAGTAGTACTAGCTCTGTCCTGTACTGTAGTAGTAGTACTAGCTCTGTCCTGTACTGTAGTAGTAGTACTAGCTCTGACCTGGGCTGTAGTAGTAGTACTAGCTCTGTACTTTACTGTAGTAGTAGTACTAGCTCTGTCCTGTACTGTAGTAGTAGTACTAGCTCTGTCCTGTACTGTAGTAGTAGTACTAGCTCTGTCCTGTACTGTAGTAGTAGTACTAGCTCTGTCCTGTACTGTAGTAGTAGTAGTAGTACTAGCTCTGTCCTGTACTGTAGTAGTAGTACTAGCTCTGTCCTGTACTGTAGTAGTAGTACTAACTTTGTACTATAGTAGTAGTACTAGCTCTGTCCTGTACTGTAGTAGTAGTACTAGCTCTGTCCTGTACTGTAGTAGTAGTACTAACTCTGTACTATAGTAGTAGTACTAGCTCTGCCCTGTACTGTAGTAGTAGTACTAACTCTGTACTATAGTAGTAGTACTAGCTCTGTACTGTACTGTAGTAGTAGTACTAGCTCTGTCTTCTACTGTAGTAGTAGTACTAGCTCTGTCCTGTACTGTAGTAGTAGTACTAGCTCTGTCCGGTACTGTAGTAGTAGTACTAGCTCTGTCCTGTACTGTAGTAGTAGTACTAGCTCTGTACTGTACTATAGTAGTAGTACTAGCTCTGTCCTGTACTGTAGTAGTAGTACTAGCTCTGTACTGTACTGTAGTAGTAGTACTAGCTCTGTACTGTACTGTAGTAGTAGTAGTAGTACTAGCTCTGTACTGTACTATAGTAGTAGTACTAGCTCTGTCCTGTACTGTAGTAGTAGTACTAACTCTGTCCTGTACTGTAGTAGTAGTAGTACTAACTCTGACCTGTACTGTAGTAGTAGTAGTAGTACTAACTCTGTCCTGTACTGTAGTAGTAGTACTAGCTCTTTCCTGTACTGTGGTAGTAGTACTAGCTCTGTACTGTACTATAGTAGTAGTACTAGCTCTTTCCTGTACTGTAGTAGTAGTACTAGCTCTGTACTGTAGTAGTAGTACTAGCTCTGTCCTATACTGTAGTAGTAGTACTAGCTCTGTACTGTAGTAGTAGTACTAGCTCTGTCCTATACTGTAGTAGTAGTACTAGCTCTGTACTGTACTGTAGTAGTAGTAGTACTAGCTCTGTCCTGTACTGTAGTAGTAGTACTAGCTCTGTACTGTACTGTAGTAGTAGTAGTACTAGCTCTGTCCTGTACTGTAGTAGTAGTACTAGCACTGTACTTTAGTAGTAGTACTAGCTCTGTCCTGTACTATAGTAGTAGTACTAGCTCTGTCCTGTACTGTAGTAGTAGTACTAGCTCTGTCCTGTACTATAGTAGTAGTACTAGCTCTGTCCTGTACTGTAGTAGTAGTACTGGCACTGTACTTTAGTAGTAGTAGTACTAGCTCTGTCCTGTACTGTAGTAGTAGTACTAGCTCTGTCCTGTAGTTGTAGTAGTAGTAGTAGTAGCTTTGTCCTGTACTGTAGTAGTAGTACTAGCTCTGTCCTGTACTGTAGTAGTAGTACTAGCTCTTTCCTGTACTGTAGTAGTAGTACTAGCTCTGTCCTGTACTGTAGTAGTAGTACTAGCTCTGTCCTGTACTGTAGTAGTAGTACTAGCTCTTTCCTGTACTGTAGTAGTAGTACTAGCTCTGTCCTGTACTGTAGTAGTAGTACTAGCTCTGTCCTGTAGTTGTAGTAGTAGTAGTACTAGCTCTGTCCTGTACTGTAGTAGTAGTACTAGCTCTGTCCTGTACTGTAGTAGTAGTACTAGCTTTGTCCTGTACTGTAGTAGTAGTACTAGCTCTGTCCTGTACTGTAGTAGTAGTACTAGCTCTGTCCTGTACTGTAGTAGTAGTACTAGCTCTGTCCTGTACTGTAGTAGTAGTACTAGCTCTGTCCTGTAGTTGTAGTAGTAGTAGTACTAGCTCTGTCCTGTACTGTAGTAGTAGTACTAGCTCTGTCCTGTACTATAGTAGTAGTACTACCTCTGTCCTGTACTGTAGTAGTAGTACTAGCTCTGTCCTGTACTGTAGTAGTAGTACTAGCTCTGTCCTGTAGTTGTAGTAGTAGTAGTACTAGCTCTGTCCTGTACTGTAGTAGTAGTACTAGCTCTGTCCTGTACTGTAGTAGTAGTACTACCTCTGTCCTGTACTGTAGTAGTAGTACTAGCTCTGTACTGTACTGTAGTAGTAGTACTACTAGCCCTGTCCTGTACTGTAGTAGTAGTACTAGCTCTGTCCTGTACTGTAGTAGTAGTACTACCTCTGTCCTGTACTGTAGTAGTAGTACTAGCTCTGTCCTGTACTGTAGTAGTAGTACTAGCTCTGTCCTGTACTGTAGTAGTAGTACTAGCTCTTTCCTGTACTGTAGTAGTAGTACTAGCTCTGTCCTGTACTGTAGTAGTAGTACTAGCTCTGTCCTGTACTGTAGTAGTAGTACTAGCTCTTTCCTGTACTGTAGTAGTAGTACTAGCTCTGTCCTGTACTGTAGTAGTAGTACTAGCTCTGTCCTGTAGTTGTAGTAGTAGTAGTACTAGCTCTGTCCTGTACTGTAGTAGTAGTACTAGCTCTGTCCTGTACTGTAGTAGTAGTACTAGCTTTGTCCTGTACTGTAGTAGTAGTACTAGCTCTGTCCTGTACTGTAGTAGTAGTACTAGCTCTGTCCTGTACTGTAGTAGTAGTACTAGCTCTGTCCTGTACTGTAGTAGTAGTACTAGCTCTGTCCTGTAGTTGTAGTAGTAGTAGTACTAGCTCTGTCCTGTACTGTAGTAGTAGTACTAGCTCTGTCCTGTACTGTAGTAGTAGTACTACCTCTGTCCTGTACTGTAGTAGTAGTACTAGCTCTGTACTGTACTGTAGTAGTAGTACTACTAGCCCTGTCCTGTACTGTAGTAGTAGTACTAGCTCTGTCCTGTACTGTAGTAGTAGTACTACCTCTGTCCTGTACTGTAGTAGTAGTACTAGCTCTGTACTGTACTGTAGTAGTAGTACTACTAGCCCTGTCCTGTACTGTAGTAGTAGTACTAGCTCTGTCCTGTACTGTAGTAGTAGTACTAGCTCTACTCTACTAAGTAATGCATACATAAGGATAAATAATTACATCATGTAACGTTTATTAATGCTTACTAATGTATTAATTAACTCTGAGCAGTAGGCATTAATTAACTGTTTATTAATGCATTAACTAATATGCTAATTAATGTTAAGTAATACATAATAATGGTTATTTAACTATTATTACACTGTTAATTAATGCTTAATAATGCATTAACTAACTGTTTATTAATGCATTAACTAATATGCTAATTAATGTTAAGTAATACATAATAATGGTTATTTAACTATTATTAAACTGTTAATTAATGCTTAATAATGCATTAACTAACTGTTTATTAATGCATTAACTAATATGCTAATTAATGTTAAGTAATACATAATAATGGTTATTTAACTATTATTACACTGTTAATTAATGCTTAATAATGCATTAACTAACTGTTTATTAATGCATTAACTAATATGCTAATTAATGTTAAGTAATACATAATAATGGTTATTTAACTATTATTAAACTGTTAATTAATGCTTAATAATGCATTAACTAACGTTAATTAAGGGACCCTTATTGTAAAGTGTTACCTATAACTGGTACTACAACTGGTAATACTGGTACTATAACTGGTACTACTGGTACTACAACTGGTACTACTGGTACTATAACTGGTACTACTGGTACTATAACTGGTACTACAACTGGTACTATAACTGGTACTACTGGTACTACAACTGGTACTACTGGTACTATAACTGGTACTACAACTGGTACTATAACTGGTACTACTGGTACTATAACTGGTACTAGAACTGGTACTACTGGTACTATAACTGGTACTTCTGGTGCTATAACTGGTACTATAACTGGTACTACAACTGGTACTACAACTGGTACTACTGGTACTATAACTGGTACTTTTATCTTTTATGGTCTGGTCTGCTGGAGCAGCAGCAGAGAGGAACCAGGTCAAGGTGGTGAGGAAAACTGAATCTGTCCTGTACTGTAGTAGTAGTAGTAGTACTAGCTCTGTCCTGTACTGTAGTAGTAGTACTAACTCTGTACTATAGTAGTAGTACTATCTCTGTCCTGTACTGTAGTAGTAGTACTAGCTCTGTACTGTAGTAGTAGTACTAGCTCTGTCCTGTACTGTAGTAGTAGTACTAGCTCTGTCCTGTACTGTAGTAGTAGTACTAGCTCTGTCCTGTACTGTAGTAGTAGTAGTAGTAGTAATATATCTGTCCTGTACTGTAGTAGTAGTACTAACTCTGTACTATAGTAGTAGTACTATCTCTGTCCTGTACTGTAGTATTAGTACTAGCTCTGTACTGTAGTAGTAGTACTAGCTCTGTCCTGTACTGTAGTAGTAGTACTAGCTCTGTCCTGTACTGTAGTAGTAGTACTAGCTCTGTCCTGTACTGTAGTAGTAGTACTAACTCTGTACTATAGTAGTAGTACTAGCTCTGTCATGTACTGTAGTAGTAGTACTAGCTCTGACCTGGGCTGTAGTAGTAGTACTAGCTCTGTACTTTACTGTAGTAGTAGTACTAGCTCTGTCCTGTACTGTAGTAGTAGTACTAGCTCTGTCCTGTACTGTAGTAGTAGTAGTACTAGCTCTGTCCTGTACTGTAGTAGTAGTACTAGCTCTGTCCTGTACTGTAGTAGTAGTACTAGCTCTGTCCTGTACTGTAGTAGTAGTACTAGCTCTGTCCTGTACTGTAGTAGTAGTAGTAGTAGTACTAGCTCTGTCCTGTACTGTAGTAGTAGTACTAGCTCTGTCCTGTACTGTAGTAGTAGTACTAACTTTGTACTATAGTAGTAGTACTAGCTCTGTCCTGTACTGTAGTAGTAGTACTAGCTCTGTCCTGTACTGTAGTAGTAGTACTAGCTCTGTCCTGTACTGTAGTAGTAGTATTAGCTCTGTCCTGTACTGTAGTACTAGTACTAGCTCTGTCCTGTACTGTAGTAGTAGTACTAGCTCTGTCCTGTACTGTAGTAGTAGTACTAGCTCTGTCCTGTACTGTAGTAGAAGTACTAGCTCTGTCCTGTACTGTAGTAGTAGTACTAGCTCTGTCCTGTACTGTAGTAGTAGTAGTAGTAGCTCTGTCCTGTACTGTAGTAGTTGTAGTAGTAGCTCTGTCTTGTACTGTAGTAGTAGTACTAGCTCTGTCCTGTACTGTAGTATTAGTACTAGCTCTGAATTGTACTGTAGTATTAGTACTAGCTCTGTCCTGTACTATAGGAGTAGTACTAGCTCTGTCCTCTACTGTAGTAGTAGTAGTAGTAGTAGTAGTAGTACTAGCTCTGTCCTGTACTGTAGTATTAGTACTAGCTCTGTCTTGTACTGTAGTATTAGTACTAGCTCTGTCCTGTACTATAGTAGTAGTACTAGCTCTGTCCTTTACTGTAGTAGTAGTAGTAGTAGTACTAGCTCTGTTCTGTACTGTAGTAGTAGTACTAGCTCTGTCCTGTACTGTAGTAGTAGTAGTACTAGCTCTGTTCTGTACTGTAGTAGTAGTACTAGCTATGTCCTGTACTGTAGTAGTAGTGGTACTAGCTCTGTCCTGTACTGTAGTAGTAGTACTAGCTCTGTCCTGTACTGTAGTAGTAGTACTAGCTCTGTCCTGGGCTCTAGTAGTAGTACTAGCTCTGTCCTGTACTGTAGTAGTAGTACTAGCCCTGTCCTGTACTGTAGTAGTAGTACTAGCTCTGTCCTGTACTGTAGTAGTACTAGCTCTGTCCTGTACTGTAGTAGTAGTACTAGCTCTGTCCTGTACTGTAGTAGTAGTACTAACTCTGTTCTGTACTGTAGTAGTACTAGCTCTGTACTGTACTGTAGTAGTAGTACTAGCTCTGTCCTGTACTGTAGTAGTAGTACTAGCTCTGTCCGGTACTGTAGTAGTAGTACTAGCTCCGTCCTGTACTGTAGTAGTAGTAGTATTAGCTCTGTCCTGTACTGTAGTAGTAGTACTAGCTCTGTAATGTAGTAGTAGTAGTACTAGCTCTGTCCTGTACTGTAGTAGTAGTACTAGCTCTGTCCTGGGCTGTAGTAGTACTAGCTCTGTCCTGTACTGTAGTAGTAGTACTAGCTCTTTCCTGTACTGTAGTAGTACTAGCTCTGTCCTGTACTGTAGTAGTAGTACTAGCTCTGTCCTGTACTGTAGTAGTAGTACTAGCTCTGTCTTGTACTGTAGTAGTAGTACTAGCTCTGTCCTGTACTGTAGTAATAGTACTAGCTCTGTCCTGTACTGTAGTAGTAGTACTAGCTGATTCCTGTACTGTAGTAGTAGTACTAGCTCTGTCCTGTACTGTAGTAGTAGTACTAGCTCTGTCCTGTACTGTAGTAGTACTAGCTCTGTCCTGTACTGTAGTAGTAGTACTAGCTCTTTCCTGTACTGTAGTAGTACTAGCTCTGTCCTGTACTGTAGTAGTAGTACTAGCTCTGTCCTGTACTGTAGTAGTAGTAGTACTAGATCTGTCCTGTAGTAGTAGTACTAGTTCTGCCCTGTACTGTAGTAGTAGTACTAGCTCTGTACTGTACTATAGTAGTAGAACTAGCTCTTTCCTGTACTGTAGTAGTAGTAGTAGTACTAGCTCTGTCCTGTAGTAGTAGTACTAGCTCTGTACTGTACTGTAGTAGTAGTAGTAGTAGTACTAGCTCTGTCCTGTACTGTAGTAGTAGTACTAGCTCTGTCCTGTACTGTAGTAGTAGTACTAGCTCTGTACTGTACTGTAGTAGTAGTACTAGCTCTGTCCTGTACTGTAGTAGTAGAACTAGCTCTGTACTGTAGTAGTAGTACTAGCTCTGTCCTGTACTGTAGTAGTAGTACTAGCTCTGTCCTGTACTGTAGTAGTAGAACTAGCTCTGTACTGTAGTAGTAGTACTAGCTCTGTCCTGTACTGTAGTAGTAGAACTAGCTCTGTACTGTAGTAGTAGTACTAGTTCTGTACTGTACTGTAGTAGTAGTAGTAATAACTCTGTACTGTACTGTAGTAGTAGTACTAGCTCTGTCCTGTACTGTAGTAGTAGTACTAGCTCTGTCCTGTAGTTGTAGTAGTAGTAGTACTAGCTTTGTCCTGTACTGTAGTAGTAGTACTAGCTCTGTCCTGTACTATAGTAGTAGTACTAGCTCTGTCCTGTACTGTAGTAGTAGAACTAGCTCCGTACTGTAGTAGTAGTACTAGCTCTGTCCTGTACTGTAGTAGTAGTACTAGCTCTGTCCTGTACTATAGTAGTAGTACTAGCTCTGTCCTGTACTGTAGTAGTAGTAGTAGTACTAGCTCTGTCCTGTACTGTAGTAGTAGTACTAGCTCTGTACTGTACTGTAGTAGTAGTACTACTAGCCCTGTCCTGTACTGTAGTAGTAGTACTAGCTCTGTCCTGTACTGTAGTAGTAGTACTAACTCTGTCCTGTACTGTAGTAGTAGTATTAGCTCTGTCCTGTACTGTAGTAGTAGTACTAGCTTTTTCCTGTACTGTAGTAGTAGTACTAGCTCTGTCCTGTACTGTAGTAGTAGAACTAGCTCTGTACTGTAGTAGTAGTACTAGCTCTGTCCTGTACTGTAGTAGTAGTACTAGCTCTGTCCTGTACTATAGTAGTAGTACTAGCTCTGTCCTGTACTGTAGTAGTAGTAGTAGTAGTACTAACTCTGTCCTGTACTGTAGTAGTAGTATTAGCTCTGTCCTGTACTGTAGTAGTAGTACTAGCTCTGTCCTGTACTGTAGTAGTAGTACTAGCTCTGTCCTGTACTGTAGTAGTAGTACTAGCTCTGTCCTGTACTGTAGTAGAAGTACTAGCTCTGTCCTGTACTGTAGTAGTAGTACTAGCTCTGTCCTGTACTGTAGTAATAGTACTAGCTCTGTCCTGTACTGTAGTAGTAGTACTAGCTCTGTCCTGTACTGTAGTAATAGTACTAGCTCTGTACTGTACTGTAGTAGTAGTACTAGCTCTGTCCTGTACTGTAGTAGTAGTACTAGCTCTGTCCTGTACTGTAGTAGTAGTACTAGCTCTGTCCTGTACTGTAGTAGTAGTACTAGCTCTGTCCTGTACTGTAGTAGTAGTAGTAGTACTAGCTCTGTCCTGTACTGTAGTAGTACTAGCTCTGTACTGTAGTAGTAGTACTAGCTCTGTACTGTAGTAGTAGTACTAGCTCTGTCCTGTACTGTACTGTAGTAGTAGTACTAGCTCTGTCCAGTACTCTAGTAGTAGTACTAGCTCTGTCCTGTACTGTAGTAGTAGTACTAGCTCTGTCCTGTACTGTAGTAGTAGTACTAGCTCTGTCCTTTAGTAGTAGTACTAGCTCGGTCCTGTACTGTAGTAGTAGTACTAGCTCTGTACTGTAGTAGTAGTACTAGCTCTGTCCTGTACTGTACTGTAGTAGTAGTACTAGCTCTGTACTGTAGTAGTAGTACTAGCTCTGTCCAGTACTCTAGTAGTAGTACTAGCTCTGTCCTGTACTGTAGTAGTAGTAGTACTAGCTCTGTCCTGTACTGTAGTAGTAGTACTAGCATCTCTCCTGTATTGTAGTAGTAGTACTAGCTCTGTCCGGTACTGTAGTAGTACTAGCTCGGTCCTGTACTGTAGTAGTAGTACTAGCATCTCTCCTGTACTGTAGTAGTAGTACTAGCTCGGTCCTGTACTGTAGTAGTAGTACTAGCATCTCTCCTGTACTGTAGTA
Organism: Cololabis saira; assembly: GCF_033807715.1. Lineage (NCBI taxonomy): Eukaryota > Metazoa > Chordata > Actinopteri > Beloniformes > Belonidae > Cololabis > Cololabis saira. The sequence continues at coordinate 2,476,328 of NC_084594.1, read as the reverse complement.
GTAGTACTAGCTCTGTCCTGTACTGTAGTAGTAGTACTAACTCTGTACTATAGTAGTAGTACTAGCCCTGTCCTGTACTGTAGTAGTAGTACTAACTCTGTACTGTAGTAGTAGTACTAGCTCTGTCCTGTACTGTAGTAGCAGTACTAGCTCTGTCCTGTACTGTAGTAGTAGTACTAGCTCTGTCCTGTACTGTAGTAGTAGTACTAGCTCTGTCCTGTACTGTAGTAGTAGTACTAGCTCTGACCTGGGCTGTAGTAGTAGTACTAGCTCTGTACTGTACTTTACTGTAGTAGTACTAGCTCTGTCCTGTACTGTAGTAGTAGTACTAGCTCTGTCCTGTACTGTAGTAGTAGTACTAGCTCTGTCCTGTACTGTAGTAGTAGTACTAGCTCTGTCCTGTACTGTAGTAGTAGTAGTAGTACTAGCTCTGTCCTGTACTGTAGTAGTAGTACTAGCTCTGTCCTGTACTGTAGTAGTAGTACTAACTTTGTACTATAGTAGTAGTACTAGCTCTGTCCTGTACTGTAGTAGTAGTACTAGCTCTGTCCTGTACTGTAGTAGTAGTACTAACTCTGTACTATAGTAGTAGTACTAGCTCTGCCCTGTACTGTAGTAGTAGTACTAACTCTGTACTATAGTAGTAGTACTAGCTCTGTACTGTACTGTAGTAGTAGTACTAGCTCTGTCTTCTACTGTAGTAGTAGTACTAGCTCTGTCCTGTACTGTAGTAGTAGTACTAGCTCTGTCCGGTACTGTAGTAGTAGTACTAGCTCTGTCCTGTACTGTAGTAGTAGTACTAGCTCTGTACTGTACTATAGTAGTAGTACTAGCTCTGTCCTGTACTGTAGTAGTAGTACTAGCTCTGTACTGTACTGTAGTAGTAGTACTAGCTCTGTACTGTACTGTAGTAGTAGTAGTAGTACTAGCTCTGTACTGTACTATAGTAGTAGTACTAGCTCTGTCCTGTACTGTAGTAGTAGTACTAACTCTGTCCTGTACTGTAGTAGTAGTAGTACTAACTCTGACCTGTACTGTAGTAGTAGTAGTAGTACTAACTCTGTCCTGTACTGTAGTAGTAGTACTAGCTCTTTCCTGTACTGTGGTAGTAGTACTAGCTCTGTACTGTACTATAGTAGTAGTACTAGCTCTTTCCTGTACTGTAGTAGTAGTACTAGCTCTGTACTGTAGTAGTAGTACTAGCTCTGTCCTATACTGTAGTAGTAGTACTAGCTCTGTACTGTAGTAGTAGTACTAGCTCTGTCCTATACTGTAGTAGTAGTACTAGCTCTGTACTGTACTGTAGTAGTAGTAGTACTAGCTCTGTCCTGTACTGTAGTAGTAGTACTAGCTCTGTACTGTACTGTAGTAGTAGTAGTACTAGCTCTGTCCTGTACTGTAGTAGTAGTACTAGCTCTGTCCTGTACTGTAGTAGTAGTACTAGCTCTGTCCTGTACTGTAGTAGTAGTACTAGCCATGTCCTGTACTGTAGTAGTAGTACTAGCTCTGTCCTGTACTGTAGTAGTAGTACTAGCTCTGTCCTTTACTGTAGTAGTAGAACTAGCTCTGTACTGTAGTAGTAGTAGTACTAGCTCTGTCCTGTACTGTAGTAGTAGTACTAGCACTGTACTTTAGTAGTAGTACTAGCTCTGTCCTGTACTATAGTAGTAGTACTAGCTCTGTCCTGTACTGTAGTAGTAGTACTAGCTCTGTCCTGTACTATAGTAGTAGTACTAGCTCTGTCCTGTACTGTAGTAGTAGTACTGGCACTGTACTTTAGTAGTAGTAGTACTAGCTCTGTCCTGTACTGTAGTAGTAGTACTAGCTCTGTCCTGTAGTTGTAGTAGTAGTAGTAGTAGCTTTGTCCTGTACTGTAGTAGTAGTACTAGCTCTGTCCTGTACTGTAGTAGTAGTACTAGCTCTTTCCTGTACTGTAGTAGTAGTACTAGCTCTGTCCTGTACTGTAGTAGTAGTACTAGCTCTGTCCTGTACTGTAGTAGTAGTACTAGCTCTTTCCTGTACTGTAGTAGTAGTACTAGCTCTGTCCTGTACTGTAGTAGTAGTACTAGCTCTGTCCTGTAGTTGTAGTAGTAGTACTAGCTCTGTCCTGTACTGTAGTAGTAGTACTAGCTTTGTCCTGTACTGTAGTAGTAGTACTAGCTCTGTCCTGTACTGTAGTAGTAGTACTAGCTCTGTCCTGTACTGTAGTAGTAGTACTAGCTCTGTCCTGTACTGTAGTAGTAGTACTAGCTCTGTCCTGTAGTTGTAGTAGTAGTAGTAGTACTAGCTCTGTCCTGTACTGTAGTAGTAGTACTAGCTCTGTCCTGTACTGTAGTAGTAGTACTACCTCTGTCCTGTACTGTAGTAGTAGTACTAGCTCTGTCCTGTACTGTAGTAGTAGTACTAGCTTTGTCCTGTACTGTAGTAGTAGTACTAGCTCTGTCCTGTACTGTAGTAGTAGTACTAGCTCTGTCCTGTACTGTAGTAGTAGTACTAGCTCTGTCCTGTACTGTAGTAGTAGTACTAGCTCTGTCCTGTAGTTGTAGTAGTAGTAGTAGTACTAGCTCTGTCCTGTACTGTAGTAGTAGTACTAGCTCTGTCCTGTACTGTAGTAGTAGTACTACCTCTGTCCTGTACTGTAGTAGTAGTACTAGCTCTGTACTGTACTGTAGTAGTAGTACTACTAGCCCTGTCCTGTACTGTAGTAGTAGTACTAGCTCTGTCCTGTACTGTAGTAGTAGTACTACCTCTGTCCTGTACTGTAGTAGTAGTACTAGCTCTGTACTGTACTGTAGTAGTAGTACTACTAGCCCTGTCCTGTACTGTAGTAGTAGTACTAGCTCTGTCCTGTACTGTAGTAGTAGTACTAGCTCTACTCTACTAAGTAATGCATACATAAGGATAAATAATTACATCATGTAACGTTTATTAATGCTTACTAATGTATTAATTAACTCTGAGCAGTAGGCATTAATTAACTGTTTATTAATGCATTAACTAATATGCTAATTAATGTTAAGTAATACATAATAATGGTTATTTAACTATTATTACACTGTTAATTAATGCTTAATAATGCATTAACTAACTGTTTATTAATGCATTAACTAATATGCTAATTAATGTTAAGTAATACATAATAATGGTTATTTAACTATTATTAAACTGTTAATTAATGCTTAATAATGCATTAACTAACTGTTTATTAATGCATTAACTAATATGCTAATTAATGTTAAGTAATACATAATAATGGTTATTTAACTATTATTACACTGTTAATTAATGCTTAATAATGCATTAACTAACTGTTTATTAATGCATTAACTAATATGCTAATTAATGTTAAGTAATACATAATAATGGTTATTTAACTATTATTAAACTGTTAATTAATGCTTAATAATGCATTAACTAACGTTAATTAAGGGACCCTTATTGTAAAGTGTTACCTATAACTGGTACTACAACTGGTAATACTGGTACTATAACTGGTACTACTGGTACTACAACTGGTACTACTGGTACTATAACTGGTACTACTGGTACTATAACTGGTACTACAACTGGTACTATAACTGGTACTACTGGTACTACAACTGGTACTACTGGTACTATAACTGGTACTACAACTGGTACTATAACTGGTACTACTGGTACTATAACTGGTACTAGAACTGGTACTACTGGTACTATAACTGGTACTTCTGGTGCTATAACTGGTACTATAACTGGTACTACAACTGGTACTACAACTGGTACTACTGGTACTATAACTGGTACTTTTATCTTTTATGGTCTGGTCTGCTGGAGCAGCAGCAGAGAGGAACCAGGTCAAGGTGGTGAGGAAAACTGAATCTGTCCTGTACTGTAGTAGTAGTAGTAGTACTAGCTCTGTCCTGTACTGTAGTAGTAGTACTAACTCTGTACTATAGTAGTAGTACTATCTCTGTCCTGTACTGTAGTAGTAGTACTAGCTCTGTACTGTAGTAGTAGTACTAGCTCTGTCCTGTACTGTAGTAGTAGTACTAGCTCTGTCCTGTACTGTAGTAGTAGTACTAGCTCTGTCCTGTACTGTAGTAGTAGTAGTAGTAGTAATATATCTGTCCTGTACTGTAGTAGTAGTACTAACTCTGTACTATAGTAGTAGTACTATCTCTGTCCTGTACTGTAGTATTAGTACTAGCTCTGTACTGTAGTAGTAGTACTAGCTCTGTCCTGTACTGTAGTAGTAGTACTAGCTCTGTCCTGTACTGTAGTAGTAGTACTAGCTCTGTCCTGTACTGTAGTAGTAGTACTAACTCTGTACTATAGTAGTAGTACTAGCTCTGTCCTGTACTGTAGTAGTAGTACTAGCTCTGACCTGGGCTGTAGTAGTAGTACTAGCTCTGTACTTTACTGTAGTAGTAGTACTAGCTCTGTCCTGTACTGTAGTAGTAGTACTAGCTCTGTCCTGTACTGTAGTAGTAGTACTAGCTCTGTCCTGTACTGTAGTAGTAGTACTAGCTCTGTCCTGTACTGTAGTAGTAGTACTAGCTCTGTCCTGTACTGTAGTAGTAGTAGTAGTAGTACTAGCTCTGTCCTGTACTGTAGTAGTAGTACTAGCTCTGTCCTGTACTGTAGTAGTAGTACTAACTTTGTACTATAGTAGTAGTACTAGCTCTGTCCTGTACTGTAGTAGTAGTACTAGCTCTGTCCTGTACTGTAGTAGTAGTACTAACTCTGTACTATAGTAGTAGTACTAGCTCTGTCCTGTACTGTAGTAGTAGTACTAACTCTGTACTATAGTAGTAGTACTAGCTCTGTACTGTACTGTAGTAGTAGTACTAGCTCTGTCTTCTACTGTAGTAGTAGTACTAGCTCTGTCCTGTGCTGTAGTAGTAGTACTAGCTCTGTCCGGTACTGTAGTAGTAGTACTAGCTCTGTCCTGTACTGTAGTAGTAGTACTAGCTCTGTACTGTACTATAGTAGTAGTACTAGCTCTGTCCTGTACTGTAGTAGTAGTACTAGCTCTGTACTGTACTGTAGTAGTAGTAGTAGTACTATCTCTGTACTGTACTATAGTAGTAGTACTAGCTGTGTCCTGTACTGTAGTAGTAGTACTAACTCTGTCCTGTACTGTAGTAGTAGTAGTACTAACTCTGTCCTGTACTGTAGTAGTAGTAGTAGTACTAACTCTGTCCTGTACTGTAGTAGTAGTACTAGCTCTGTACTGTACTATAGTAGTAGTACTAGCTCTTTCCTGTACTGTAGTAGTAGTACTAGCTCTGTACTGTAGTAGTAGTACTAGCTCTGTACTGTAGTAGTAGTACTAGCTCTGTCCTATACTGTAGTAGTAGTAGTACTAGCTCTGTACTGTACTGTAGTAGTAGTAGTAGTACTAGCTCTGTCCTGTACTGTAGTAGTAGTACTAGCTCTGTACTGTACTGTAGTAGTAGTAGTACTAGCTCTGTCCTGTACTGTAGTAGTAGTACTAGCTCTGTCCTGTACTGTAGTAGTAGTACTAGCTCTGTCCTGTACTGTAGTAGTAGTACTAGCTCTGTACTGTACTGTAGTAGTAGTACTAGCCATGTCCTGTACTGTAGTAGTAGTACTAGCTCTGCCCTGTACTGTAGTAGTAGTACTAGCCATGTCCTGTACTGTAGTAGTAGTACTAGCTCTGTCCTGTACTGTAGTAGTAGTACTAGCACTGTACTTTAGTAGTAGTACTAGCTCTGTCTTGTACTATAGTAGTAGTACTAGCTCTGTCCTGTACTGTAGTAGTAGTACTAGCTCTGTCCTGTACTATAGTAGTAGTACTAGCTCTGTCCTGTACTGTAGTAGTAGTACTGGCACTGTACTTTAGTAGTAGTACTAGCTCTGTCCTGTACTGTAGTAGTAGTACTAGCTCTGTCCTGTAGTTGTAGTAGTAGTAGTACTAGCTTTGTCCTGTACTGTAGTAGTAGTACTAGCTCTGTCCTGTACTGTAGTAGTAGTACTAGCTCTTTCCTGTACTGTAGTAGTAGTACTACCTCTGTCCTGTACTGTAGTAGTAGTACTAGCTCTGTACTGTACTGTAGTAGTAGTACTACTAGCCCTGTCCTGTACTGTAGTAGTAGTACTAGCTCTGTCCTGTACTGTAGTAGTAGTACTAGCTCTGTCCTGTACTGTAGTAGTAGTATTAGCTCTGTCCTGTACTGTAGTACTAGTACTAGCTCTGTCCTGTACTGTAGTAGTAGTATTAGCTCTGTCCTGTACTGTAGTACTAGTACTAGCTCTGTCCTGTACTGTAGTAGTAGTACTAGCTCTGTCCTGTATTGTAGTAGTAGTACTAGCTCTGTCCTGTACTGTAGTAGAAGTACTAGCTCTGTCCTGTACTGTAGTAGTAGTACTAGCTCTGTCCTGTACTGTAGTAGTAGTACTAGCTCTGTCCTGTACTGTAGTAGTAGTAGTAGTAGCTCTGTCCTGTACTGTAGTAGTAGTACTAGCTCTGTCCTGTACTGTAGTATTAGTACTAGCTCTGTCTTGTACTGTAGTATTAGTACTAGCTCTGTCCTGTACTATAGTAGTAGTACTAGCTCTGTCCTGTACTGTAGTATTAGTACTAGCTCTGTCTTGTACTGTAGTATTAGTACTAGCTCTGTCCTGTACTATAGTAGTAGTACTAGCTCTGTCCTTTACTGTAGTAGTAGTAGTAGTAGTACTAGCTCTGTTCTGTACTGTAGTAGTAGTACTAGCTCTGTCCTGTACTGTAGTAGTAGTAGTACTAGCTCTGTTCTGTACTGTAGTAGTAGTACTAGCTATGTCCTGTACTGTAGTAGTAGTGGTACTAGCTCTGTCCTGTACTGTAGTAGTAGTACTAGCTCTGTCCTGTACTGTAGTAGTAGTACTAGCTCTGTCCTGGGCTCTAGTAGTAGTACTAGCTCTGTCCTGTACTGTAGTAGTAGTACTATCTCTGTCCTGGGCTCTAATAGTAGTACTAGCTCTGTCCTGTACTGTAGTAGTAGTACTAGCCCTGTCCTGTACTGTAGTAGTAGTACTAGCTCTGTACTGTACTGTAGAAGTAGTACTAGCCATGTCCTGTACTGTAGTAGTAGTACTAGCTCTGTCCTGTACTGTAGTAGTAGTACTAGCTCTGTACTGTACTGTAGTAGTAGTACTAGCTTTGTCCTGTACTGTAGTAGTAGTACTAGCTCTTTCCTGTACTGTAGTAGTAGTACTAGCTCTGTCCTGTACTGTAGTAGTAGTACTAGCTCTGTACTGTACTGTAGTAGTAGTACTAGCTCTGTACTGTACTGTAGTAGTAGTACTAGCTCTGTCCTGTAGTTGTAGTAGTAGTAGTACTAGCTCTGTCCTGTACTGTAGTAGTAGTACTAGCTCTGTCCTGTACTGTAGTAGTAGTACTAGCTTTGTCCTGTACTGTAGTAGTAGTACTAGCTCTGTCCTGTACTGTAGTAGTAGTACTAGCTCTGTCCTGTACTGTAATAGTAGTACTAGCTCTGTCCTGTACTGTAGTAGTAGTACTAGCTCTGTCCTGTAGTTGTAGTAGTAGTAGTACTAGCTCTGTCCTGTACTGTAGTAGTAGTACTACCTCTGTCCTGTACTGTAGTAGTAGTACTAGCTCTGTACTGTACTGTAGTAGTAGTACTACTAGCCCTGTCCTGTACTGTAGTAGTAGTACTAGCTCTGTCCTGTACTGTAGTAGTAGTACTAGCTCTACTCTACTAAGTAATGCATACATAAGGATAAATAATTACATCATGTAACGTTTATTAATGCTTACTAATGTATTAATTAACTCTGAGCAGTAGGCATTAATTAACTGTTTATTAATGCATTAACTAATATGCTAATTAATGTTAAGTAATACATAATAATGGTTATTTAACTATTATTACACTGTTAATTAATGCTTAATAATGCATTAACTAACTGTTTATTAATGCATTAACTAATATGCTAATTAATGTTAAGTAATACATAATAATGGTTATTTAACTATTATTACACTGTTAATTAATGCTTAATAATGCATTAACTAACTGTTTATTAATGCATTAACTAATATGCTAATTAATGTTAAGTAATACATAATAATGGTTATTTAACTATTATTAAACTGTTAATTAATGCTTAATAATGCATTAACTAACGTTAATTAAGGGACCCTTATTGTAAAGTGTTACCTATAACTGGTACTACAACTGGTAATAATGGTACTATAACTGGTACTACTGGTACTACAACTGGTACTACTGGTACTATAACTGGTACTACAACTGGTACTATAACTGGTACTACTGGTACTATAACTGGTACTAGAACTGGTACTACTGGTACTATAACTGGTACTACTGGTACTACAACTGGTACTACTGGTACTATAACTGGTACTACAACTGGTACTATAACTGGTACTACTGGTACTATAACTGGTACTAGAACTGGTACTACTGGTACTATAACTGGTACTTCTGGTGCTATAACTGGTACTATAACTGGTACTACAACTGGTACTATAACTGGTACTACTGGTACTATAACTGGTACTTTTATCTTTTATGGTCTGGTCTGCTGGAGCAGCAGCAGAGAGGAACCAGGTCAAGGTGGTGAGGAAAACTGACTCTGTCCTGTACTGTAGTAGTAGTAGTAGTACTAGCTCTGTCCTGTACTGTAGTAGTAGTACTAGCTCTGTCCTGTACTGTAGTAGTAGTACTAGCTCTGTCCTGTACTGTAGTAGTAGTACAAACTCTGTACTATAGTAGTAGTACTAGCTCTGTCCTGTACTGTAGTAGTAGTAGTACTAGCTCTGTCCTGTACTGTAGTAGTAGTACTAACTCTGTACTATAGTAGTAGTACTAGCTCTGTCCTGTACTGTAGTAGTAGTACTAACTCTGTACTGTAGTAGTAGTACTAGCTCTGTCCTGTACTGTAGTAGCAGTACTAGCTCTGTCCTGTACTGTAGTAGTAGTACTAGCTCTGTCCTGTACTGTAGTAGTAGTACTAGATCTGTCCGGTACTGTAGTAGTAGTACTAGCTCTGTACTGTACTGTAGTAGTAGTACTAGCTCTGTCCTGTACTGTAGTAGTAGTAGTACTAGCTCTGACCTGGGCTGTAGTAGTAGTACTAGCTCTGTACTTTACTGTAGTAGTAGTACTAGCTCTGTCCTGTACTGTAGTAGTAGTACTAGCTCTGTCCTGTACTGTAGTAGTAGTACTAGCTCTGTCCTGTACTGTAGTAGTAGTACTAGCTCTGTCCTGTACTGTAGTAGTAGTACTAGCTCTGTCCTGTACTGTAGTAGTAGTAGTAGTACTAGCTCTGTCCTGTACTGTAGTAGTAGTACTAGCTCTGTCCTGTACTGTAGTAGTAGTACTAACTCTGTACTATAGTAGTAGTACTATCTCTGTCCTGTACTGTAGTAGTAGTACTAGCTCTGTACTGTAGTAGTAGTACTAGCTCTGTCCTGTACTGTAGTAGTAGTACTAGCTCTGTCCTGTACTGTAGTAGTAGTACTAGCTCTGTCCTGTACTGTAGTAGTAGTAGTACTAACTCTGTACTATAGTAGTAGTACTAGCTCTGTCCTGTACTGTAGTAGTAGTACTAACTCTGTACTATAGTAGTAGTACTAGCTCTGTTTTCTACTGTAGTAATAGTACTAGCTCTGTCCTGTACTGTAGTAGTAGTACTAGCTCTGTCCGGTACTGCAGTAGTAGTACTAGCTCTGTCCTGTACTGTAGTAGTAGTACTAGCTCTGTACTGTACTGTAGTAGTAGTAATAGTAGTAGTACTAGCTCTGTACTGTACTATAGTAGTAGTACTAGCTCTGTCCTGTACTGTAGTAGTAGTACTAGCTCTGTACTGTACTGTAGTAGTAGTAATAGCTCTGTACTGTACTGTAGTAGTAGTAGTAGTACTAGCTCTGTACTGTACTATAGTAGTAGTACTAGCTCTGTCCTGTACTGTAGTAGTAGTACTAACTCTGTCCTGTACTGTAGTAGTAGTACTAACTCTGTACTATAGTAGTAGTACTAGCTCTGTACTGTAGTAGTAGTACTAGCTCTGTCCTGTACTGTAGTAGCAGTACTAGCTCTGTCCTGTACTGTAGTAGTAGTACTAGCTCTGTCCTGTACTGTAGTAGTAGTACTAGCTCTGTACTGTACTGTAGTAGTAGTACTAGCTCTGTCCTGTACTGTAGTAGTAGTACTAGCTCTGTCCTGTACTGTAGTAGTAGTAGTACTAGCTCTGACCTGGGCTGTAGTAGTAGTACTAGCTCTGTACTTTACTGTAGTAGTAGTACTAGCTCTGTCCTGTACTGTAGTAGTAGTACTAGCTCTGTCCTGTACTGTAGTAGTAGTACTAGCTCTGTCCTGTACTGTAGTAGTAGTACTAGCTCTGTCCTGTACTGTAGTAGTAGTACTAGCTCTGTCCTGTACTGTAGTAGTAGTACTAGCTCTGTCCTGTACTGTAGTAGTAGTACTAGCTCTGTCCTGGGCTGCAGTCTCCATCCTGTGGAGGTGGTGAGGGAGAGGAGCATGGTGGCTAAGCCATTATCCATCAGGACCATGGAGAGCTCCATCAGCACCATGGAGAGTTCCATCAGCACCATGGAGAGCTCCATCAGCACCATGGAGAGCTCCATCAGCACCATGGAGAGCTCCGTCAGCACCATGGAGAGATCCATCAGCACCATGGAGAGCTCCATCAACTCCATCAGGTCCTTCCTCCCCGCTGCCATCAGACTGAACAACCAGGCTGATCACCGTAGCAACGGACAATAATAATAACAACAATAACATGTGCAATAACAACATGTGCAATATCTGTCTGTAACTCACACACATCCTACCTACTACAACTGGTACTACTGGTACTATAACTAGTACTATAACTGGTACTACAACTGGTACTACTGGTACTATAACTGGTACTACTGGTACTATAACTGGTACTACTGGTACTACAACTGGTACTACTGGTACTATAATTGGTACTATAACTGGTACTACAACTGGTACTATAACTGGTACTATAAATGGCATTTTAACTGGAATTATAACTGGTACTACATCTGGTACTAGACCTGATACTATAAGTGGTACTACAACTGGTACTATAACTGGTACTATAACTGGTACTACTGGTACTATAACTGATACTACTTGTATTACAACTGGTACTACTGGTACTACAACTGGTACTACTGATACTACAATTGGTACTATAACTGGTACTACTGGTACTACAACTGGTACTACAACTGGTACTACTGGTACTATAACTGGTACTACTGGTACTACAACTGGTACTACTGGTACTATAACTGGTACTACAACTGGTACTACTGGTACTATAACTGGTACTACTGGTACTACAACTGGTACTATAACTGGTACTACAACTGGTACTACTGATACTACAATTGGTACTATAACTGGTACTACGGGTACTACAACTGGTACTATAACTGGTACTACTGGTACAATAACTGGTACTACTGATACTACAATTGGTACTATAACTGGTACTACTGGTACTACAACTGGTACTACTGGTACTACAACTGGTACTATAACTGGTACTATAACTGGTACTATAACTGGTACTATAACTGGTACTACTGGTACTACAACTGGTACTACTGGTACTATAACTGGTACTACTGGTATTACAACTGGTACTACTGGTACTATAACTGGTACTATAACTGGTACTATAACTGGTACTACTGGTACTACAACTGGTACTATAACTGGTACTACAACTGGTACTACTGCTAATACAACTGGTACTACAACTGGTACTACAACTGGTACTACTGGTACTACAACTGCTACTACTGGTACTATAACTGGTACTCCTGGTACTATAACTGGTACTATAACTGGTACTATAACTGGTACTACTGGTACTACAACTGGTACCATAACTGGTACTATAACTGGTACTACTGGTACTACAATTGGTACTATAACTGGTACTACTGGTACTATAACTGGTACTACTGGTACTACAACTGGTACTACTGGTACTATAACTGGTACTACTGGTACTATAACTGGTACTACTGGTGCTATAACTGGTACTACTGGTACTATAACTGGTACTATAACTGGTACTACAACTGGTACTACTGGTACTATAACTGGTACTACTAGTACTATAACTGGTACTACAACTGGTACTACTGGTACTGTAAATGGTACTCCTGGTACTATAACTGGTACTATAACTGGTACTACTGGTACTACAACTGGTACTACAACTGGTACTACTGGTACTATAACTGGTACTACTGGTACTACAACTGGTACTACAACTGGTACTATAACTGGTACTACAACTGGTACTATAACTGGTACTACTGGTACTATAACTGGTACTACTGGTACTACAACTGGTACTACAACTGGTACTATAACTGGTACTATAAATGGCATTTTAACTGGAATTATAACTGGTACTACATCTGGTACTAGACCTGATACTATAAGTGGTACTACAACTGGTACTATAACTGGTACTATAACTGGTACTACTGGTACTATAACTGATACTACTTGTATTACAACTGGTACTACTGGTACTACAACTGGTACTACTGATACTACAATTGGTACTATAACTGGTACTACTGGTACTACAACTGGTACTACAACTGGTACTACTGGTACTATAACTGGTACTACTGGTATTACAACTGGTACTACTGGTACTATAACTGGTACTACAACTGGTACTACTGGTACTATAACTGGTACTACTGGTACTACAACTGGTACTATAACTGGTACTACTGGTACTATAACTGGTACTACTGGTACTACAACTGGTACTACTGGTACTATAACTGGTACTATAACTGGTACTACTTGTACTACAACTGGTACTACTGGTACTATAACAGGTACTATAACTGGTACTACTGGTACTATAACTGGTACTACTTGTACTACAACTGGTACTACTAGTACTATAACTGGTACTACAACTGGTACTACTGGTACTATAACTGGTACTACTGGTACTACAACTGGTACTACTGGTACTACAACTGGTACTATAACTGGTACTATAACTGGTACTATAACTGGTACTACTGGTACTACAACTGGTACTACTGGTACTATAACTGGTACTACTGGTATTACAACTGGTACTATAACTGGTACTATAACTGGTACTATAACTGGTACTATAACTGGTACAACTGGTACTATAACTGGTACTACTGGTACTACAACTGGTACTACTGGTACTATAACTGGTACTATAACTGGTACTACTTGTACTACAACTGGTACTACTGGTACTATAACAGGTACTATAACTGGTACTACTGGTACTATAACTGGTACTACTTGTACTACAACTGGTACTACTAGTACTATAACTGGTACTACAACTGGTACTACTGGTACTATAACTGGTACTCCTGGTACTATAACTGGTACTATAACTGGTACTACTGGTACTACAACTGGTACTACAACTGGTACTACTGGTACTATAACTGGTACTATAACTGGTACTACAACTGGTACTACTGGTACTATAACTGGTACTCCTGGTACTATAACTGGTACTATAACTGGTACTACTGGTACTACAACTGGTACTACTGGTACTATAACTGGTACTATAACTGGTACTACAACTGGTACTACTGCTAATACAACTGGTACTACAACTGGTACTACAACTGGTACTACTGGTACTATAACTGGTACTATAACTGGTACTACAACTGGTACTACTGGTACTACAACTGGTACTATAACTGGTACTACAACTGGTACTACTGCTAATACAACTGGTACTACAACTGGTACTACAACTGGTACTACTGGTACTATAACTGGTACTACTGGTACTATAACTGGTACTACTGGTACTATAACTTGTATTATAACTGGTACTACTGATACTACAACTGGTACTATAACTGGTACTATAACTGGTACTACTGGTACTACAACTGGTACTACAACTGGTACTGTAACTGGTACTACTGATACTACAATTGGTACTATAACTGGTACTATAACTGGTACTACTGGTACTACATCTGGTACTACTGGTACTGTAACTGGTACTACTTGTATTACAACTGGTACTACTGGCACTATAACTGGTACTACTGGTACTACAACTGGTACAACTGGTACTACAACTGGTACTACTGTTACTATAACTGGTACTACTGGTACTACAACTGGTACTACTGGTACTACAACTGGTACTATAACTGGTACTACTGGTACTACAACTGGTACTACTGGTACTATAACTGGTACTACTGGTACTACAACTGGTACTACTGGTACTATAACTGGTACTACTGGTACTACAACTGGTACTATAACTGGTACTACAACTGGTACTACTGGTACTACAACTGGTACTACTGCTACTACAACTGGTACTATAACTGGTACTATAACTGGTACTACTGGTACTACAACTGGTACTACTGGTACTACAACTGGTACTACTGGTACTATAACTGGTACTACTGGTACTACAACTGGTACCATAACTGGTACTATAACTGGTACTACTGGTACTACAATTGGTACTATAACTGGTACTACTGGTACTACAACTGGTACTACTGGTGCTATAACTGGTACTACTGGTACTATAACTGGTACTATAACTGGTACTACAACTGGTACTACTGGTACTATAACTGGTACTATAACTGGTACTACAACTGGTACTACTGGTACTACAACTGGTACTACAACTGGTACTACTGGTACTACTGGTACTATAACTGGTACTATAACTGGTACTACAACTGGTACTACTGGTACTATAACTGGTACTATAACTGGTACTATAACTGGTACTACTGGTGCTATAACTGGTACTACTGGTACTACAACTGGTACTACTGGTACTACAACTGGTACTACTGGTACTACAACTGGTACTACTGATACTACAATTGGTACTATAACTGGTACTACAACTGGTACTACTGGTACTACAACTGGTACTATAACTGGTACTACTGGTACTACAACTGGTACTACTGGTACTATAACTGGTACTACTGGTACTATAACTGATACTACTTGTATTACAACTGGTACTACTGGTACTACAACTGGTACTACTGGTACTATAACTGGTACTACTGGTACTATAACTGGTACTACTGGTACTACAACTGGTACTACTGGTACTATAACTGGTACTACCGGTACTACAACTGGTACTACTGGTACTACAACTGGTACTACTCGTACTATAACTGGTACTACTGGTACTATAACTGGTACTACTGGTACTATAACTGGTACTACCGGTACTACAACTGGTACTACTGGTACTACAACTGGTACTACTCGTACTATAACTGGTACTACTGGTACTATAACTGGTACTATACCTGGTACTACTGGTACTACAACCAGTACTACTTGTACTATAACTGGTACTACTGGTACTATAACTGGTACTATAACTGGTACTACTGGTACTATAACTGGTACTATAACTGGTACTATAACTGGTACTACTGGTACTATAACTGGTACTACTGGTACTATAACTGGTACTTTATCTTTTATGGTCTGGTCTGCTGGAGCAGCAGCATCACAGCAGCAGAGAGGAACCAGGACAAGGTGGTGAGGAAAGCTGACTCTGTCCTGTACTGTAGTAGTAGTACTAGCTCTGTCCTGTACTGTAGTAGTAGTACTAGCTCTGTCCTGTACTGTAGTAGTAGTACTAGCTCTTTCCTGTACTGTAGTAGTAGTACTAGTTCTGTCCTGTACTGTAGTAGTAGTACTAGCTCTGTCCTGTACTGTAGTAGTAGTACTAGCTCTGTCCTGGGCTGCAGTCTCCATCCTGTGGAGGTGGTGGGGGAGAGGAGCATGGTGGCTAAGCCATTATCCATCAGCACCATGGAGAGTTCCATCAGCACCATGGAGAGTTCCATCAGCACCATGGAGAGCTCCATCAGCACCATGGAGAGCTCCATCAGCACCATGGAGAGCTCCGTCAGCACCATGGAGAGATCCATCAGCACCATGGAGAGCTCCATCAACTCCATCAGGTCCTTCCTCCCCGCTGCCATCAGACTGAACAACCAGGCTGATCACCGTAGCAACGGACAATAATATTAACAACAATAACATGTGCAATAACAACATGTGCAATATCTGTCTGTAACTCACACACATCCTACCTACTACAACTGGTACTACTGGTACTCTAACTAGTACTATAACTGGTACTACAACTGGTACTACTGGTACTATAACTGGTACTACTGGTACTATAACTGGTACTATAAATGGCATTTTAACTGGAATTATAACTGGTACTACATCTGGTATTAGACCTGATACTATAAGTGGTACTACAACTGGTACTATAACTGGTACTATAACTGGTACTACTGGTACTATAACTGATACTACTTGTACTACAACTGGTACTACTGATACTATAACTGGTACTACAACTGGTACTACTGGTACTATAACTGGTACTACTGGTAATACAACTGGTACTATTACTGGTACTACAACTGGTACTACTGATACTACAATTGGTACTATAACTGGTACTACTGGTACTACAACTGGTACTACAACTGGTACTACTGGTACTATAACTGGTACTACTGGTACTACAACTGGTACTATAACTGGTACTACTGGTACTATAACAGGTACTACTGATACTACAATTGGTACTATAACTGGTACTACTGGTACTACAACTGGTACTACTGGTACTACAACTGGTACTATAACTGGTACTATAACTGGTACTACTGGTACTACAACTGGTACTACTGGTACTATAACTGGTACTACTGGTATTACAACTGGTACTACTGGTACTATAACTGGTACTATAACTGGTACTATAACTGGTACTACTGGTACTACAACTGGTGCTATAACTGGTACTACAACTGGTACTACTGCTAATACAACTGGTACTACAACTGGTACTACAACTGGTACTACTGGTACTACTACTGCTACTACTGGTACTATAACTGGTACTCCTGGTACTATAACTGGTACTATAACTGGTACTATAACTGGTACTACTGGTACTACAACTGGTACCATAACTGGTACTATAACTGGTACTACTGGTACTACAATTGGTACTATAACTGGTACTACTGGTACTACAACTGGTATTACTGGTGCTATAACTGGTACTATAACTGGTACTACTGGTACTATAACTGGTACTACTGGTACTACAACTGGTACTACTGGTACTATAACTGGTACTACTAGTACTATAACTGGTACTACAACTGGTACTACTGGTACTATAAATGGTACTCCTGGTACTATAACTGGTACTATAACTGGTACTACTGGTACTACAACTGGTACTACAACTGGTACTACTGGTACTATAACTGGTACTACTGGTACTATAACTGGTACTACTGGTACTATAACTGGTACTATAACTGGTACTACAACTGGTACTACTGGTACTACAACTGGTAATATAACTGGTACTAATGGTACTATAACTGGTACTACTGGTACTATAACTGGTACTATAACTGGTACTACTGGTACTACAACTGGTACTACTGGTACTATAACTGGTACTACTGGTACTACAACTGGTACTACTGGTACTATAACTGGTACTATAACTGGTACTACTGGTACTACAACTGGTACTACTGGTACTATAACTGGTACTACTGGTACTACAACTGGTACTACTGGTACTATAACTGGTACTACTGCTACTACAACTGGTACTATAACTGGTACTACTGGTACTACAACTGGTACTACTGGTACTATAACTGGTACTACTGGTACTATAAATGGTACTATAACTGGTACTACTGGTACTACAACTGGTACTACTGGTACTACAACTGGTACTATAACTGGTACTACTGGTACTATAACTGGTACTACAACTGGTACTATAACTGGTACTACTGGTACTATAACTGGTACTATAACTGGTACTACTGGTACTATAACTGGTACTACTGGTACTATAACTGGTACTACAACTGGTACTATAACTGGTACTACTGGTACTATAACTGGTACTATAACTGGTACTACTGGTACTACAACTGGTACTACTGGTACTACAACTGGTACTACTGGTACTATAACTGGTACTATAACTGGTACTACTGGTACTACAACTGGTACTACTGGTACTACAACTGGTACTACTGGTACTATAACTGGTACTACTGGTACTACAACTGGTACTATAACTGGTACTACTGGTACTACAACTGGTACTATAACTGGTACTACTGGTACTATAACTGGTACTACTGGTACTATAACTGGTACTACTGGTACTACAATTGGTACTATAACTGGTACTACTGGTACTATAACTGGTACTACTGGTACTATAACTGGTACTATAACTGGTACTATAACTGGTACTACAACTGGTACTACTGGTACTATAACTGGTACTACTGGTACTATAACTGGTACTATTGGTACTATAACTGGTACTATAACTGGTACTACTGGTACTATAACTGGTACTATAACTGGTACTACTGGTACTACAAATGGTACTATAACTGGTACAACTGGTACTACAACTGGTACTATAACTGGTACTACTGGTACTACAACTGGTACTATAACTGGTTCTACAACTGGTACTACAACTGGTACTACTGGTACTACAACTGGTACTATAACTGGTACTACTGGTACTACAACTGGTACTATAACTGGTACAACTGGTACTATAACTGGTACTACTGGTACTATAACTGGTACTACTGGTACTACAACTGGTACTACTGGTACTACAACTGGTACTACTCGTACTATAACTGGTACTACTGGTACTATAACTGGTACTATACCTGGTACTACTGGTACTACAACCAGTACTACTGGTACTATAACTGGTACTACTGGTACTATAACTGGTACTTTATCTTTTATGGTCTGGTCTGCTGGAGCAGCAGCATCACAGCAACAGAGAGGAACCAGGACAAGGTGGTGAGGAAAGCTGACTCTGTACTGTACTGTAGTAGTAGTACTAGCTCTGTCCTGTACTGTAGTAGTAGTACTAGCTCTGTCCTGTACTGTAGTAGTAGTACTAGCTCTGTCCTGTACTGTAGTAGTAGTACTAGCTCTGTCCTGTACTGTAGTAGTAGTACTAGCTCTGTCCTGTACTGTAGTAGTAGTACTAGCTCTGTCCTGTACTGTAGTAGTAGTACTAGCTCTGTCCTGTACTGTAGTAGTAGTACTAGCTCTGTCCTGGGCTGCAGTCTCCATCCTGTGGAGGTGGTGGGGGAGAGGAGCATGGTGGCTAAGCCATTATCCATCAGCACCATGGAGAGCTCCATCAGCACCATGGAGAGCTCCATCAGCACCATGGAGAGCTCCATCAGCACCATGGAGAGTTCCATCAGCACCATGGAGAGTTCCATCAGCACCATGGAGAGCTCCATCAGCACCATGGAGAGCTCCGTCAGCACCATGGAGAGCTCCATCAGCACCATGGAGAGCTCCGTCAGCACCATGGAGAGATCCATCAGGACCATGGAGAGTTCCATCAGGTCCTTCCTCCCCGCTGCCATCAGACTGAACAACCAGGCTGATCACCGTAGCAACAGACAATAATAACAACAACAATAACATGTGCAATAACAACAACTGCAATATCTGTCTGTAACTCACACACATCCTACCTACTACAACTGGTACTACTGGTACTATAACTAGTACTATAACTGGTACTACAACTGGTACTACTGGTACTATAACTGGTACTACTGGTACTACAACTGGTACTATAACTGGTACTACAACTGGTACTACATCTGGTACTAGACCTGATACTATAAGTGGTACTACAACTGGTACTATAACTGGTACTATAACTGGTACTACTGGTACTATAACTGATACTACTTGTATTACAACTGGTACTACTGGTACTACAACTGGTACTACTGATACTACAATTGGTACGATAACTGGTACTACTGGTACTACAACTGGTACTACAACTGGTACTATAACTGGTACTACTGGTACTATAACTAGTACTATAACTGGTACTACAACTGGTACTACTGGTACTATAACTGGTACTATAACTGGTACTACAACTGGTACTACATCTGGTACTAGACCTGATACTATAAGTGGTACTACTGATACTATAACTGGTACTATAACTGGTACTACAACTGGTACTATAACTGGTACTATAACTGGTACTACAACTGGTACTATAACTGATACTACAACTGGTACTACTGGTTCTATAACTAGTTATATAACTGGTACTACAACTGTTACTACTGGTACTATAACTGGTACTATAACTGGTACTATAACTTGTGCTATAACTGGTACTATAACTGGTACTATAACTGGTACTATAACTGGTACTATAACTTGTGCTATAACTGGTACTACTGGTACTATAACTGGTACTACAACTGGTACTATAACTGGTACTATAACTGGTACTATAACTGGTACTATAACTTGTGCTATAACTGGTACTACTGGTACTATAACTGGTACTACAACTGGTACTATAACTGGTACTATAACTGGTACTATAACTGGTACTATAACTTGTGCTATAACTGGTACTACTGGTACTATAACTGGTACTATAACTGATACTACAACTGGTACTATAATTGGTACTACTGGTTCTATAACTAGTTATATAACTGGTACTACAACTGTTACTACTGGTACTATAACTGGTACTATAACTTGTGCTATAACTGGTACTATAACTTGTACTATAACTGGTACTACAACTGGTACTATAACTTGTGCTATAACTGGTACTATAACTTGTGCTATAACTGGTACTACTGGTACTATAACTGGTACTACAACTGGTACTATAACTGGTACTATAAATGGCATTTTAACTGATACTATAACTGGTACTACAACTGGTACTATAACTGGTACTATAACTGGTACTATAACTGGTACTATAACTGGTACTATAACTGGTACTACAACTGGTACTATAACTGGTACTATAACTGGTACTATAACTGGTACTACAACTGGTACTATAACTTGTGCTATAACTGGTACTATAACTTGTGCTATAACTGGTACTACTGGTACTATAACTGGTACTACAACTGGTACTATAACTGGTACTATAAATGGCATTTTAACTGATACTATAACTGGTACTACAACTGGTACTATAACTGGTACTATAACTGGTACTATAACTGGTACTATAACTGGTACTATAACTGGTACTACAACTGGTACTATAACTGGTACTACAACTGGTACTATAACTTGTGCTATAACTGGTACTATAACTTGTGCTATAACTGGTACTACTGGTACTATAACTGGTACTACAACTGGTACTATAACTGGTACTATAAATGGCATTTTAACTGATACTATAACTGGTACTACAACTGGTACTATAACTGGTACTATAACTGGTACTATAACTGGTACTATAACTGGTACTATAACTGGTACTACAACTGGTACTATAACTGGTACTATAACTGGTACTATAACTGGT
This sequence comes from Cololabis saira, assembly GCF_033807715.1. NCBI lineage: Eukaryota > Metazoa > Chordata > Actinopteri > Beloniformes > Belonidae > Cololabis > Cololabis saira. The sequence continues at coordinate 2,454,803 of NC_084594.1, read as the reverse complement.
ACTATAACTTGTGCTAAAACTGGTACTACTGGTACTATAACTGGTACTACAACTGGTACTATACGTGGTACTGCAACTGGTACTATACGTGGTACTGCAACTGGTACTATACCTGGTACTACTGGTACTATAACTGGTACTACAACTGGTACTATACCTGGTACTACTGGTACTACTGGTACTATAACTGGTACTATAACTGGTACTACTGGTACTATAACTGGTACTATACCTGGTACTGCAACTGGTACTATACCTGGTACTACTGGTACTATAACTGGTACTACAACTGGTACTATACCTGGTACTACTGGTACTACTGGTACTATAACTGGTACTATAACTGGTACTACTGGTACTATAACTGGTACTATACCTGGTACTATAACTGGTACTACTGGTACTATACCTGGTACTATACCTAGTACTGGCCAAAGGGATTGTTTCCAAAGGGAAAAAGAGAAAAATAACTGAGGAGAAAAGAGGATTCAACGTTTCTTGGAGCGAATCATTTGCATTCATTGCCTGAATGTTTGCTCTGTAGCAAGAAGTTCTACGATAACAAAAAGAGTAACGTGGAAAGACATTAGCTACATTTGCAGCTGAGTACCCAGTTATAACTAATATAGAAACATGCAGCATGTGTTATCTTCATTCTAAGGCTTATACAAGACTTTTCATTTTTTTGCGGCTCCAGACATATTTGTTTCTTGTGTTTTTGGTCCAATATGGCTCTTTCCACATTTTGGGTTGCCGACCCCTGATCATGACCCTCAGGACAACATCTGGTGGCTTGCAGCATCTTGTTTTGCTCATGGTTTTGCTGTGTTATATCATTCCCTTGGTGAAATCTTTGGTTATTCAAATGCTTAGTTATATCCTTCTCGCAATGGTTGGGCCATCTGTTCTCCTGCCTCCCCAAAATAACGCTGAAGAATCAGAGATGGAGTTTTTTGAAAGATAAGACCTACTTTGTATATGTGATTAAATGTGTGTAATTAATTAAAAGTGGGGAGTGTCATGGAAAAATTCAAACATTGTATACTTTCTGACAAAGGTCAAGCACCTATGTGTCTTTCATGCAGTGGGGCCACAATTTGCATTGAATGACCATTGTTTCAATGGTCCATCAGGTTAAACAACATGTTGCCTCAGACTCGACTGTCCAGTCTGCTGCACGTTGACTCTCCTATTGCGCATCAGTTAAAATAAACTTTGGTAATCTCGAGCTCACCGGTGTTGTAGTTTTGTTAAGGATCTGTACTTTACTTTGTGCAATTTATAAGATTTCCACAACAATTTTTTCCATTTATTTTATTTCATCCAAAACCTTTATAAATCACTCCAAAATTAATTAGCTCCAAACAAATACCAAATATATATTTATCTGTGTGTATTTATAAATCCCTGCGTTACAAAGTCAAAGTCAATTTCATCTCACAAAAAAAGTAATTTACATTATTATGGCAGTTTTAAAAGAGAAGTCTTTTATGTTTAAAAAATTAAAATTCACTCATCTTCTTCCGCTTATCCGTTCCCGGGTCGCAGCAGGGTTGCCCAGACTTCCTTCACCCCAGACACTTCCTCCAGCTCTTCCGGAGGGAGTCCGAGGCGTTCCCAGGCCACCCGAGAGACTTGGGGTGCGTCCCAATTCTCCCCCTCGCCCTCGTTTTGATCCCTCCCCCTAAATTTTGTGCATTCCCGTGAGGGTAGTGGTGTCCCAATTCCTCTTTTCACCTAGGGGGAGTGGGCATAACAAGGGCTAGGGGCTGAAAATAGCCCCTTCACATCAAGTGATTTCAGATGCTGACTTCGCGAGCGAGGGGGTATAAAAATTTTCCCAGAATGCCTTTTGTCGTCATTTGCGGACTGAATCCAAAAAAAAAACATGGCGGACATTTTTTTATTTTTTAGCGAATAAAATCAATATTTTGATAAATAGAAATTTGATATAAAAATGCGTTTTGATTACATTTCTAGCTACAAATATATATTTTACTTTCATAATATTTTTTTCTCTTTTGTGCATGTTTGCAGGCTGGAGCCTCGGGAGCTGCGTTCTGGCCTGTGTTCCCGGCCCTCCCCCCCATCCCCGGTCATCCCGTTGCTGCTTCCACCTGCCTACGTGGATGTCTGCTGTTGCTGCTTCCGCCTGCCTTCATGTTCTGGATCTCTGGAAAGCGTCTAGAGACAACATCTGTTGTATTAGACGCTATATAAATAAAATTGAATTGAATTGAATAATATTCACTCAGTGAATGTACATAATCCCTTTTTTGTCCGTTGTTCACGAAAATCGCGCCGGAGTAAAGGCTGTTAGATTACGCCGTAGGCTACGTAACCTACGCCATAGGCTACGTAAGCTACGCCGTAGGCTGCGTAAGCTACGCCATAGGCTACGTAACCTACGGCGTAGGTTACGTAACCTGCGCCGTAGGCTCTGCGTCGATTTGACTCGCCGACCGAGGGCAAACAGGCAGACTCGTCTCAGATTGTGACCAAGGGAGCAAGCATTTTTTTGTGGGAAATAGAGATAAATAATCCTGTGACTGGTCAGATTTGTTTTGGATGTTTCTGATATAATAGTTTTCAGAAACCACAAAGTATCCAGCTGTTATTTGGGTAATTTACACACTTTCAGATAAAGTTGCCGAAGATCACGCCAGAATAAAGGGATTTATGGTTCCGCGTTACACCAACGCAGAGCCTACGGCGTAGGTTACGTAACCTACGCCGTAGGCTCTGCGCGATGTACGCGGCGACGCGCGCTGTACGCCGTACCCTACGCCGTAGGCTCTGCGTCGATTTAACGCGGACCCAAGCTCAGGAGCCGGGAGACAGAAATCTCGAAATTTCGGAGCAAATTTCTTAACAGGCGTAGCTACAACTGTTAGATTTCATCTATTAAACCAACATCTTCCTAAATGATTTATTTCAGCCAGCATAATTCTCAACAGAGCTGCAGGTTTCTCTCCCGGGACGACGGCGCAGCTTGACCCAGGGATCACGTCTGTTCTCCCGGCCGTGAGCTGCTGCTGCGCCCTGGGGTCGGCGGCTCTTCTCATCTCCGAAAACTTTGAGTCAAATCTCTTAACAGGCGTTATTTGGATAAACTGAGCCCAGGTTTGGGATCTTAAAGGTTACTTTTACGCCTGAAAAAATATTAAAACTTAATAAAGTGGAATATTAACAGTGCTACAGCTGAAATTAAAACAGCTTTGGCTCTCAACTTCCTGATCAGGGTAGGGATGAAAACGAGGGGGAGTAGGAGAAATGGGACAGGCACCTGGGCCAAGTGCCCTAGATTTCAAGTGCCCTAAAATCTCCCCCTTCTTTTTTAGGGGGTAGGGAAGAAAAGAAGGGCGAGTGAAGAAAAGAAGGGCGAGTGAAGGAGAATTGGGATTGGGCCATAGTCTCTCCAGCGTGTCCTGGGTCTTCCCCGGGGTCTCCTCCCGGTGGGACATGCCTGGAACACCTCCCTAGGGAGGAGGGACATGCCTGGAACACCTCCCTAGGGAGGAGGGACATGCCTGGAACACCTCCCTAGGGAGGCGTCCAGGAGGCATCCGGTACAGATGCCCAAGCCACCTCAGCTGACTCCTCTCAATGTGAAGGAGCAGCGGCTCGACTCCGAGCTCCTCCCGGGTGACCGAACTCCTCACCCTATCTCTAAGGGAGCGTCCAGCCACCCTGCGGAGGAAACTCATCTCTAAGGGAGCGTCCAGCCGCCCTGCGGAGGAAACTCATCTCTAAGCGACTCGTATCCGCGATCTTGTCCTTTCGTTCACTACCTAAAGTTCATGACCATAGGTGAGGGTAGGTGCGTAGATTGACCGGTAAATCGAGAGCTTCGCCTTTCGACTCAGCTCCTTCTTCACCACGACGGTCTGGTACATCGACCGTATAACTGCGGACGCTGCACCGATCCGTCTTTCAATCTCCCGCTCCATCGTTCCCTCACTCGTGAACAAGATCCCGAGATACTTGAACTCCTCCACCTGAGGCAGGACTTCTCCACCCATCCGGAGAAGGCATGCCACCCTTTCCCGATGGAAAACCATGGCTTCAGTTTTGGAGGTGCTGATTCTCATCCCTGCCGCGTCGCACTCGGCCTCAAACCGCCCCAGCACATGCTGAAGGTCCCGGTCTGATGAAGCCAACAGGACAACGTCATCCGCAAAAAGCAGAGACGAAATCTTGAGGTTCCCAAACCGGATCCCCTCCGGCCCCTGGCTACGCCTAGAAATCCTGTCCATAAAAATTATGAACAGGACCGGTGACAAAGGGCAGCCCTGCCGGAGTCCAACATGCACCGGGAACAAGTCTGACTTACTGCCGGCAATGAGAACCAAACTCCTGCTCCGATCATATAGAAACCGGACAGCCCTTAATAGAGGGCCCCAGACTCCATACTCACTGACCCCCCACAGAATGGCACGAGGGACACGGTCAAATGCCTTTTCCAGATCCACAAAACACATGTAGACTGGTTGGGCAAATTCCCATGAACCCTCGAGCACCCTGCGGAGGGTGTAGAGCTGGTCCAGTGTCCCGCGACCGGGACGAAAATCGCATTGTTCCTCCTGAATCCGTAATCTCCTCTCCAGTACCCTGGCGTAGACTTTCCCGGGGAGTCTGAGAAGTGTGATCCCCCTGTAGTTGGAACACACTCTCCGGTCCCCCTTTTTAAACAGAGGGACCACCACCCTGGTTTGCCACTGGCATAAAATTTCTATATTTTTATTTTATTTCCCTCAATCACCGAGTTTTACCAGCAGCATTTAAGACTCTTTTTGTAGCAATACCACATCTGACCAGGTGGGGGAGATCTAGATCTACTGGTGAGTGGGGATCAATCAGCTGATCATCTCAGGACACTTCCAGCCAATCAGCTACCGGGAGGCGGACCCGACTGCAACCCAACCTTTGTCCCAGGGTAGTTATAGTTACTGATAGTTACAGTGTTTCCATGGCAACCAGCTGGGTCAGCCAAGCAGCCGTGTCCCGTCCGTCCCCCCAGACCTGTTCTTTCTCTCACTTCCAACAAACAAGCAAACGGGGAAACAAGGAAACAAGAAAATGAGGAAAATGAGGAAAATGAGGAAACAAGGAAACGAGGAATCAAGCAATCGAGGAAACAAGGAAAAAGGCTTTTCTAGCTCTCTTCTGGACCGATCTGTCTTGTAACACGACTTCGTCTCGTGATCGCTGCCCCCATGAGGTCAGACGTGGTATTTCTACATAGAGTGGATTTGCTTGTTTATCACACATCAGTCATCAGTATTTACAGGATTGTCTGAGACAACTATCCCGTCACCAGTCACATGATCAATCATCATTATCAATCATCATGAGTTACTGTTAGATCATCATCCAGAAGCATCTTTCCTGGATTCACATTCACAGATCAGCCAACATTTTAATCTGGAACTGAAACGCTGAGACACGCTGGAGCTGAACGAGTCCCAGTCAGAGTCCACAAGTCTGACAAGAACGTCAAATGCAAATGAGGCGGACGATGATACGACCTTCCAGGGGATTTTGACTCGCCTCAGGGTTCAGGGTCTGGTCCCACCTCCTGATCTGCCAAACTCGGTATCGTCACAGAAACCTTGGCTGGCATGATCTCCAGTGGGTCTGAGCTCCGGGTGTACATGTAAGGAAACATCACGCCCGTGAACGTGTGCGTGAAGGTGTGCATGACTGTTTCTGTTTCAACATCCTCGAACGACAGCTCCCCCTCGTCGAAGTCCAGACAAACCCCGATCCACCGGGTCGCCCCCGCCTGCAGGTCTTGCTCCGAGCCCGATCCAGCTAACGCCTTGTATCTACCATCCTTGAGTGAAATCCTCCACCGCCGGTGCTTCGCTGGGTCGTCACCATCGGCTTCCAGCATTCCCACCTCCCAGTCAGTGTTGCCTTCAACATCCACTACCCACCTGTGATTCCCTGACGTCACCCCTTCGGAGCCCAGGACGCTGCGGGGGAACCTGGTCCTCTCCGGGTTGCTCGGCAGATCTCGTGACCCCCTGAATGTGACGCTCATCAGGTCGTCAGACACGACGAGTTCTGGGTCGGCGGTGTTTGGATCCAGGATCACGGAACTGTAGCCCACCATGTGCTTCATCTTATTCCAGATGTTGAAGGTCAGGTTGCCCAGATGTTTGGCCACATCTATCAAAGCCCCTGAAACCGGCTCCGGGTCCTGCAGAACCGGGCCCTGCTTGACTCTCCCGGCCGTCACCTTGTGGTTTAGCAGCAGCGAGACGTCTCCGTCTCGCAGCTCCGTCTCCGTCGCTCTGATCGTGTCTGAAAGACCATCCATGTCCCGGATCAGAGCCTCCACCTTCTCCTTCATCGCCCGACTCTTCTGCTCCTCCTCCTCCCTCAGCGCCTTCACCCTCGCCTTCTCTTCCTGATCCAGGAACTGGTGAAGCTTCTGAAACTGCTGCCGGATCTCCTTCTCGGTCTCCCGGGCCTGGACCCGGAGGTAGTCTGCAGTGAGGAGGCATTCCTCCGTCACCTGCTGGAAGAGCGTCAGCTTCTCCCGGAGGGGTGTCAGGCCTTTCTGCAGCTCCTGGCGGAGATCCCGGGCCGCCTCGTTGATGGGTCTGAACCGGTGGTTGCTGTGAGTCTCTGAGTCGCGGCAGACCAAGCAGATCAGCTCCTGGTGGTCCAGACAGAAGATCTTGAGCTTCTCACCGTGCAGGCTGCACATGTGCTCGGACCCTGCTGCTGCCCGCCGCTCCCCGTCCTTCAGAAAGGCCTCACACAGGTTCTTCAGCGCCAGGTTGCGAGGAGGGTTGCTCTTCGATGACCTCCTCTTGCAACACGGACACGGTCGTGTTTCCTTCTCCGCCCACCACGACTGAAGGCAGGCCCGGCAGAAGCTGTGGCTGCACGACAGGACGACCGGGTCTTTGAAAATTTCCTGGCAAATGGGACACGAGAGGTCTTCCCCCGAGCTGGAGGCCATGTTCTCTCCACTGGCGACGCTGGCGGTTCAGACTACTTACTTACTTTGACTTCTGATGTCTGAGGGCGTCGTCAGTCAGCAATGAGGACTGACGGTGTCCTGGTGAAGTTGGAGTGCAAACTCCAGTGTGTGTGTGTGTGTGTGTGTGTGTGTGTGTGTGTGTGTGTGTGTGTGTGTGTGTGTGTGTGTGTGTGTGTGTGTGTGTGTGTGTGTGTGTGTGTGTGTGTGTGTGCGCTTTATCTCACTTTACACGACTACTCCAGCGTGTACCAGCTTTTTCACATCACTGATTATTTTATCTTTACAGCTTCTGTGTTCAAAGGTTCCAGAACATTGATCCACTCAACCATTGGTCACGTGATTAAAACTGGAGCTAAAATTCTGAAACAGAAAACCACACTGACCACTAGGGACCAGATCCAGACCTGACAGTTCCTTTGCCTATAATTCTATCCCTCTAGTCAGAGGAAGTGCAGGTCCAGATCCGGACCCTTGTGGTCGGTTCTGCAGGTCTGGTTGCTTCCGCGTAGAAGCTCAAGCTTAACACATTCATGTTGTGTGTTTGCAGACATTCGTCCTCATGGACAACCCCAGCAACCTCTACACCAGGGGTGGCCAACCAGTCGGAAGCTAAGAGCCACAATTGGTTACTGTGTTACTGCAAAGAGCCATATCAACTACCCATGATCCCTCACTCCCTGCTCTCTCTGAGACATAAAAATACCATTATAAAACGGAAAGGTGAAATCCTGAAATCAGATGGATGAATGGATTGAAGAGTTCCTGTCTCAGAAAAAAAAAGACGAGCAAAAGACGACATGCAGAGCTACATCTGGAGAGGTTGACCAACTCGAGAAGGAGAGAAGTGAGGCCAATACAGTTAAACAGACCAGGTGGGCAGTGAGGTGCTTTGAAGACTGGTGCAAAGTCAAAGAAAGCCCCTTAGCTGTGATATAATGAGCGTATACCACGGCCTGTCGTGATGTATTGCTTAAATATTAATATTTAATTTATATTATATTTATATTATATTTATATTATATTTATATTATTATTATGTGTCTGCTTTTCTGTCTGACCTTTCAAAGCAACCAACTTGTGCTAGCAAAGTTCAGTCTCCTTTGAAAATTCCTGGTCAATGTTAGCATGGAATGAACTGAAGTGCCGCTGAAGATTTGAAGCCTTGAAATGCACTAATGATGCCTGACATATGAGGCAGAATGGCTTGCCATTACGTTCAACAAAAAAAAAACTATCCCACTCTGTTAAAAATGTCCTCTGTTAATTGATTCCCCACAGAATTAATTCCCCACACTCGCGAGTTCTCGCGAGATGTGATAGGAGCACGAGGAGCACGAGACAGCAGCAGCATTCAATGTCGAGCTGAAAAATACATTTCGGTTATCAAACAAATAGCAAGAATACATTAGTGAAAACTTATTTAACAGAGAGGTTATATAAGTATAAATAATCTGGATCAGGAAGAAACCTTAGATTCTCTGGAGGAGTATATGGAAGAAAATTATAATACGATTGTCATGGGTAAAAAAGATGGAGCTACCCCGAACGCCTCATCGTCCAAGAGATCCCGGGATGAAAAATCACCTGGAGCCATATCATCTCCAGGTAACACCACCACAGACGCCCTGCTGTCCATCGACGCCCGGCTAAATAGCTTTGAGAACCGTCTGTCCCTCCTTGACGTCTTGCACAGGGAGATACAAGCACTGCAGACCTCCCTGGAATTTAGCCAACGGCAGGTTGAATTGCTCGCGGATGAAAACCGGGATTTAAAGGAGTCAGTAAAACACCTAACAGAGGGCATGAGTCAGCTTAAAAGGGAGAATAAGTCCATGAAAGAGGCCAATTTAGACCTGCAAGCTCGGAGCATGAGAGACAACCTAGTGTTTTCTGGGATTCCGGAGAAGTCTGATGAAGATCCGGAACAAACCATCCAGGATTTCATCCGGAACCACCTGAAGCTTCCGGAAGACATGGCGAACTCCATCACGTTTCACCGCGTCCATCGCCTTGGAGGAAGAAGATTGGAAGCCCAGAGACCCAGGCCCATTGTTGCCAAGTTTGAACATTACAAGCAGAAGGAATACGTGAGGAGCCGTGGACCACAGCTAAGCGGATTGCCATTCTCCGTGAACGACCAGTTCCCCCGGGAGATCCTGGACCGTCGCCGAGTCCTCTTCCCGATCCGGAGGCGGCTCATTACGGAGGGATCTCGGGCTGTCATCACCGTGGATAAGCTGTACGTAAACGGACAACTGTACCGCGACCCCAACATCACTCCCTGGCTTTTCTAAAAAGGATGAGTACAAATTTACTTTTTTTTTTGGTTTTGTCTTTTTCTCTCCCACTAAATGGTGATTAGATGAAATATAGCTTCCTAACACTTGGTGCTTAGATTAGATATAGCTTTATAAACACTTGGTAATTAGATTAGAGATAGCTTTATAAACACTTGGTGATTAGATCAGATAAAGTTTCATAAACACTTTCGACACATATTAAGGTATTAATAATTCTTGATCTGCTAGTCTCAATGAGTTATAGCCACACATTGGTGATACTTTCTTTTTTTTCTTTTCTCTTCCCCTTCTTCTCTATCTTTTTTCTTTTTTCTTTTAATTATGATTAGAATTATTTCCCTCCCCCTCACCTCACCTCAATTGTCACACTCCTTTTTTCCTCTTTCCCTCCATGTCTCACTCTGCTGCACTTTCCGTTTGGTTAATTGGTACAAACACACATTTAGAATAACATGGCACAAACATATCCAACTCATGCAACATTACCATTTACATAATATTATTTTCAATGATTGGATTATGGATAAATTAAAGTTTGTCACCTGGAATGTAAACGGAGCCGGGAACAGATTAAAGAGATTAAAACTTCTTAACCAGATACAAACCCTGCAGGCAGACATTGTCCTAGTACAAGGAACACACTTAGTTAAAGCTTCAGCAGATACATTGGCCACGGCTTAATTCCGCATGTTTTCTCAGCCTGTTACAACTCCAGCGAAGAGGGCTAGCCATTCTTATTCATAAAAGAATACATTTTACTGTAAAGGACACACACATTGACTCAGAGGGTAGATATTTAATATTAATCTTGTAAATTCAAAGCTTGAATCTATGTATTTCTAATGTATATGGTCCAAATGTTGATGACTCCTCGTTTTTTCCCTCTTTTTTCACCTCACTTTCTGCTCACCTAGACAACACAGTCATCATCGGAGGAGACCTCAACATGGTTCTGGACCCTGGAGTGGACAGGCTCAGTAATGCAGGCGGACACAGGAGTTGGCAGTCAGCAAGTATTGTTAAGCAATACATGAATGATCTGGGTCTTTGCGATACATGGCGCTCTTTACACCCAACCCTTAGGAACCACACTTTCTTCTCAGCTGTTCATCACTCATACTCTAGGTTAGATTATTTTTTAGTCAGTAGCTCTCTGATGAGAGATATCTCAGAATCACAAACTCACCCAATTAATATTAGCGATCACGCACCTGTTTCTTTCACTCTGGGGAAGAGGGGGAGCGTATCATCCTCCAAAATTTGGAGATTTAATACATCATTGCTCAAAGACCCCGACTTTACTAATTTTTTTAAGAAAGAATGGGATATATAAAATAACGACCAGCCGGAAATATCAGCGAGCGTTCTATGGGAAGCAGGAAAAGCAGTAATGCGAGGCAAAATAATTTCCTTTTCCTCAAATAAGAAAAGGAAAGACAACTTAAAAACAAAAGAATTAGAATGTGAAATAAAGACGCTAGAGGAGGCCTTCCAGACCTCTGCAGATGAACGTATCCTTAACAGAATAAGGAAAACTAAAATAGAATTAAATAAAATAATTGATGAAAAAACGCAGTTTCTAGTACAAAGGCTTCACCTGGAAAATTTTGCACACGCTAACAGATCGGGAAAATATTTAGCCAATCAATTAAAAATAAACAAAGAAAAAACAACCATAACATCTATTAAGGACTAGTCAGGGGAAGTTACACATGATCCCTGTTTAATAAATTCAGTCTTTAGAGACTTTAACTATAAATTATACTCGTCACAAATTGAACCATCTGACCAATCCATTAATGAGTTTCTTGGAGAAATTAATCTGCCGAAGTTACATCAGGAACAGGTTACGAATTTAGACTCACCGCTCTCAATAGGAGAACTCCAGGAAGCTCTTCAACATATGCCCAATAATAAAACTCCGGGCCCAGATGGTTTCCCAGCTGAATTTTATTTATTTATTTATATAGCACCAAATCATACAATATAAATGCAACACATGGTGCTTTACACACAGAATAAAATAACAATCAGAAAACACAATTTAAAACATCCCATACGACCCCTACCCCCACCCCCCACGCGTACACACACACTCACTCACACTCATATACATGTGCACACACACACACACACACACACACACACACACACACACACACACACACACACACACACACACACACACACACACACACACACACACACACACACACACACACACACACACACACAGTAAGTGGACTGGTGACATGGCTTAGCACTAACGATCCAGGTGAGGAAAACACTACCTATGGGTGGCCGTCCACACCGAGAGGCATCACCGGCCATGACCACAAGGAGCATCGCCACAGAGACCCCCCCAACCCGGACAGACCGGGGCAGACCCCACACAGAAGGTGGAGTCCCACCCCCAGCTACCCAGGCCTGAGGGATCCCCATGACACGACACCCCCATGGGCAGAGCAGGCACACCTCCCAGTGTGGACGACCCCCCTGAGGAAACACTGGAGCTAAAAACTAAAAGATTAAAAGAAAGTAAAAAATGCCTAAAAGTGTAAAATTTTAGAGAAATCTATACAAAACTTAAGATGAATAATAAATAACATAAAATAGATAAAAAGTCATTAAAAATTGATTAAAGGTTTAAAGATAATAAAAGAGCTAAATAAATAAACACAATAGATGAAAAGACTAGGTAAATGAGATCAGATAAAAGCCAAGCTAAAAAGGTGTGTCTTGAGCCTCCTTTTAAAAATATCAACGTTCTCTGCGGCCCTGAGGTTCTCTGGCAGGCTGTTCCATAAAGAAGGGCCATAATGGCTGAATGCAGCCTCACCGTGGGTTTTGGTCCCGGTTCGGCGAATGGTTAAAAGGCCGGTGCCAGAGGACCTCAGGGTCCGTGAGGGTTGATACGGTAAAAGCAGGTCAGATAAATAAGATGGCCCAAGGCCGTTAAGACACTTAAAAACCAGTAAAAGAACCTTAAAATCAATCCTGAAGCGGACGGGGAGCCAATGCAGCGATTTTAAAACAGGTGTAATGTGCTCCCGCCCTCTGGTCCTCGTCAGCACGCGAGCGGCTGAATTCTGTAGTAATTGTAAGTTCTTAATACTCTTTTTAGGAAGACCAGAGAGCAGGGCATTACAATAATCTAAACGACTAGAGATAAAAGCATGCATCAGCACCGCTGGCCTGAGAGAGAAATGGGCGGACTCTGGTTATGTTCTTAAGATGGTAAAAACCTATCTTCGTAATATTCTTTATGTGTGGAATAAAAGTGAGCTCAGAGTCAAAAATAACACTCAGGTTCTTTACGCATTGCGAAGGTTTAAAATCTTGTAGTTTTGGTAAAAGTTTCTCTCTCTGGCCTTCAGGACCAATAACTAAAACCTCTGTTTTGTCCTGGTTGAGCTGTAGGAAATTATCTGCCATCCATGACTTAATATCTAAAATACAGTTAAAAAGGGGGGGCCAAGTGGCCCTGTGTCATCAGGAGACACGGCGATGTACAGCTGTGTGTCATCAGCGTAGCTGTGGAAGCTGGAAACTGACCCATGTCTGAAGCTGATGACATCCCCCAAGGGAAGCATGTAAAGGTTAAAAAGAAGCGGACCTAAAATTGACCCTTGGGGGACCCCACACTTAATTTCATGCTTTCTGGAGGAACATGTATCCAAACTTACAAAGAAAGATCGATCTGTGAGATAGGAGAGGAACCAGTTAAAAACAGTACCGGAGAGGCCCACCAGGTGCTTCAGTCTGTTTAATAAAATGTGATGGTCGACTAACACATATGTGAGATTTGTTCAAACTTGTCTTTAATTGTTCAGACGCAAGAATCACGACTCCTTGAACATGAAAAATTAACTTTGAATGGCAAAAAACAGTTTTTTGAACTTAAATATGCTTACCACTTACTCAATCAGCCTTTCTCCATCACAGGGTGAGTACAATGGATGACTCTTCAAACACACGTGGTCACATGACCAAATTTGTCTATGGTTGTTCATAAACAAGGGGTGGCTCAACTTCCCCACAGGCTCAAATCACCCCGTTCTCCCCTATTATTCAATAAATTGGAACTGTATGGGATAAGGGGGTATGCATTACAGTGGGTTAGAAGCTACTTAAAGAACAGGAAACAATTTGTGAAGATGGGAGAAAATCAGTCACAATTTTTGGACATTGAGTGTGGAGTCCCCCAGGGGTCAGTGTTGGGTCCTAAACTGTTTATTATCTACATCAATGACATATGCATTGTATCACAAATATTGAAATTCATACTATTTGCCGATGACACAAACATATTTTATTCTGGTGAGAATTTACAGCAACTTTTGGACAATATTACTTCAGAATTTGGCAAAATTAAAAAATGGTTTCACAATAATATAATAGTTATCATTAAACTTAAACAAAACAAAAATGATGGTATTTGGAAACAATAAACACAATCAAGCACAGGTACAGATTGAGGGTGTAAACATTGAAAGAGTACATGACACTAAATTTGTTGGGGTAATTATAGATGACAAGATTTGCTGGAAATCTCATATTAAACACATCTACAACAAAATATCTAGCATCTCAGTTCTGGCCAGAGAAAAGCAATTCCTGGATAACAAATCACTCCACATTCTATTCTGTTCCCTAGTTTTGCCTTATCTAAGTTACTGTTTAGAGGTTTGGGGAAATACGTATAAAAGTTCACTGCAACCACTATTTATACTTCAGAAAAGAGCCATAAGGATCATTCATAAGGCTGGTTTTCATGAACACACCAATTCCTTATTCTTCAATTCTAAAATAATCACATTTTTTGACATAGTGGAATTTCAAACTGCACAATTCATGTATGGAACAACTTAACTAGGAACAACTTATTACCATCTCACTTACAGGAAATGTTTTATGACAGAGAGGGGAAGTATAATTTTCAATTCAATTCAATTTTTATTTATTTTTTATTTATATAGTGTCTAATACAACAAAAGTTGTTTCCAGACGCTTTCCAGAGACCCAGAACATGACCCCCGAGCAATTATAACATAAACAATGAATTTAAGGGGTACTTTAAATTTTAGGACTTGCAGAACACGAACAACAATGAAAAGATTTTCTATATCCGTCAGTGGAGTTAAACTATGGAACAGAATGGATTCAGAATTAAAACAATGTCCAAACATTAACCAGTTTAAACACAAATATAAAAACATGATTTAAACAAGGTACAAAGATGAAGGGGTTTAGCGGCTTTTAGGGGCCTGATATAAAACTATTGGTGAACGGGTAGATCTGTGTATATTGATGTACAGATGCAGCTAATTATATGTGTATGTACATATATATATATATATATATATATATATATATATATATATACAGTATATGTAGGTATGTATGGGTGTATGCGTATGTATAAGTGTGTATATATATACAGTGTGTGTGTGTGTGTGTGTGTGTGTGTGTGTGTGTGTGTGTGTGTGTGTGTGTGTGTGTGTGAATATGTGTGTAAGTAGATATATATAGATATAGAGCAGATGCAGTTAATAGAGACAGTATAGTGTAAATAAGTACATTTATATAAATATTTATATGGGCATGTGTGTACAAATATATATAAATATTCAACTATGTGTATGTATGTATAGATATGTGTGTGAGTATAATTACAGTATATAATAATAATAGTAATAGTAATAATAATAATAATAATAATAATAATAATAATAATAATAATAATAATAATAATAATAATAATAATAATAATAATAATAATAATTATTATTATTATTATTATTATTATTATTATTATTATAATGTAATATAGCAGTGTGAGTACAGTGTGTGAGTATTTATAAATACAGGTTAAATGATTAGTGAATGGGGTAGGATTAAAAAAAAGTGTACACTTCTTCCTACTCCTTTTTGCACTTGTAAATGAAGATATTAAGTGTTAAAGTATGACATTCTTTGTTTTGTTGTTTTTTTTTCTTATCTTCTCTTGAATTGTTGTTTTTTACATGTACAAAATAAATCAAATCAAATCAAATCATCCAGAAGCATTTTTCCTGGATTCACGTTCACAGATCAGCCAACATTTTGATCTGGAACTGAAACGCTGAGACACGCTGGAGCTGAACAAGTCCACAAGTCCGACAAGAATGTGAAATGCAAACGAGGCGGACGATGATACGACCTTCCAGGGGATGTTGAATCGTCTCAGGGTTCAGGGTCTGATCCCTCGTCCTCATCTGCCAAACTCGGTATCGTCACGGAAACCTTGACTGGCATGATCTCCAGTGGGACTGAGCTCCGAGTGTTCATGTAAGGAAACATCTCGCCCGTGAACGTGTGCGTGAAGGTGTGGATGGCTTCTTCTGTTTCAACATCCACGAACGACAGTTCCCCCTTGTCGAAGTCCAGATGAACCATGATCCCCCGGAGCTTCCCCACCTGCAGGTCTTGCTCCGAGCCCGATCCAGCCAACGCCTTGTATCTACCATCCTTGAGTGAAATCCTCCACCGCCGCGGCTCTGCTGTGTCGCCACCATCGGCTTCCAGCATTCCCACCTCCCAGTCAGCGTTGCCTTCAACATCCACTACCCACTGGTGAGTCCCTGACTTCACCACCTCGGAGCCCAGGACGGTGCTGGGGAACCTGGTCCTCTCCGGGTTGCTCGGAAGATCTCCCGACCCCCCGAATGTGACACTCATCAGGTCGTCAGACACGACGAGCTCTGGGTTGGCGGTGTTTGGATCCAGGATCACGGGACTGTAGTTCACCCTGTCCCTCATCTTCTTCCAGACGTTGAAGGTCAGGTTGCCCAGATGTTTGGCCACATCTATCAAAGCCCCTGAAACCGGCTCCAGGTCCTGCAGAACCGGGCCCTGCCTGACCCTCGAGGTCAGCACCTTGTGGTTGAGCAGCAGCGAGACGTCTCCGGCTCTCAGCTCTGTCTCCGTCGCTTTGATCGTGTCTGAAAGAGCGTCCATGTCCCGGGTCAGAGCCTCCACCTTCTCCTTCATCGCCCGACTCTTCTGCTCCTCCTCCTCCCTCAGCGCCTCCATCCTCGCCTTCTCTTCCTCTTCCAGGAACTGGTGAAGCATCTGAAACTTCTGCCGGATCTGCTTCTCGGTGTCCCGGGCCTGGAACCGGAGGTAGTCTGCAGTGTAGATGCATTCCCCCGTCACCTGCTGGAAGAGCGTCAGCTTCTCCCGGAGGGGTGTCAGGTCTCTCTGCAGCTCCTGGCGGAGATCCCGGGCCGCCTCGTTGATGGGTCTGAAGCTGTGGTTGCTGTGAGTCTCAGAGTCCCGGCAGACCAAGCAGACCGGCTCCTGGTGGTCCAGACAGAAGATCTTGAGCTTCTCACCATGCAGGCTGCACATGTGCTCGGGCCCGGCTGCCGCCCACCGGTCCTTGTCCTGCAGAAAGGCCTCGCACAGGTTCTTCAGCGCCAGGTTGCGAGGAGGGTCAGTCCTCGATGACTTCCTCTGGCAGCACGGACACGGTCGTGTTTCCTTCTCCGCCCACCACCTCAGGAGGCAGGCCCGGCAGAAGCTGTGGCTGCACGACAGGACGACCGGGTCTTTGAAAATGTCCTGGCAAATGGGACACGAGAGGTTTTCCCCCGAGCTAGAGGCCATGTTCTTTTCGGGCGACGCTGACGGTTCAGACTGTCAGTTACTTTGACTTCTGATGTCTGAGGGCGTCGTCAGTCAGCAATGAGGACTGACGCTTTCCTGGTTGAGTTGGAGTGCAAACTCCAGTGTTTGTGTGCGCCTTATCTCACTTTAAAAGACTACTCCAGCGTGAACCAGCTTTTTCATATCACTGATTATTTTATCTTTACAGCTTCTGTGTTCAAAGGTTGCAGAACATTGATCCACTAAACCATTGGTGACGTGATTAAAACTGGAGCTCAAATTCTGAAACAGAAAACCACACTGACCACTAAGGACCAGATCCAGACCTGACAGTTCCTTCGCCTATAACTCTATCCCTCTTGTCAGAGGAAGTTCAGGTCCACATCCGGACCCCTGCAGCCCCATTTCCTGGCCACTAAACTTTCCTCCCTCTTTCACCTGGAGGATAAGTTAATTCTGTGGATCCTGGACTTTCTCACCAACAGGACTCAGAGGGTCCGGGTCAACAACTTTCTCTCTGACTTCTGCTCCACCTCCACCGGCTCCCCCCAGGGCTGTGTTCTCTCCCCCCTGCTTTTCATCCTCTACACCGATGACTGCAGAGCCACTCAGCCCAGCCGCCATCTGGTCAAGTACGCTGACGACACAGTTCTCCTGTCGCTGCTGTCAGGCCCCTCACAACACCACGGACCCGCTCTGCAGGAGTTCGTGGAGTGGTGTGACAGCTCCAAACTGGAACTAAACCCCAGCAAGACCAAAGAGATGGTGGTGACCTTCTCCAGCAGACAGAGGGATCTGGCTGCTGCAGTCACCACCACCATCCACGGGAAGCCAGTGGAGGTAGTCGAGGAGTACAAATACCTGGGCACCATCTTTGACAACCTCCTGAAATTCTCTGCCAACACAGAGGAGATTCTCAGGAAGTGTCACCAACGGCTGTACCTCCTCAGGAAACTAAACTCCTTTGGAGTCAGCACTCACATCATGATGACTTTCTAATATGCCTTCCTGGAAAGCATCATGACCTTCTCCATGACCTGCTGGTTCCACTCCCTCAGCACCCAGAACAGGAACAGACTGCAGAGCACAGCATCATTGTGCTCGAAAATCACCGGCCTGCCGGTCAGAACTCTGTCTGTGGTTTACAACCAACAGGCCCTCAGTCAGGCAGATAAAATCATCAATGACCCCTCCCACATACTTCCCCCCGCACTTCAGTGGCTCCCCTCCAGGAAGCGCCTCTGCTGCACCGCCTGCAGGACTGAGAGAAGGAGAGCTACTTTTGTCCCCAAAGCTACCCTGCTTTTTAACTCCAGCTGCTAAACACCATCCCCCCCTGCCATTTTGAGAGTGGATTTTTTTCCCTCCAAGTTATTTGCATCACAAATGCAAAATTCAACACGAGCGCACGCGCGCCCGTATAGTTCAAGCAGGTGACCCTTCCCCTGTACAGCGACGCAGGTTCGATTCCAGTAGCGGCATATTTTGCCACCACTTCCTAAGGGTCTGTCTTTCACTGCACCATCAAATAAAGTCGCAAGAGCCGCATGACCCCAGGCAAAGAGCTGCATGCGGCTCGCGAGCCGCGGGTTGGACACCCCTGCTCTACACCATCATCCAGCCAGACCTGCCGGCATCCAACGGCATTATCCACATCATCAACAAGCCTGTCACGAACACACCTGGGGTCCGTTTCACAAAGCAGGTTCAACAAACTCTGAGTCTAATCCTGAACTCTTAGTTGATCTACTCTGAGATCAGAAACTCTGAGTTTTCGGTTCCAGAACAGCGGATTTGAGGTAATTTACTCAACTCTAAGTAGTTTCACCTGAAGTTAAGCGCGAGCGTGAGGGAAATCAAAAGCCAGCATCAGTAGAGCGCTGATACAAGGATTCACCATGGCAACCGGCGACACAAAAGAGCGACATACTTTTTCTTTTTTTTCTTTTTAACTTTATTTATCTTTTCAATTTACAAAATCCCTTTGAGGAAACATTAGTTTGCATCTCAAGATCCACATACTTCACGCCACTGGAGTTAGAAGTGTTAATACGTGCATATGGCGAGTATGAGAGCATATTTTGGAAAAAAAAATGAAATTTTATTGTCATTTAGATCAGGGTCGTCAATTGGGTACGGCAGCTGCCACACCTCGGCTTCAGGGGAGAATGTAAATGTTTTTTTTTTTTTAAATACATTTATGGAATTACTCTGTGTCTATTTGTATTGATTTATTCTATTACTTCATACATATAAAATAACTACAAATGCATATCAGAACAACATGATGGATTTCAGCAGAGCCGCCTGGGAGATTTGCGAGGCCCTGTGCGAAATGGCTGGGGGGGGCCCTCGAGCGTGAGCGTTGCGAGCGCGCGCAAAATTTTTGGGTTTTTTCCGGGTCGGAACGGGTGTCTATATGCGCAATTTTAACTCTCCAATTAGCAAAATACTGGATACCTTCCCCTGCCTCATCATCATTTGGCTTGCCCCGGTCGGATCGGTGATTTTTGTAACAAATTTATCAAACGTGCCTTTCAGAGAGGCATTAAACTCTTCCATTTTTTTTTTTTTCTTTTTTCATCCCCTGATGAAAATTTCCTGATTCTGTCTCGTTCTCTCGACAGACTAATACACATTTAGGTCTGTAGTGGAACGTGACTGTTGATATTTATAAGGGAAAAAAACGAAAAAAAAAAAAATTGAAAAAAAAAAAAAATTTGAAAAAAAAAAAAAAAAAAACGGCTCATAGCGCGAGGCCCCGTGCGGTCGCACGGTTCGCACACCCCTTGCGGCGGCCCTGGATTTCAGTAGGTATTATCTTTCCCAACACTTGTACCCCCCTCCCCTCATATCTTGAAATGGGATGTCCCAGAGTCCCTGACGACAGTGGTCTCTATCAATCTGGTTTTTAACGCGCTCTGCAGTGTTACTAACTTACAAAAATGAAAAGGAAGCAGACAACCACGCAATTAAAAAAAAAGAAAGAAGGCAAGTGATGGGTCCAGAAGATATTAACGAGGCTGTTAGCCACTGATGGATTAATTATGCAAGTTCATCTCAAAGTAAGATATAAATCCTCTTATACATCTGTTTAAGGGAAATATTTATCTAATATATCTTTTTTTTACTCTCCCTCTCCTTTTTGCATTTGGACTTTAACTGTTTGAAGTTAAACTGGGATGTCCCTGTGATATTGTTGCACTGACATCGTGAATAAAGTGAACGAGTTAAATTGCGTTTGTTAGATAAGCCTTTTCTGCTCTCTAACTCTGCTCTTGCTGTCCGTGGTGCAGAAAACGGATGCGTATCGCGTAAAGACCCATTGGCTGAATTGACGCCACTGAGGGAGGAGACGGAGAGAAACTCCAGGTTCACTGAAATAAACCTGGTCCCGACCAGGTTAGGTTCAGAGCGTCTGTTACTACGGTAACTGACCGAGAGCTTAAGTTACCTCTCTTTGTGAAACAGGCTAGAGTTACTCCTCTTTCTCTGGTTTGAGTTACTGCTGCTGCGTGACAACAAAGTGAGTTCAAGGGTCCCTTCCATCAACAGGAAAATGTTCTCATCAACAAAACAAATAAAACATTTTTTAATAACAAAATAACATATTTGAACCATTTTTCAGACTATAAAATAACTGAAAAAAATCTGAAAAATTGTTCAAATATGTTATTTTGTTACTTGAAAATTTTTTAATCTGTTTATGTAAAATATGCTTTGTTGATGAGAAAATATGTTTCTCTATTTTTCTTATTTTTGTTAGGGGGATATATATATTGTTTTTGGCACTAGCTTGTTCTCTATAGCTGATATAACATGAATTACTCCTATGTGGGATCAATAAAGTTCTTATTTTTGCCACCTGAGAAAATTAAATATATTATATTTGGTACCTAACTGTTTCCCAAGTATATTAGTGCGTGTGTGAATGAATAAATGAGACGTAAAACGTACATTTCTTTGTAGAAAGCTGCTTTATGAAAATAAGTCCATTTACTTGTATTAGTTTACATCGCAGTCTTGCCACATCTAATATGGTGGCGACGTTGACGTATCGCAGCAGCTCCATGGAAGGAGGAGGAGACATGTCTATGGTCTTGACGTCATCACTTGGCGGAGCCGCCATTTTGGAAGCTACCTGATCTGCTCTTCGGACCACTGTGTACAGACGTGCTTCTTCTTCATTGTGTCTTAGTTGTAATAGTTACTTTCCGTTATTCTGTAACCATGGTAACCCGTTGCTGTGTTGTGGGGTGCGGCAGCTCCACAGATAACAGACGTGGGGAAAAGATCACTAATGGTTTAACTTTTCACCGCCTTCCTGCTCGGAGGTAGAACCAAACAAACAAACACACAGACCGGGGTCGGATCATTCACAAGGGTTTTATTCCCCACTTCTCCAGCTAAACGCAGTTGCTGGCCAGCTCTCTGCGGTGCAATTAACTCCAATCTTCAGATAAAACTAGTTTGATGAGGAAAAAATATTAACTCTATTTGTAGCTGCAGAGGAAAAAAATAATCCCACGAGGAAAACAGAAATATTGCTCACGCCTCGGAGCCTCTTCCGCATAATATAGCGGTCAAAAAAAGAAAAGAAAAAAGTAAGAGTAATACAAAACATGTACTGTATGTTGTACTATTATACTAATTTATTGAAACACATGGCGAGTCAAACATTTACCAAAGCAGCTGCCAAACACTCCTAAACAAGGTAGCCGGAGACGTGGGTTGTGCAGAACTGCAGCAGTAAATCCTCATCGGAGCTCCACTCTTTGATAGGGATTTCATATGAACCCAAACCGTTAATAATCATTATTTTCTCCATATACTGCTCCCTGGCTTCCTTGTTTAAGGTATCCCAGTAAATTACAGTTCCTTTCCGGCATTTTAACATGTTTTTTTTGCGTTCCGTCTGTTCACTTGGTGCTACTACACTGCTGTTTGTTTACACCAGCCCCCGAATCTCGCGCTCAGAAGGCACGCCGGTTTCCCCCAGTGTCCAGCAGCGGTACTGCAACAAAAAATCCCATGGGGCCCAGAAAGCTTTTTTCCCATAGACCGCAATAGTAAAAGAGAAGCCTCTAAAACTGTTCACAGGACACCTCCAGCTGTAATCACCGGCAATTACTAATCTTTGTATTCTATATTTTTAAGTCATGGACTTTATATCCGTCAAAAATGTTTTATAACGGCCAGAAAAGTCAAAGAAAAGTCTCTTTCTGGGCGTGACGTCACGGCTGACGTCACAGCCGTGTCCGTGCATTCCACGGATATATTATATTAATATATATTATGTAATTATATTATATTAATACATTAATAATATATGTAATACTATACATGTAATAATATACATGAATTAATATATTATATTAATACATATTATATTAATACTCGCGTCATTGCCCCGGGGCATGATGGGAGGCCCCAGAGCATGATGGGAGGTGACTCAACTGCGCATGCTCTATGGGCCCGTGTACGCGGAAGTAACCCCGGAAGTCAGAAATGTTTTCGGCACATAGGCTGGCTGAGCAAAATGCATTGAAATGAATGGGCGGCCATTTTTGGTCTTCCATCCAGTTCTATAATACATCCATGGTTTACACTCACAACGCTGCCAACATGGCCGCCGCGTCCCAGAATGCAACTTGGCGACCAAGCCCTATTAAGTGAACCTTGAACCTTGATGCGCATTCCTCATGGCGCCCCCAGGCGGCCAGCGGCGGTACTGCGTCCTCAGCTTCAGAGAAAGAATCACACACGGACACACGTTTATTTCAAACTCCAATGGCTTTATTTATGTATATAGATTTGTAGATATTTATATATATTATATATATATATATTTATATATTTATGAAACAACTATGACTCAGTTGTTGATTATCATCTTTTGTTCAGGTGAGTTCAGACAACACGAAGACCGGGTCACATGATCATATCTACAAAAGTCAAGGAGACGTGCGCAGCCGTCACACACACACACACACTGACAGACAGGAGCGTGCACGTGGTTCTGTCTGCACGAAGAGCTGAAAGTCGCTCAAGAGGACGAGCGGGGTGGGCGTGGCCTGAGGGGCGGTCTGGGTGACAGGGGGCGTGGTCTGTATGACATGGGGCGTGGTCTAGGGGGCGTGGTCTGGAGGTTCTGTTGCATAGATAGAAGCAAACAAGAGACGATGGAGGGAGAAGGTGAAGCACACTGAGGAAACACTGAACACACACATATACACACACACACATATACACACACACACACACACACACACACACACACACACACACACACACACACACACACACACACACACACACACACACACACACACACACACACACACACACACACTCACTGACGATGACGAGGGCGGGGCCTCGGGGGATCAAACGCCCATTGATGTGATTCAGACCAGTTTAAACCCAGTTCAAACGTGATTCAGACCAGTTCAAACCCGGTCTAGACCAGTTTAAACCAGTTCAAACCCGGTCTAGACCAGTTTAAACCAGTTCAAACCTGGTCCAGACCAGTTCAAACCCAGTCCTGATCAGTTTAAACCAGTTCAAACCCGGTCAAGACCAGTTTAAACCAGTTCAAACCCGGTCAAGACCAGTTTAAACCAGTTCAAACGTGATTCAGACCAGTTCAAACCTGGTCCTGACCAGTTTAAACCAGTTCAAACCCGGTCTAGACCAGTTTAAACCAGTTCAAACCTGGTCCAGACCAGTTCAAACCCAGTCCTGATCAGTTTAAACCAGTTCAAACCCGGTCAAGACCAGTTTAAACCAGTTCAAACCCGGTCAAGACCAGTTTAAACCAGTTCAAACCCGGTCTAGACCAGTTTAAACCAGTTCAAACCTGGTCCAGACCAGTTCAAACCCAGTCCTGATCAGTTTAAACCAGTTCAAACCCGGTCAAGACCAGTTTAAACCAGTTCAAACGTGATTCAGACCAGTTCAAACCTGGTCCTGACCAGTTTAAACCAGTTCAAACGTGGTCCAGACCAGTTCAAACCAGTTTAATTGCTGATGATGGGGGCGGGGCCTCTGGGGATCAGGTGGGCGGTGCATTCAGGGGGAGGATGAGTAGGGTCGTTTCCTCAGTGCGTCCCACCTGGCAGTGTTTGGGGGCGTGGCTTCGTCGGGGGGGCGGGTCCAGTCTGGGGGGCGTGGCTTCGTCGGGAGGGAGGGGGTCCAGTCCGGGGGTGCGGGTCATTCCTACCAGAACATGCAGAACACGGAACACGGAACACGGACAGCGAACAGCTAGTTTCCAGATGCAGGTTGAGGTTTTCTGTCCTCTCTTTTCGAGCGGCGGCGGCGGCTTGAGGCTACACGGAACACGACGGGCCGGGCGCACCACTCGCGCCGGCTCGGAACATATTGCTTCGGACCACCAGACTCTGTAAATAACGTCATGCATGCCACATAGGTGATATCATGTTTGTACAAAAAGAACGGCGACGCCCAGAGCCGTCGTCACGGAAACAAAACCTCTCAAGTCTCTTTAGCGGTGAAGTTCGGCGGGAACCGATTTTCCTGAATACAGATCCAGGAGCTCCCGACCTCCAAGCCGGGCGTCTCAGTCCGTTCGGAGGATGGCGAGGGTCTCCGGTGGGGGGTGGGGGCTCCGGAGGGGCGGCAGGAAGTCCTGAGGGAGGTTTCTCAAGTCCAGACACCAGAACCGGGTTCCGGCGCCGCGTCGGGTCTGATGGGAGGCTGCAGCGACCTCCGACCTCCGGAGCCTCGGCGACCTTTGACCCCGAGCGTGTCGGGGGAATGGGGGTTGTCATGGAAACAACAGAAAACCACTTTGGCAGAACATGGTTAAAGCTATGCTGGCTGCTGATTGGCTGATTGGCCTCTCACACTTCCTGTTCAGCTGTGTCCCGCCTCAGGCTCCGCCTCCACGACTGACTGAGGGGCGTCGACCTAGTCAGACGACGCCCACAGTATGTAAACATGCACTTAGATGTTAAAGAAACTAAAATTAAATCCTTCTGGTTCATTAGACCCAAAACCAATCAAACCTTCAGAGGTCAGGGTCCCTCACGTAGACCCGTTCAAACCAGTTCAAACACGGTCCAGACCCGTTTAAACCAGTTCAAACATGGCCCGACCAGTTCAAACCTGGTCCAGACCAGTTTAAACCAGTTCAAACCCAGTCCAGACCAGTTCAAACTTTGGTCAAGACCAGTTTAAACCAGTTCAAACCTGGTCCAAACCAGTTCAAACCATTTAAAACCAGTTCAAACCCGGTCCAGACAAGTTCAAACCTGGTCCAGACCAGTTCAAACCAGTTTAAAGTGGTCCACAGCAGTTCAAACGTGGTCCAGACCAGTTTAAACCAGTTCAAACGTGGTCCAGACCAGTTTAAACCAGTTCAAACGTGGTCTAGACCAGTTTAAACCAGTTCAAATCCAGTCCAGACCAGTTCAAACCTGGTCAAGACCAGTTTAAACCAGTTCAAACGTGATTCAGACCAGTTCAAACTCTGTCCAAACCAGTTTAAACCAGTTCAAACCATTTTATACCAGTTCAAACCTGGTCCAGACCAGTTCAAACCAGTTTAAAGTGGTCCACACCAGTTTAAACCAGTTCAAAACATGGTCAAGACCAGTTCAAACCTGGTCCAGACCTGTTTAGACCAGTTTAAAAGTGGTTCAGCCCTTTTTGGTTGAAATCTCTTTGTGTTTCTGTCCCGCTCTGTTCCATCACGGAGCAGGACCGTTTAGAGGCGGGGCTTCTGCTCACATCTCCAGGGAGGCGGGGCTTACAGGGAGGCGGGGCCTGTAGCGGGACCCGAGCTCGGACTCTCCTCCAGCTGAGAGTCGGTTCTCATCCGAGGACAGAAACCGGTCAGAAGCTCCAAAGTACAACAAACCCAAATGATAAATAATCAAACTCCCATTTAATGTTTGACACAGTTTCTGCATTCGAACTGCATTTGCTGCCCAATGTAGTCGGATCAATCACATGTGGCGCGGCACAATAAAGTAATCGCACGTCTTCGGGGGGGCAGGAGAGGGGGGGTGGGGGCGCTAGGTGGCCAACAGGAAGTAAAGCGTAGCTGCAGGTTTCCGAGCCCAACATCAGGTTACCATGACGACACACGTGGCATAAATATCAGAGCTGTAAAAAGAGTCCACGGCAGATTCTCCTCATTCACGTACGGCACCGTCACCACGCTGCAGCCTCACACTTAGATTCATATATCTCCAAAATATTAAAAAGTACTTAATATAAAAATACAGAAGAATCGTAAAAAAATGAGCAAAACATTGAATTTTATATGAAAACCATGCAAGAGAGATCCTCCACGTAGTCGGAACCGCGGGGGGGGAAAGAAAGGGATGAGGGGAGGCGGATCAGAGGAGCGGGCCGGGCCGGCGGCGCGCTAGCGGCTAGCCGGGGGCGGGCGACCGGCAAATTAGTAGCGGGCCAGCGACGGGCCAAGGGCAGGCGACCAGCGTGCTAATGGCAAGCTAGTAGCGGGCCAGCGACGAGCCAAGGGCAGGCGACTGACGTGCTAGCGGCAAGCTAGTAGCGGGCCAGCGACGGGCCGAGGGCTAGCCGGGGGCGGGCCAAGGGGGGTCGACCGGCGTGCTAACGGCAAGCTTGTGGCGGGCCAGCGACCGGCCGAGTGCGAGCGACCGGCGTGCTAGCGGCTAGCCGGGGGCGGGTGACTGGCGGGCCGAGGGCGGGCGACCGGCGTGCTAACGGCAAGCTAGTGGCGGGCCGAGGGCAGGCCAGCGACGAGCCAAGGGTGGGCGACCAGCATGCTAACAGCTAGCCAGGGGCGGGCCGAGGGCAGGCAGTGGGCGACCGGCGTGCTAACGGCTAGCCAAGGGTGTGCGACCGGCGGGCCGCTCCTCATGTAAACATCGTAGAGGTTCGGGGACTCGGGTCGGCAGTGACAACAGAACTTATTTTCCTTTTGGTCGCGTCTGGAGGAAAGGGGGCGGGGTCAGCGTGGGGGGCGGGGCCTCCACGACAATGGCAGAAAACAACACCCTATAAAATATGGCTCTGAGGACGTAGAAAAAGCTTCTCAGAGGGGAGAAGATCAACTCATCGTGACGGGGGGGGCATGGCAGTAGTATCACTTCAGGCGGGTCGGCCGGCGGCTGCTGGGGGGGGAGCGAGGAAGGCTCCCCACCCCCCCCGGCGGGTCGGGGGTCCGGTCTCCTCAGACAGGAAGTGGACAGACCGACGGACCGATGCAGCCTGTTACGGGGAGACGGGGGGGCAGGAACCACGCCGCCGGGTCGGGGGGGTAAACGTTCGGTCCTTCAACATGCAACACGACGACGGAGCAGCAGACACGAGGGGGGGCAGAGGGGGGCGGTGTAGTGTCACGCTCACGAGACGTTCAGGAATCAAACCAGCAACAACATTCAGTAAAGAAACTACGGAGACGTCGACATCTAAGAGAGAGAGACTTTAAATCCTGGGGGGCGACGGGGGGGCGAAGCGTATTTACATCCGGGGGGGTGGAGCGAGGGATGGATGGAGGGATGGAGGAGGAGAGGAGGAGGGATGGAGCGAAGGATGGAGGAGGGATGGAGGAATAAGAGATGGAGGGAGGGATGGAGGTTTGGAGAAGAGGGAGGGATGGAGGGATGGAGGAGGAATGAAGAGGAGGAGGATAGAGGAGGGAAGGAGGAGCTGCTGTCAGTCCTTCAGAAGCTTCTCAGGAACATCAAGTTAAAATAAAGTGGTGGGGCTGATGGAGGGATGATGGAGGGGTGGAGGTGACTCAGGCAGGACCTCCGTCAGCTGATGGGGGTGATGGAGGGGTGATGGAGGGGTGATGGTGGGGGGGTGATGGGGGGTGATGGGTGAGCAGTCTGCCCCATCCCTCCCTCCTCCCCGACAGTCGGTGGTGATGGAGCTCAGATGGATGACTGGGCGGCGAGGGGGAGGGAGCAGGGCGGCTCCTCGGGGGGGTCGGCCCCCCCGTCCTGGGGGGCGTCGGCCCCCTCCTCGTCCCCCCCCTCGTCCAGGCCCATGGCCTCCTCCTCCGACTGCGGCACGTACTCGGGGTGGACGGTGAAGTTGTGGATGGAGCTGCGGGACTGAGGAGACTCCAGCTCGAACAGGGAGCTCCGGAAGGCCTTCACCACCTTAATCTGCAAGAGAGAGGGGGGGACATGGTGAGGGGGGGTGAGACAGGTGAGACGTGTGAGAGGGGGGAGGAGGGGCCCCCCGACCCCCCCACTCTCACCCAGGGGGCAGCAGCAGGGGCTGATGGGAGGCTGGACCACAACACACCACAGGGGGCACAACACATCACACCTCATGCAACAACAAACCAATGGACCTACTTTAGACGTTGCAACGACAACGCATCAGAAACCCCCTCACGGGGCCCTTTCCAAACTGTCACTAGGTAGTTTATAGTAGGGGGTCGCCGAGCTGAAGGGGGCCCCGAGAGCTGAGAGGGGCCCCGAACTGACGGCTGACGTCAACAACAAAATAATGGATCTACTTTAGACGCTGCAACGACAACGCATCAGAAACTCTCTCTTCCGGCTCTCGGTGAAGGCGGACGCTTTTCTGCTCCTCTCCCTTATCTATCTGCCCTGCTACTGCTTTTTGTCCTGTCTCGTCTTCAGAGTCTCTTCTTTTCATTCCTCCGAAACTCTACAATCATGGAATGGATTAACTGGTCTCTCAGCACAATTGACCAAATTTTTGCGACGAGAAGTCAGGGGGTAAGGGAGCCCTCCTGCCCCGATGGGACATTTTTTGCTGGATACACAATGGATTCCTGGAAACATTGGAAACCGTTGTGCTTGGCGATCCTGTCTGTCGAGGACGTTGAAGATGCCTTCATAATTTGATATATGATAGCAGGATTTCTTATAATTGGAGTGGGGGGATTCCTGGTCTACCGACAAATGCGTAAGTCGTCGACAGCTGCTTTGGCCCTCTCCGAGCTGCCGGACGTGGCTGAAGGGAAAAGTGCTGCGACTAACACTCTGACTTTAACGCTGGGGGAGAAAAGCCGCAAGCTGGATGCGTGTTTTTTTGCACATTCTCACTGTGTACTTATACACAGTGTGAAGATGCCTTTTTTTCCCTCCTCCCTCCCTCCCCCACCCCCAATGTCACCCTTTCTCTGCTTTGTTCCGGTTTCCGGGTGCTGCTCGTTGTGGTCGACCGGCCGGCAGCTGAGCGGATTTACTGTACTTGTATTGCTGCTTAGTTGTCCTGAATTGCCCCTCAGGGATGAATAAAGTTTCTCTGAATCAGAAACCCCCCTCACGGGGCCCTTTCCAAGCTGTCACTAGCTAGTTGATAGTAGGGGGTCCCCGAGCTGAAGGGGGGCCCCGAGAGCTGAGAGGGCCCCCCTAGAGCTGGGGGAGGGGCCCAAGCTGAAGGAACTCCCAAGGGACGGTCAACAACAAACTAATGGACCTACTTTAGATGTTGCAACGACAACGCATCAGAAACCCCCCTCAAGGGGCCCTTTCCAACCTCGCACTGGCTAGTTGATAGAAGGGGGCCCCGAACTGACGGCTGACGTCAACAACAAAATAATGGACCTACTTTGGACGCTGCAACGACAACGCATCAGAAACCCCCCTCACGGGGCCCTTTCCAGGTTGTCCCTGGCTAGTTGATAGTATGGGGGTTGATATCGCTCCATATCAGCGACACAACTCGAAACCCCCCTAGACACTGCAACGACCGTCAGGGCCCCATTACTAGCCAGCATCAATAGTGATTCACTATTTGAAAAAATGAAGCGAACATATCCCTCTGGGGACAAGAAAAGAAGAAAAACAAGAAGAGGATGAAAAGAAAAAAGGGGAAGGTGGTAAGAATGTGTCATTTGTGTTACGTCCTAGAAAGCTGTGCTGCTAGCTAGCCTGTCACTTTATCATCCACCAAGTTTACTCACATCAAAGTCGTGTAAAGTGATTTCAGCTATTTTTCTTCTAAACATATTAGTGGCCACACAATAAGTTAGTGTGTATGTAAAGTTTGCATTAAGGTAGTTATGTTATTTATTATTTATGTTAATTGACCCTTTGTCAGCCTTTTGATTGGTCCCCAACTGACCAATCAGAAACATCATCATCCTATTTTGCATTTTTCAAACAAAAAACATATTTGAACCATTTTTCAGACAATAAAATAACATTTGAACCATTTTTCAGACAAAATAACTGAAAAAATCTGAAAAATGGCTCAAATATGTTATTTTGTTACTTGACAAATTTAAAATATGTTTATGTAAAATATGCTTTGTTGATGAGAAAATATATTTCTTTATTTTTCTTATATTTTATATCTACGATGTACGGGTTCACAGAGGCTCAACACGACATGCAGGAGATGATGAGATGATGAGCAGCAGGAAGCTGGACGGGCGTCTGCACGACCTCTCAGGTTCAACCCCCCCAGCAAACACAACCCTCGAGCAACGATCGCAACCTTCTCCTCGGGAACTTTCACTTCCTGTTGTCATCGTTTTTCCATCCAAATCAAAATAGAAACTAATCACCTGGAGGTTTAACAGCTGGGCAGACCTGGGGGCGTGGCCTCAGCAGGACGGGGGTTGTACTTCCTGATCTGAACACGTCAGCGTGTCGTCGGTAGATTTTTATGGAAGCGTAATTATACTGTTTATCACGTTATAACTTGAAAAGTTTATTGTTAGAACA
The DNA here is from genome assembly GCF_033807715.1 of Cololabis saira. Taxonomy (NCBI): domain Eukaryota; kingdom Metazoa; phylum Chordata; class Actinopteri; order Beloniformes; family Belonidae; genus Cololabis; species Cololabis saira. The sequence continues at coordinate 2,424,180 of NC_084594.1, read as the reverse complement.
ATAAAGGATCACGTTATAACGTGAAAAGTTTGTATATTGCAATAATGTGAAATGTTTATTGTTCTTACAATAAACATTTCACGTTATAACGTGATAACTTACTGTTAGAACAATACACAATTTGTCATGTTATAACGTGAAAAGTTTATTGTTAGAACAATAAATTATCACGTTATAACGTGAAAAGTTTGTATATTGTAATAACGTAAAATGTTTATTGTAAGAACAATAAACATTTCACGTTATAAGGTGATATTTTTCACTTTATTACAATATACAAACTTATCACGTTATAACGTGAAAAGTTTATTGTTAGAACAATAAATTATCTTGTTATAACATGAAAAGTTTATCGTTAGAACAATATACTATTTATCACGTTATAACGTGAAAAGTTTATCGTTAGAACAATAAATTATCACGTTATAACGTGAAAAGTTTATCGTTAGAACAATAAACATTTCACGTTATAACGTGATTTTTTTCACGTTATTACAATATACAAACTTATCACCTTATAACGTGATAATTTATTGTTAGAACAATAAACTTTACACGATATAACGTGATTGTGGTACTGGTTTTTTTCTTTTTCATTAGCATTACGTTTCCGTAGATTTTACCAAAAATATGGATCAAATATCACTAAAGTACTGAAGTACTCAGGTGGATCCAGGTGAGTCAGACTGATGTTTCCAGCTCTTTAGTTTAAGGTGAACCTGGGGAGGTTTGGTGATGAACCTGGGGGGTTTTGGTGATGAACCTGGGGGGGTTTTGGTGGTGAACTTGGGGGGGTGCAGACGCCCGCCTAGCGAGTGATGGGGGTGGAACCAGCGGTGGGGGGTTAGCTGGTTAGCTGTTTAGCTGGTTAGCTGGCCTCCAGACTCACTGCCTGCAGCGGAGGAGCTAGCGGCGGTAGGGGGCGGAGCCCCGGCCGCGTTGGTGAGAGAAGAGGAGGAGCTAAGCCCCACGTGGGTGGGGCTGGACAGAGTTTTAGCAGTGGTGTCATTGTGCTGGCTGACGACGGACGGCTGGCGGCGCAGTGCACCGGGCACCGGGGCCGGGCCCGTCTGGAAGGTATAGACCACATCCATCTGGGGGGGACAGTTAGACTGTTAGAGGCGGAGCCAGAGACAGAGGCGGAGCCAGAGGACAGAGGACAGAGGACAGAGGCAGAGCCAGAGCCAGAGACAGCGAAAAGAGACGTCTAGAGAGGTTAGAGAAGGCAGTTAGAGTCAAAGACAAACATCAGACGGAAGCATCAGAAAAAATAGTTCTGTCTCTAATGTTCACAAAGACGGGTCACTTCACTAACCCGCCCTCAGATCAATGATCAATGACCGATCAATTATCAATGACAGATCAATGACCAATGACTAATGACAGATCAATGACCGATCAATGATCAATGGCCGATCAATGACTGATCAATGACGATCAATGACAGATCAAGGACTGAGCAATGACCGATCAATGATCAATGGCCGATCAATGATAGATCAATGACCAATGATCAATGACTGATCAATGATCAATGAAAGATCAATGGCCAATCAATGATCAATGACAGATCAATGATCAATGACTGATCAATGATCAATGACTGATCAATGATTAATTACCGATCAATGATCAATAACCAATCAATGACCGATCAATGACAGATCAATGATCAATCAATGATCAATGACAGATCAACGGCCCATCAATGACCAATCAATGATCGATAACCGATCAATGACCGATCAATGATCAATGATCAATCAGGGCCGTTTCGTCTGTGCTGAAGCGTTTGCAGTAACCTCCCAGCTAGAACCAGATCCAGCCGTTTCCACGGTTACCACCTCTGTTCTTGTTTCCTTCAGGGGTTTAAATCTTCATCAAACCGTCACTTTGTCTCAAAATCAGAAATAAAATCCTGATCTTTTACGGCGTTTCAGTAAATGTCACATCAGTGGAGCAGAAACAGACGAGGAAGACGAGGACCAAGATGAAGAAGAAGAAGAGCAGCTCAGAAGGAAACAGTCTGCTGTGATGGAGGATCCTCCAGAAACTCCGGCGGTGATGCAAGAGAAGAAGAAGGTAAAGAAGGAGGCAGGTGGGAGGGTGACGGAGAGAGAGAGAGAGACAGGTGGGGGGGTGACGGAGAGAGAGAAAGGTGGGGGGTGACGGAGAGAGAGACAGGTGGGAGGGTGACGGAGAGAGAGAGAGATACAGGTTCTGGAGTCCTGGTTCATCTTGGTTCCACAGCTTTGTGAACATTTGGCACCGACACAAACGTAGATGTAGTTCCGAGAGAAGCTTTTCCAGAGGGTTCTGATAAAGTGGCCTCTCTTCTATCTAAATCCTTCTTCAGTTTCAAACTACAACTCTGTAACGTTTGTTTCCTTCGGAAACCTCCACACAACCGCGTGACTGTCGTCGCCTTCACAGAGAACCTTTAGTGGTTTAACAAATCCAACACCGGTGATAAAGTCGGGCTTGTTTGGGGTCGACCTGATAGTTTGGGGGTTCGGTCAGGATCACGAAGGTCGTACCTGCGTCTGGATGCGGTTCAGACCTCTGAACCACAGGATCTGGCCTCTCCTCAGCTCCATCTCCGCGTGGTCGATCTCGTCCGTGTCCTCCGTCATCTCCTCGTTGTGGATCTCCTCCTTGGTGATGCCGTGGCCGGCCTCCTTCAGGAACTTCAGGTGGTGAGTGGGGACGGCCGAGATCAGCTGGGAAGACGATAAAAACCGTTAGGTTAGCACTGGAACAGGTCTATGTCCACTGGTCTCACTCCAACTCTACATCTAAGGCCACGTTTCCACGTAGCCGGGTATTTACAAAAACTGATATTTCCCCCTCTACGTTTTGAAAAATTCCATCATTTCCACAAACTCGCATAAATGCACTGTTAAGGTGCTATGAGCAGCTAAACCTACAGGGGGCAGTGCAGAGTGCAAAATATGGGGGGTTTCGGACCCCCCCGATTAACCCTTGAGCCCCCCTGAAGGACTCAAAAGCCAAATTTAGGGGGGGGTCTCAATGTTGTCAAAAAAATAAATAAATTAGGCTATATAATATAATATGATAATTTGATTGTCACTAATGATCAATTAAATATGTTTAAGAGATCGCCATATCAAGTATTCACAATTCAAAACTTTTATTGGTTTAACACAAGTCCTGCACCTTTATGTATGCAAATTAGCCATGTGCGCCAGCACAGCGCAATGACCAGGCCGGCTGGTTGAGATGCCACAATAACATGGCTAAGCGGAAGCTAACTCAGAGTGTGTCACTTGCACACTTTGGGTTCACATCAAAAAAGGTGTGAGTGTGAGCCAGAGATGAGGAGAGAGACGATGTCACAACAGGGTACCGTTCCTCTCCCCCCTCTGGTGAAGGAAGTGAAGTCGAGGACGAGTGCTCCGGGGCAGATGCTACTGCGCCCCCGCTGCAGCAGTGACTTGCTTTAACTTAAGGTAAGAGGCCAGCCTGCTTAATATGGCCTGAACCCACCTGAGAGCTAATGTTTTTTTTAAATTATTGTTATTATTATTTTGCATTATGGCCTGTTATGAGTGTGATTTGTGAATGTGTTCACACAGCTGTGTTAAAACATAATTTCCTGGATGGTTACATAACGTTAAATAATCAGTCATCATTGTGCAGGCTGAGGACCCGAATATGTATGGGTATTTCGCACACTGGGGCAGTGTAACGAGAAGATAAAGTCATGCTAGCCAATCAGAATCCTGGAAAAAAACGTCAACAAATGACAGGAGTAACTTCCAGTTACTTCCAAGTCTTTCGTTTGGAGTGACATAGAAGTGGAGTTACTTTTAAGTGTGACGTTAGAATATAAAACAGGTAAAATACAAGAAAATATTGACGGTGGCCAAACTAATTGTAAACACAGGTCGCACTCATGACGCTGGTGACGTTTCTGTCTCATAATGTGACGTTCTGAAGCCTAAATGTCCGTTTCTCTCTGTTTACAAGCAAACGTGAAGATGGAGTTTTTGAAAATCTCCACTTTGGCCGGAGTTTTCAGAAATGATGGTTTTTGGAGACTTTGAGCTTCGTTTTCATGTAAACGAACGGCCAAAACGCATGAAAACACCACCGTTTTTGCTACGTGGAAACGGGGCCTGAGAAAAAGTTGCACGAAGTTTAGGGGGTGTTGAGCCGCATTTTGTTATAAAGCCGCATTTTGTAATAAACTGCCGCATTTTGTAATAAACTACCCCAACGCATTTTGTAATAACTATTGCCGCATTATGTAATAAGTTATTACATTTTGAGAAGATTATTATAAAAAGCACTTGCAACTTTTTTATTCTCTAGAAAATGTAATAACATGGTGCATTATGTAATAACAATTCTAAAGCATAGTTTATTTGTTTTTTATTGGCCTATATAATTCCAAACTTCAAATAGGCAACTAAAGTTATATTTTGAGTTTTACACAGTACATAGATTTATTGGGCTACATAACTCAGAGGGAAATTGCATAAAAAACAACAAAAGTCACTTGTATAAATTAATTGTTAAACAAACAACAATAATAGGTATTATTACATAAGGCACCATGTTATTACATTTCCAAGAAAATAAAAAAGTTGCAAGTGCATTTTATAATAATTTTCTCGAAATGCAATCTGTAGAGGACCTGCAGGTCTGGATCTGGACCCTAGTGGTCTGTAGAGGACCTGCAGGTCTGGATCTGGACCCTAATGGTCTGTAAAGGACCTGCAGGTCTGGATCTGGACCCTAGTGGTCTGTAGAGGACCTGCAGGTCTGGATCTGGACCCTAGTGGTCTGTAGAGGACCTGCAGGTCTGGATCTGGACCCTAGTGGTCTGTAGAGGACCTGCAGGTCTGGATCTGGACCCTAGTGGTCTGTAGAGGACCTGCAGGTCTGGATCTGGACCCTAGTGGTCTGTAGAGGACCTGCAGGTCTGGATCTGGACCCTAGTGGTCTGTAGAGGACCTGCAGATCTGGACCCTAGTGGTCTGTAGAGGAACCGTAGATTCTCTTATTTCCTTGTGAGCTTCAACTGGAATGTTGCTCAGCTCAGACTCTTTAAACCATCAGAACCAACTCGGTTATTTAATAACATTCATTTTTATTACATTTACAACGTTTGTGAAATCTCCACAGAAGCTTCCGTTTATTTTTAACACTATTAGTAAAAAATCCTGAGATAAGAAAGCGATAAATCACTTTGATCTAATTTCCACGCGTTTAACTTCAGAGAATAATTATTTGATGTCGTTAAGGAATTTGTCCGTATTTCACGGCCCTGACGTCGTGGTTTCTTCCTCGTGACGGCGCAAACAGCAAACAGCTGCTGCTCGTAAACAGGCGCTGAACTGCTGTCATGTGTGCACCTCGTTACCTTCTGCTCGTTCTGCTATCAGGCACCACTACTATGGAACCAACTTCCAATCTGGGTTAAGGAGGCGGACACCACCTCCACCTTTAAAACTAAACTTAAAACATTTCTGTTTAGTAAAGCCTATAGTTTAGTAAAGACCCCCCCCCCTTTTCTCTTCTCTTTTTTCTTAGTGCAGCATCCTCTGCCGGTGGCGAAGAGCATCTCTGAATGCAAAACACCGGATCCTGCAGCGTGGGAGTGAGAGGGGCAGGGTAACGGCCCCTTTTGGGCGGGGGAGAAGGTTCGTCCCTCCAGACTCCTCTCCCTGGCCCTGCCCCTTTTCAACCTTTCCCCGACCCTGCACCCCAACCTGGGACTTGCTGATTGGGGAGCTGCGTGCTGGCCTGCGGTCCTCACCCCCGGTCATCCCGTTGCTGCTTCCACCTGCCTGCTGTGCTGTTGCCGTCCCTGACCCACCAGTCTGGCCCTCGACAGGAGGGTCCCCCCTTACGAGCCTGGTCCTGCTCAAGGTTTCTTCCCTCCTAAAGGGGAGTTTTCCTTGCCACTGTTTGGCTTACGGTTTTTCTCCCACTAGGGGAGTTTTTACCTGCCATTATTTATGTAATAACTGCTCGGGGGTTTATGTTCTGGGTCTCTGGAAAGCGTCTAGAGACAACTTTTGTTGTATTAGACGCTATATAAATAAAATTTAATTGAATTGAATTGAGTTACCACGGCGATGGACATGATGGCAACGTGTCTCTTTTACTCCTTTTCCACCAAACCGGTTCCAGTGCTGGTTCTGGTTCACAACTTGGGAACCAGCTGAGAAGTTAAGAGCTAAGAGTGCTAAGAGAAGCCACACCAGTTACGTCTCTGCAAACGTCAGTTACGTCTCTGCTAACGTCAGTTACGTCTCTGCAAACGTTAGTTACGTCTCTGCTAACGTCAGTTACGTCTCTGCAAACGTTAGTTACGTCTCTGCTAACGTCAGTTACGTCTCTGCTAACGTCAGTTACGCCTCTGCAAACGTCAGTTACGTCTCTGCAAACGTCAGTTACGTCTCTGCTAACGTCGGTTACGTCTCTGCAAACGTCAGTTACGCCTCTGCAAACGTCAGTTACGTCTCTGCAAACGTCAGTTACGTCTCTGCTAACGTCAGTTACGTCTCTGCTAACGTCAGTTACGTCTCTAACGTCAGTTACGTCTCTGCAAACGTCAGTTACGTCTCTGCTAACGTCGGTTACGTCTCTGTAAACGTCATTACGTCTCTGCAAACGTCAGTTACGTCTCTGCTAACGTCAGTTACGTCTCTGCAAACGTCAGTTACGTCTCTGCTAACGTCGGTTACGTCTCTGTAAACGTCATTACGTCTCTGCAAACGTCAGTTACGTCTCTGCAAACGTCAGTTACGTCTCTGCTAACGTCAGTTACGTCTTTGCTAACGTCAGTTACGTCTCTGCGTTAGCGTGAAAGTTGCAGCAACAACCAGGTATCTGCTCTAACAGGACTTGGTCCTCGTAGCTCCTCCGTGGACACATCTATAAAAGACAGGTTGTCCTACTTTGGAACCGGTTCTTCTGGACCTGCAAAGACTTGGTGCTACCTTGGGGATAGCAGCACCTGAGCGGGTCTCACCTGTCCCCAGAGCAGCTCCCCGACGCCGATGAAGACGCACCACAGCCACTGGTCGATGGTGAGAGCCGTGCAGGAGAAGGGCTTCCCCCCGAACTGGACGATGACGATCTGAGGAGGAAAAAAAACGTATTGTTACTCACACTGAGTGGCAAAACATCAGCAAAAACAGCTGCAACTAGTGGAGAAGACGGGATAACAGCTGATTATCAGATCAAATTAGCATCAGTTGGACTTGACAGTGACCCGTACCAAGAACCAGTGGTCCATGGACATTAATATTTGGTACAGTTACCAAGAACCAGTGGTCCATGGACATTAATATTTGGTACAGTTACCAAGAACCAGTGGTCCATGGACATTAATATTTGGTACAGTTACCAAGAACCAGTGGTCCATGGACATTAATATTTGGTACAGTTACCAAGAACCAGTGGTCCATGGACATTAATATTTGGTACAGTTACCAAGAACCAGTGGTCCATGGACATTAATATTTGGTACAGTTACCAAGAACCAGTGAAAATGTACTTGAAACAGGTGAAAATTGTCAAATAAGTTATTTTTCTGGTGTTATTTTTCTGGTGATGATTCTAAATGTTGAAATAGCAGTAAAACCACATTCATTGATTAAATGACATAAGGGATGGAAAGGAGGGATGGCAGTTTTACAGGGGGGATGATTTGGACCATTTTTATTTCAGGGGGGATGATTTGGACCGTTTTTATTTCAGGGGGGATGATTTTGACCGTTTTTATTTCAGGGGGGATGATTTGGAACGTTTTTATTTCAGGGGGGGTGCCATCCTCCCTCACCCCCCCCCCTCAACTCCAGTACTGGTTCTGGTTCGCCACATTCATGTCTGAAATCTTTAAAACTCCTACAGAATAAACACAACCATCTTGGCTCTGTTTGCCCCCCCCTACAGCCTCTTACCTCTAGTATACAGAATGTCTTGCCCTCACCCGCGTTATACTCCTTAAATGGAAACACTCTCAACCTCCATCCCATAGTAGGAGGGTGGGAGAAGTTTTACTGCTCACGAGTCTTCAAGAGCTCAGATTTTCCCTCGGTGGCTCCTTAAGGACCTGGAGACGCCTGTTAACCAGTGCTGTTTCTGTCAGTCTGTTTTAGTTCGAGTCGAGTCTTTGGGTCCAGGTATCATTTTAGTTTTTATTAGTTTATTATTCATTCTCCTTTTACACTGCAAAAACTCAAAATCTTAACAAGAATATTTGTCTTATTTCTAGTTAAAATGTTTCATTTTTAGTAAAAAAAAATCTCATTACACTTAAAACAAGACTCATCACTGGAAAAAACAACAATTTTCACCTGTTTCAAGTAGATTTTCACTTGAAATAAGTAGAAAAATCTGCCAGTGGAACAGGATTTTTTTGCTTGTAATGAGAAGATAAATCTTGTCCCACTGGCAGATTTTTCTACTTATTTCAAATGAAAATGTACTTGAAACAGGTGAAAATTGTCAAATAAAAAGTTAATTTTCTGGTAATGACTCTTGTTTTTGGTGTAATGAGATTTTTTGAGAAAAAATTAGACATTTTAACTAGAAATAAGATTTTGAGTTTTTGCAGTGTAGTCGTGTCAAGTTTCAGTCGACTAAAAGTCTGAGCATTTTACTCTTATTTTAGTCAGAATTGTCCATTTTAATCTAGTTTTAGTCAAATATTGTATTTAGCCAAACCCATTTTACAATTCAAACAAGGTTATCTTATTATTATATTATTGTTACCTTATAGACTCAAGAATACATTCATTCCAGATACAGAAGACTCTCATATTTATACATATTTATTTTTTGACATTTCTCCTCGTATTTTTCTTTTTCCACGACACATTGGGTTTTCTTTTCTCCATCCAAAGATGTTCTCCTCTGCATTTTAGCAGAGTTTTTATTTTGTAATCTACATTTTAGTCTGGTTTTTATTCCTCTACGATACTGCATTATTTTCATTTTCATTTAATTTCATTTTATTCTTTATTTCATTAAAAAAAAAAACAATTCAATACAAATACAAATGTTCCTAACTTATGAATGAAAAGGGAGCAGAAAGAAGAAGAATCTTATCTGATCTGCCCCTTTCACAAATAACATCAATTAAAAATAATAATAAAAAAAAAACAACTAAGTGAATAAAAACAACTAAAATAAAATTAAAATAACATAATAAATAATAAAATAACCACCGCCTAGGGGTATGTCAATCAAACTCAACATTTTTCGTTATATTTCCTTAACATACAGGCTTTAATTGTTCTTTTGAATGTAATGTTTGATTTGGATTCTTTGTTTTCTTTATTCAGATTGTTCCATAAACTGATTCCTTTCACAGAAACACAACGTTCCATCAATTTTGTCCTGCATCTTGGTTTGGCTTGATTATATATTTAATTATCGTTATCGTCACATGACCAGCATTTTCGTTGCATCTCAATTTCCTCAGGTGATAAAAGTTCGTTGACAACGATATTTAGTCATAATTTTGGTTGAAGAAAGAAACTTAATCCTAACGAGTTTTGAATATGAATCTTTAAGAAACACCAGGACAACCGTAGTCCCACAGGGACCAGTTCTGGGGCTCCAGGACAACCGTAGTCCCACAGGGACCAGTTCTGGGGCTCCAGGACAACCGTAGTCCCACAGGGACCAGTTCTGGGGCTCCAGGACAACCGTAGTCCCACAGGGACCAGTTCTGGGGCTCTGAGACAACCGTAGTCCCACAGGGACCAGTTCTGGGGCTCCAAGACAACCGTAGTCCCACAGGGACCAGTTCTGGGGCTCCAGGACAACCGTAGTCCCACAGGGACCAGTTCTGGGGCTCCAGGACAACCGTAGTCCCACAGGGACCAGTTCTGGGGCTCCAGGACAACCGTAGTCCCACAGGGACCAGTTCTGGGGCTCCAGGACAACCGTAGTCCCAGAGGGACCAGTTCTGGGACTCCAAGACAACCGTAGTCCCACAGGGACCAGTTCTGGGGCTCCAGGACAACCGTAGTCCCAGAGGGACCAGTTCTGGGGCTCCAAGACAACCTTAGTCCCACAGGGACCAGTTCTGGGGTCTCTAGTCACAGCTTATGCAGATGATTCCCAGATCTACGTTGATTAGGATCATGATGATTAGGACTCATGATTAGGATCCTTTTTTTATTTTGTAATCTACATTTTAGTCTAGTTTTTATTCTTCTACAATATAGTATAATATGTTTAATTATCGTTATCGTCACATGACCAGCATTTTCGTTGCGTCTCATTTTCCTCAGGTGATAAAGGTTCGTTGACGACGATATTTAGTCCGAATTTTCCCGCAGGGGGCGGTTTTACCCTTGGGGGGGCGGGGTCACCCTTGGGGGTGGGGCTACCCTTGGGGGGCGGGGTTACCTGCAGGGCGAAGGTCCCCAGCACCACGAAGCAGAAGATGGGGTTGCGGTAAACGGCCTCGAACACGTTCCTCTCTCCGTGGATCTTGCGGGCGTTGATCTCGTTGAACAGCTGCATCATGACGAACACGTTGAACACGATGGTGTAATGTTCCGTGGGAGGGGAGTGCAGCGGCGTGTTCCGGCCCGAGTCGATGTCAAAGATCTTCTCACCTGGGACCAGAGAGAAAACATTTACAGATAAGGACAAAAAATGACAAAAATGGATACAAATTGACAAAACTTGAGAAAAAAGGATACAAATGGACAAAAATGGAAAAAAATGGACAAAAAAGGACAAATATGGACAAAAATGGACAAAAAAGGACAAATATGGACAAAAATGGACAAAAAAATAATAAAAAATTGACAAAAAAGGAATACAAATTTACAAAAAATAACAAAAACGGACAAAAAAAGAACAAAAATTGACAAAAAAAGAAGAAAAATTGACAAAAAGGATAAAAAAGGACAAAAATTTACCAAAAAGGATGAAATTTACAAAAAATGATAAAAATTGACAAAAAAGGATAAAAATGGAAAAAAAATTACAAAACTTGACAAAAAAGGATAAAAAATGATAAAAAGGGACAAAGAAGGATAAAAATTGACAAAAATTGAATAAAAATAGACAAAAAAGAAGGAAGTGAGACCAGACGGGACAGGAAGTGAGACCAGATGGGGACAGGAAGTGAGACCAGACGGGACAGGAAGTGAGACCAGACGGGACAGGAAGTGAGACCAGAGCGGACAGGAAGTGAGACTAGACGGGACAGGAAGTGAGACCAGAGCGGACAGGAAGTGAGACCAGAGCGGACAGGAAGTGAGACTAGACGGGACAGGAAGTGAGACCTGACCGGACAGGAAGTGAGACCAGACGGCACAGGAAGTGAGACTAGACGGGACAGGAAGTGAGACCTGACCGGACAGGAAGTGAGACTAGACGGGACAGGAAGTGAGCGGATGCCCCTGCGGGCCCGCGGCGGCGGCGGCGGGACTCACCGGCGAACAGCAGCGTGAAGATGATGACCAGCTGGTACACGCCGTGGCCCAGGATGTTCTTCATCATGGTGCGGGAGATGAGCGGCTTGTCGCGGCCGTACGGCTTACGCAGCAGCAGCGACTCGGTGGGCGGCTCGGTGGCGAGGGCGAGCGACGCCAGCGTGTCCATGATGAGGTTGACCCACAACATCTGGACGGCCTTCAGGGGGGAGTCCTGGAGGGAGAGGTTAGGGGGGGAAACTCTGAATGGATGGATTCGTGGCGGGTTCTAGGATTGCCGCAACGACAGGCCCCGGAGACCTTGCGTCCACAGCTTCGAGCCGCCGCGTCGACAATGGAGGCAGAGAACATGGTCCACTCGGACTCGATGTCCCCCGCCTCCCCGGGGATCCGAGAGAAGCTCTCTCGGAGGTGGGAGTTGAAGATGTCCCTGACAGAGGGCTCGGCCAGACGTTCCCAACAGACCCTCACAATCCGTTTGGGTCTGCCCGGTCTGTCCAACCTCCTCCTCCGCCAGCGCATCCAACTCACCACCAGGTGGTGATCAGTTGACAGCTCAGCCCCATTATGTAATAAGTTATTGTATTTTGAGAAGATTATTATAAAATGCACTTGCAACTTTTTTATTTTCAAGGAAATGTAATAACATGGTGCATTATGTAATAATACCTATTATTGTTTTTTTGTTTAACAATGAATTTATACAAGAGTGACTTTTGTTGTTTTTTATGTAATTTCCCTCAGAGCTTTGTAGCCCAATAAATCTATGTATAAAACTCCAAATATAACTTTAGTTTCCTATTTGAAGTTTGGAATTATATAGGCCAATAACAAACAAATAAACTATGCTTTAGACTTGTTATTAAATAATGCACCATGTTGTCAAAATGTAATAACTTATTACATAATGCGGCGAAATGTATTACAAAATGTGTTGGGGTAGTTTATTACGAAATGCAGCAGTTTATTACTAAATGCAGCAGTTATTACAAAATGCGGCAGTTTATTACAAAATGAAATGACAAAGTTATTACAAAAAGACATTAAGTCACTAAGAAATCCAGCTCTGAGGTCAAGGTTGCCAGATCTGACAGGTTCCAGCCCAAACGTGATGTAAAACCCACCGAAAAAATGAAAAACCAGCCCAAAACATACTTTCTCTATGTTAAAACTGTCAATTAGTAAATGTGCAATAAATGTCAAGCTTCACAACACCACTAAATAGCTCAAAAAGCGCTCCAAACAAAGACTACAATTAAATTGAATCGATTGAAGCAAATAAAATATCTGCCATAATGGAAACTTTTTTGTTAATAATTTCTCCTAAATCTCCGCAGGAGATTCTCCTCAAAACGATGAAATAAATTTTTTAATGATGACTGGATACATTTCCTCTAAAATGAAGACCCTTGTATAGATATTTAAGATGCATTAAGACATTTAAAGGCATTATCTGGTACCTGCGTGATGCAGGCGCCGGTGAAGGCCACGATGACGGCCACGATGTTGACAGTCAGCTGGAACTGCAGGAACTTGGAGATGCTGTCGTACACATTCCTCCCCCACATTACGGCCTTCACGATGCTGGTGAAGTTGTCGTCCGTCAGGATGATGTCCGACGCCTCCTTGGCCACGTCCGTCCCGGCGATGCCCTGACGGCGACACAAACACGGGGGGTGAGCAGCTGGTTCGACCCGCAAGACCTGATAGTGCCTTATGTTCCTGGCAGAGCTCTCCGTTCTCAGAGTGCAGGTTTACTCCTTCCTAGATTATCCAAATGTAGTTTTGGAGGGCGGGCGTTCTGCTATCAGGCACCATTACTATGGAACCAACTTCCAATCTGGGTTAAGGAGGCTGACACCACCTCCACCTTTAAAACTAAACTTAAAACCTTTCTGTTTAGTAAAGCCTAAAGAGGAGGCGGAGCTGTGGGGGAGGACAGAGGAAAGGGGTGGGGCTAAAGGGGCGGGGCTAAAGAGGCGGGGCTTGAGTGAAGGTTACCATGGCGAAGCCGACGTCGGCCTTCTTCAGGGCGGGGCCGTCGTTGGTGCCGTCGCCCGTCACGGCCACAACCTGCCGGGTTTCCCCCACCGTGCTGTCGATGATGCCTGGGGGGACAGAACCGGTCAGAACGAAAGTTACGAACGTAACTACGGTTCTATTTCCTCCCTGCTGACGGCAAGAGTTGGTGCTTCCAGCACTGTATATTCCCCTTCGCGCAGTTGGAGTATGTAAACCAACAACGTCACCTGTGACCCCTGGATGACCCGGAGAAGTCTTCCATATCTTCCGGCGTCTTCAGAGGATCAGTTTTTTTTTCATCTTATCAAGCGCAAGTTTGCTTTTGGAAGCGTTGAAGCCACATTTAAACAAAATCTAACTATAAGTTGGTAGTTCCGTAGTCGCTGGTAGTTCCGTGACCGTGTCGGTCGGAGCAGCGAATGATTCGAACGATTCTTCTGAGTTTGTCAGCACGTGGACTCGGTGCGTCCTTGTGTTCGCCGGTGCTGTCACTCACTCTAGTCGGAACAAGGTATGTGACTACTGAGTTCTTTGCATTGTTTATTGATACGGTTGCGTTTGCACACCCGGTTTCTTTATTTCCTGACGTTTTTTCCCACCTGGAGGGTCGTGTTAGCATGTATATTATTAATGATTAGCGCCAGCATCAAGCACGCTACAGTTTTGTTTGTCTTAATCGACCTCTGTTGGTGTAGGCTGCGTACACGCTGCCTCCCCCAAGCCTATCTGACGACGCCGGAAGATATGGACTTCTCCGGGTCATCCAGGGGTCACAGGTGACGTTGTTGGTTAACAGACTCCAACTGCGCGGAGGGGAATATTCAGTGCTTGAAGCACCAACTCTGGCCGTCAGCAGGGATGAAATATGTTGAGACATTGTGACACCGTTGCAGACGTGAAGCCCCAGCTTCCTACCCCCTGCAGGGCCCACACCTTTGAAGTGGCCTTGCCACAGACTTGAACCACGGGAATGCCATATGACGAAGTTCCTCACTGACTGATATGTTAATATCTATTCATTTGGCCACAGATTTGAATCACGAGAACACCCTATGGGGTAGTTTCCAACTTACTTATTCATCCCGAATGCCCGAGAACAGCATTTGGCCACAGATCACATCTGCTTCAAACCCTTTTATTGCTTTTTTGTCTTTCACCTTTGGCTTGTTGATTCTGGCCTTTTGTATTGTTTTGCTTTGAACCTACTGTATAAAAAGTCATGATTTCAGCCACTGTGGGTCAGCACACCAACCCAGACACGCTCTGAGTTGGTCTGCTCACCGCCGGCTTACTGAATAATTCTCACTCCACCACAGCAGAGTTCTGAAGTGGATTTGATATTATTCTTCAACAAATAGAACCTCCGGACCCCCCGGGTCCTCTGGACCCCCCGGGCCCCGCTCACCTTTGACCAGCGTGTGCTTGTCCGTGGGAGACGACCGGGCCAGAACCCTCAGTTTGGGCCAGACCTTGTCCAGACGGTCCTGCTCCACCTGGAGGAGAGAGCAGAGCCGGTGAGGCGGGTCCCGGGTCCCGGTTCTGACCCCCTACCCCTGGTACCCCGGACTCACCTCGCCCTTGTCGTTGCGGATCTGCCGGTTGAACTCCTTGCCCTCCAGACACAGGAAGTCCTCCCCGGGCGTCAAGATGCCGCACTTGGTGGCGATGGCGCGGGCCGTGTTGATGTTGTCCCCGGTCACCATCCGCACCGTGATGCCGGCACGCTGGCACTTGGAGATGGCCTCGGGAACCTGGGGGGGAGAGGGGGCAGAGTCAGGGGGGGGCAGAGTAAGAGTAACGTGGGGAGAGGGGGGGCAGAGTCAGGGGGAGAGTAAGGGGGGGCGGGATGTCCAAGTAATTTGCTGAATAGGCTCCTATAGTACTGACAGGAATTAGCAGGAGAGACCACGTCGTTCCGGTGTTAGCGTCGCTCCATTGGTTACCCGTAAAATTCAGAATCCAATTTAAAATTGTATTACTTGCGTTCCTAGAGTATCCAAATGTAGATTTGGAGGGCGGGCGTTCTGCTATCAGGCACCATTACTATGGAACCAACTTCCAATCTGGGTTAAGGAGGCTGACACCACCTCCACCTTTAAAACTAAACTTAAAACCTTTCTGTTTAGTAAAGCCTATAGTTAGTGTTTAGTAAACCTCTAGCTGGTGTTGGTAAATCTCTAGGTAGTGTAAACTCTAGTGTGTCAGAGTCGCTCCTGTAGTTTCTTGTGCTGCCCCCCCCTTATCTTCTCTTTTACATGGTGCAGCATCCTCTGCCGGTGGCGAAGAGCATCTCTGAATGCAAAACACCGGATCCCGCAGTGTGGGAGTGAGGGGGGCAGGGTAACGGCCCCTTTTGGGCGGGGGAGAAGGTTCGTCCCTCAAGACTCCTCTCCCTGGCCCTGCCCCTTTTCAACCTTTCCCCGACCCTGCTACCCAACCTGGGACTTGCTGGCCTGCGGTCCCCACCCCTGGTCATCCCGTTGCTGCTTCCACCTGCCTGCTGTGCTGTTTCTGTCTCTGACCCCCTATCTGGCCTTCGGCAGGAGGGTCCCCCCTTATGATCCAGGTCCTGCTCAAGGTTTCTTCCCTCCTAAAGGGGAGTTTTTCTTGCCACTGTTTGGCTTAAGGTTTTTCTCCCACTATGGGAGTTTTTACCTGCCATTGTTTATGTAATAATTGCTCGGGGGTTTATGTTTATGTTTATGTTTATGTTCATGTTCTGGATCTCTGGACAGACAGACAGACAGACAGGTTCCGGGTCGTACCTCGGGCCGGACCGGGTCCTCGATTCCCACCACCGTGATGCAGGTGAGATCACTGAGGATGTCGTTCTCGTTGTCCCAGTCCGGTTCTCCGGCGCCGGCCGGGAAGTCTCGGTACGCCACGCAGATGGTTCTCAGGCCGTCGCAGGCCATGGGCTCGATCACCCGCTTCACCATCTCGTCCCGGTCCTTGGGCTTGAAGACCCGCGGCTGGCCCTGGGCGTCCAGGATCCTCGAGCACCTGGGGGGCAGAGGTCAGAGGTTATGAATGGATGATAAACGGATGAATGGATGGATGGATAAACAGATAGATGATAGATGGATGAATGATGGATGGATGGATAAATGAATGGATGGATGGAAGGATGGATGATAAATGGAAGGATGGATGATAAATGGATGGATGGATGGATGATAAATGGATGGGTGGATAGATGGATGGATGATAAATGGATAGATGGATGGATGGTAAATGGATGGATGGATGGATGGATGGATGGATGGATGATAAATGGATGGATGATAAATGGATGGATGGATGGATGATAAATGGATGGATGGATGGATGATAAATGGATGGGTGGATAGATGGATGGATGATAAATGGATAGATGGATGGATGGTAAATGGATGGATGGATGGATGGATGGATGGATGATAAATGGATGGATGATAAATGGATGGATGGATGGATGGATGGATGATAAATGGATGGATGATAAATGGATGGATGATAAATGGATGGATGGATGGATGGATGATAAATGGATGGATGATGGATGAATGGATGGATGGATGGATGGATGATAGATAAAGGGATGGAAGGATAAACAGATGATAAAGGGATTAATAGATGGATAAATGGATGAATGGATGGTACATAAACAGATGGATGGTTGGATGGATGATAAATGTATGTATGGATGGATGGATGGATGAGGGTTGGATGATAAACAGATGAATGGATGGATGATAAACGGATGGATGGATGGATGATAAACGGATGGATGGATGGATGATAAACGGATGGATGGATGGTAAACAGATGGATAAACAGATGGATGATAAACGGATGGATGGATGGATGATAGATAAAGGGATGGATGGATGAACAGATGATAAAGGGATGAATGGATGAACGGGGCCCTCACTTCCGCAGCACGATCTCCGACGCCCCCTTGCTGTACATGCGGAAGCCGCCGGCGTCGCAGCGCAGCACGGTGCTCATGGACTTGCGGGACGAGTTGAAGGTGTAAACCTTGTACAGCATCTCCTCCGGGATCTCGTCCCTGATTGGCTGGTAGTCCCTCTTCAGCCCCAGCACCAATCCCAGCAGAGCACACTCCGTCTTGTTGCCCACGTGACGGGGCAGGCCGCCCTCCTTCTCCGGGGGCTGCAGGAAACACAGCAGGATATCAGATATATGAAATGATGTATAATAATAATAATAATAATAATAATAATAATAATAATAATAATAATAATAATAATAATAATAATAATAATAATAATAATAATAATAACAATAATAATAATGTCCAATAATAACAATTATAATGATAACAATAACAATAATCTTTATTTGTCAGTAACATGGAAACACAGAAATGTTCCTCTGCTTTTAACCATCACTAGTTGGAGCAGGACCAGCTGCCATTATTCTGGAGCCCGGGGAGCAGTTAGGGTGAAGGGCCTTGTTCAAGGGCCCAAAGACCTTGGTTTCCATCCTGGGGGCTTGAACCCCGGTCCCACATCTGCCCCACATCTGCCCCACATCTGCCCCACATGTGTCCCTGGTCACAGCTCTCACCAGGATCTTGGTGGTGTAGGCCGAGTTGATGGAGATGCTGTTGACCAGCGTCTCCAGCGTGTGCGTGTTGATGGCGTCGGGCTCGGGGACGCTGCGGTAGTGCGTGTCCCCCACGTAGGCTTGCACCACCGTCATGCGGTTCATGGTCAGCGTGCCGGTTTTATCCGAGCAGATGGCCGTGGCGTTGCCCATCGTCTCGCAGGCGTCCAGGTGCCGCACCAGGTTGTTGTCCTTCATCATTTTCTGCAGGACGGAGAGAGAGAGAGAGTCCGGAGTCCTTACAAACACCAGGAAACTGGACCACATCACACCGGTCATGAAATCGCTACAGCCTACACCTTTTTGGTCTTGTTTTGTTTATATATTTTGGTCTAATGCAGAGGTTTTCAACTGGTTTTGTCCCAGGGACCACCATTATAGCCAAGAAGCAACTCGGGGACCAACTGCTTTTGGGGAGGTTTGTTTTATTTTGCACTTTGCTTTTAAATAAGAGAATGGGCCCATATAGGCTATTTATTTGCATCAGTGTCTATTTTTATTTGCACCTTTTGCTATAAAAAAAAAAACAAAAAACAGTCAATGAAAAATGAACAATAGGAAGCCAAGGGGGCTTATTATATTACAAAGTTCACTCTCACTCATTTGACATAATTTGGATGGGTAAATTATTCACAAATATAAACATGAATTTTTTCTCCATCAAGTGGGTGAAATGGGTTCTGGTTGGCAGGACGTTCTCTGGGTTGAACTGGTGTATCATTTGTTGAAACCCATCACCATCAACCATGGAGAGCCTCATATCACAGATCAGCATCCATTGATCAGTTATTGATCAGTTATTGATCAGTGAGGGCAGTCGCCTGTTGCGGGAAACACATCTGCTTCTTCTGCAGAAAGGGGTCCATGGTGGCTCTCTGCTTCAGACTGCATGCATTTAATTTAAAATAATTTCCAGGCACAGTCAGGCAAAACGTTAAAGCTCCCTTTTAAAGCCAAAATAGGCTTAATATCTTACCAAGCCGAGTCCGTTTCGTTCAACTGTCCGACGTGCTTTCTCTTCAAATGCTCGTGCATTACTGACGTGCTCCCGTGATAAGCAAGATCTGCTTTGCAAACTTTGGAAGTAATCTTTTTATTCGCCGTATCGAGGCTAAAATGCTCACAAACTTTTGAAGTTTTGTTACATGCAGCTGCTGTACAGGACGCCGTCATTCCGCTACCCGCTCGGCTGAGACGAAGAGATTGTATTGAAGTGAAACGCCTTACTCGATTGGAAAAACACGTCTGGCGACAAGTTTTGACAATGGAATTCATTGTCGACAATTATTATCGACTTTTGACGACAACGTCGATGAATCGTTGCAGCGCTAGTGACGGCTAACGGCAGCCCATCGGGCCCCACCCCCTCCCCTAGCCCCGCCCCCTCACCTTGACGGAGTAGGCCAGCGAGATGGTGACGGCTAGCGGTAGCCCCTCGGGCCCCATCCCCTCCCCCTAGCCCCGCCCCCTCACCTTGACGGAGTAGGCCAGCGAGATGGTGACGGCTAGCGGTAGCCCCTCGGGCCCCATCCCCTCCCCCTAGCCCCGCCCCCTCACCTTGACGGAGTAGGCCAGCGAGATGGTGACGGCTAGCGGTAGCCCCTCGGGCACGGCCACCACCAGCACCGTGACGCCGATGATGAAGAACTTGACGAAGTACTGGATGTAGATGGGCGTGCACTCGGCCACCCAGCTCCGCCCCTGGATCCCGAAGGTGTCAATCACAAAGAAGAGGATGAGGATGATGACGGTGAGCGCCGACATCAGCAGACCTGCGGGGGGGAAACAATGACTCGCTTGACACGTGTCCACATCTGTGTCCCTGGACACCTGCCCCCCCCCTCGTATCTGGAACCGAGATAGACCCACAATCCTCTGCAAAGGTGTCAAATGTCCTCACAAGCATATTTCCAATAATGCAGCCTGGATGATCATCTCAATAAAGGTAATAATATATAATATTAAAACCATAATAATAATAATAATTAAAGCTGCAAGCAGCAATGAACAGGCCCTCGCGCGTGCAATTTTCACCAATTAAGGTCAAGGACTCAAAACCGAGTCTGATGACATCACCAACGACGCTCTATGTCAAACCATTCAAAAGTTATAGTATTTACTGGGGTGTATTTACTGTGTGTGTGTGACTCAGCACACAGAACCTTCCAGTTTGGCTGTGAGAAAAACACAGATTTTGGCTTCTGACAAGGTCTCCAATCATTTTTGATAAAACCGTAGCTCTTAGCAAAAAACCGAAAACATCGTGAGAGACACAGAACCCGGCAGATTCTGACAATCTTAATTTTACTCAGATATTCATTAAAATGAGTGAGTAAGCTCAGTGCGAAGACAGAGTGAGATTCCTTTGAAGAAAATGTTTGATTACATTGCAGTCAATGGGGACCCCCATTTAAATTTTGTACATACCCCGCCTGTCAAAGTCACATTTTATGAATCCCAACACCTATGTCTACATTCTGACAAAAAATGATTTGTCTCCTTTTTACGGTTTGGCCTTGACTTTGAGTTACAAATAAAAATTTAAATAATTTTTTACTGTTTCTCACACTCTACCAACCGACATCCACACTCTAGGCTTGACGAAAAAGTGATTTCCAGTCCTCGCTTGTGTGCTCATATTTTGAAAAGTTTACATCTTAGGAACTGTTTGGTGTTTTGGAGAGACAAGAAGTTTTCCTCTGTTTTGAAGTTTGAATCACATTTCTACGTGCAGGTATGAGAGAGTTAGGTGACTCAGAAAAAAGGTGAATTTTTTTTTTACCTCCTCCCATCCACAGTAGGCTTTTGTGAAATTCCGCGCCACACACATACATGGGAAAATCTCGTTCCCCATTAGTTTGGAAATCTGGAAATGTTTTTGCACTTCGTGGGAAAACTATTTGTGCGATCGCTCTGAAAATTCACAGGACTGTAGTTATTAAAGCGCTATATAAATAAAATGTATTATTATTATTATTATTATTATTATTATTATTATTATTATTATTATTATTATTATTATTATATTCAGGGCCTACAACTTTCTACATCGGTTCAGAATTCAAAATTTTTCCCAAAGCGTGGGCCGAAAAGCGCACATTTTCGCACGAAGCGCTTACTTTCACTGCTATTAGCTGTGAGAGTGAGTGCCTGGTGGCGAAGCCGTGGCACTAATAATAATGATAATCATAACAATAATAATAATGATAATACCAAAAAAATAAATAAAAAATTTAATAAATAAATAATAATAATAATAATAATAATAATAATAATAATATTTTTTTTTCAGTTACATGGAAAGACAGAAATGTTCCTCTGCTTTTAACCATCACCACCAGTTGGACCAGTTGCACATCTACTATGACTGTGCGTGTGCATGTATATACATGTGTGTGTACGTGTGTGTACATGTGTGTACATGTGTGCGTGTACGTGTGTGTATACTTGTGTGTGTGTGTCTCACCGGCCTTCCCGATCTGCACCGCCAGCCTCGTCAGCTTCCCCTGCAGGACCGACTTCTCCTTCTTGGTGACGTTGACCTTCTTGACGGGCTTCACCTCCTCCTTCTGCTCCTTGTCCTCCTTCTCTTCCTTGTCCTCCTTCTCCTCCTCCTCGCTCTTCAGCGGCTGGATCTCCAGGGCGATGCCGTCCTGGGTCTTAGCTGGGGGGGGCGGGGACAGGGGGGGGGGGGTGAGGGAGGAAAGATAAAGAAAAGGTGAATGAAAGAAATGGGCCCATAATCCACCAAACAGAGGAGGGGGTGGGGGGGGTGGGGGGGTGAAGGAAGAAAAGCAGAGAAACCGTTACATTCAGAGGAGGCTGGAACCAGATGAGGGTCTCGGGTTGGACTGAGGTCGGGGGGGGGGGGGGGGGGGGGGGGTCTCAGACTCAGATCTGGACTGGGCGGGCCTGCTGGCTGAAGGGAGGGGGGGTTTAGGGGGCCCGGCGGCCCCTGGTTGAAGGGGGGGGGGGGGGGGGGGGTCTAGGGGGGCCCGGCGGCCCCCTGGTTGAAGGGGGGGGGGGGGGGGGGTTCTGCTGGCTGAGGGGGGGCGGGGGCGGCGCTGCATCATGTGACTACAGAACATCACGAGAAGGTTTCAGCAGTTTGGAGCAGCAGGACCCACACAGCTGTCAATCACTCTCTCTCTCACACACACATTCAGAAACACACACTCAGACACACACACACACGCACGCACGCACGCACACACACACACACACACACACACATATATATACACCATATTTTCTGGACTATAAGCCGCACCTGCATATAAGCCGCATCCGCTCTATTTTAAAAAAAGTACGGTATATATATATATATATATATATATATATATATATATATATATATATATATATATATATATATATATATATATATATATATATGTATACATACCGTATTTTACGCACTATAAGGCACACCTAAAAGCCTTTAATTTTCTCAAAGAGAATGTACACGTCGTCGGGCATTATCCCTTACGTATATTTTGTGTTTTATATATGCAGAGGGTTTTAAAATAGGCCAGAGGTTTTTGACTGTTTTTTCCCAGGGACCACCATTAGAACCAAGAAGCAACTCAGGGACCAACTGCTTTTGGGGATGTTTGTTTTATTTTGCATCTTGCTTTTAAATAAGACAATGGGCCTATATAGGCTATTTATTTGCATCAGTGTCTTTTTTTTATTTACACCTTTTGCTATAAAAAAACTAAACAAAAAACAGTCAATGAAAAATGAACAATAGTAATAATATTGCAAAGTTCACTCTCACTCATTTGACATCATTTGGATAGGTAAATTATTCACAAAAATGAATAGTAAATGGAAAATAAATTGAGTCTAAAGGATAAATATATATTTTTAAAATTATTATTGTTTTCCATTTACAATTTCAAGGACCACCTGCAATACCATCAGCGACCACCAGAGGGCCGCGGACCACCGGTTGACAATCCCTGAAATAGGCCATTTATTGAAGGTGAACCTTACAATACGATGCGCCTTATGGTGAGGAAAATACGGTACATATACATGCACACACTCATACACACAAACACACACACCTACTCTCTTCCCCATCGTTGGTTTCAGGTCCTCATTTCCATAACAAAGTTGGTGTTTGCATCTCCCTGCCTGGACCCGACGCTCGTCAACGAGTTTCAGATCCTGGTTCCACCTCTGAACCTAAAGCTGGTTCAGTATTTAAAGGTTATTCAACCTTTAAATACTGAATTACTATTAATTACAACCTTGTTCTTGCTGATTTCTCTGGTTCTCTGGTTCAGACTCAGCTGCTTTAACTGACCAGATAAACTCAGCTGGTCCTCACAAGGACACGTTTCCACCTAAAGGTTAACTAAAGGGAGGGTAAGTCATTTCTGATGAAATGTAAACCAAGCACGGTGCAGGAAGACCAGGACACGCCCCCTGTGACATCATCCAAAGGCGTCGTGGACATGACCTCCACATGACCTCCACATGACCTGGAAATGACCTCCACATGACCTCCTCATGACCTCCACATGACCTCCACATGACCTCCACATGACCTCCACATGACCTCCACATGACCTCCTCATGACCTCCACATGACCTCTACATGACCTGGAAATGACCTCCACATGACCTCCACATGACCTCCACATGACCTGGAAATGACCTCCACATGACCTCCACATGACCTCCTCATGACCTCCACATGACCTTTACATGACCACATGACCTCCACATGACCTCATGACCTCCACATGACCTGGATATGACCTAGTGACCTCCACATGACCTCATGACCTCCACATGACCTGGATATGACCTCATGACCTCCACATGACCTCCACATGGTCTCCATTGGTTACACGTAAAATTCAGAATCCAATTTAAAATTGTATTACTTGCATATAAAGCCCAAAACGGCTTAGCTCCGCATTATTTGCAAGACCTGATAGTGCTTTATGTTCCTGTCAGAGCTCTTCCAACTTCCAATCTGGGTT
Source organism: Cololabis saira (assembly GCF_033807715.1). Taxonomy (NCBI): domain Eukaryota; kingdom Metazoa; phylum Chordata; class Actinopteri; order Beloniformes; family Belonidae; genus Cololabis; species Cololabis saira. The sequence goes on along the minus strand of NC_084594.1, from coordinate 2,400,107 downwards.
AAGGAGGCTGACACCACCTCCACTTTTAAAACTAAACTTAAAACATTTTCGTTTAGTAAAGCCTATAGTTAGTGTTTAGTAAACCTCTAGCCGGTGTTGGTAAATCTCTAGGTAGTGTAAACTCTAGTGTGTTAGAGTCGCTCCTGTAGTTTCTCGTGCTGCCCCCCCCCCCCCCCCTTTTCTTCTCTTTTTCTCTTTTGTTCATGTTGCAGCATCGTCTGCCGGTGGCGAAGAGCATCTCTGAATGCAAAACACCGGACCCTGCAGTGTGGGAGTGAGGGGGGCAGGGTAACTGCCCCTTTTGGGCGGGGGAGAAGGTTCGTCCCTCAAGACTCCTCTCCCTGGCCCTGCCCCAACCCAACCTGGGACTTGCTGATCGGGGAGCTGCGTGCTGGCCTGCGGTCCCCACCCCTGGTCCTCCCATTGCTGCTTCCACCTGCCTGCTGTGCTGTTGACGTCCCTGACCCACCAGTCTGGCCCTCGGCAGGAGGGTCCCCCCTTATGAGCCTGGTCCTGGTCAAGGTTTCTTCACTCCTAAAGGGGAGTTTTTCTTGCCACTATTTGGCTTAAGGTTTTTCTCCCACTAGGGGAGTTTTTAACTGCCATTGTTTATGTAATAATTGCTCGGGGGTTTATGTTTATGTTCATGTTCTGGGTCTCTGGAAAGCGTCTAGAGACAACTTTTGTTGTATTAGACGCTATATAAATAAAATTGAATTGAACATGACCTCCACATGACCTGGATATGACCTAGTGACCTCCACATGACCTCAACATGACCTCCACATGACCTGGATATGACCTCATGACCTCCACATGACCTGGATATGACCTCGTGACCTCCAAATGACCTCCTCATGACCTCCACATGACCTCCACATGACCTCTACATGACCTCCTCATGACATTTACATGACCTCCACATGACCTCTACATGACCTCCTCATGACATTTACATGACCTCCACATGACCTCTACATGACCTCCTCATGACATTTACATGACCTCCACATGACCTCCACATGACCTGGATATGACCTCATGACCTCCACATGACCTCCACATGACCTGGATATGACCTAGTGACCTCCACATGACCTGGATATGACCTCATGACCTCCACATGACCTGGATATGACCTCATGACCTCCACATGACCTGGATATGACCTCATGACCTCCACATGACCTGGATATGACCTCCACATGACCTGGATATGACCTCATGACCTACACATGTCCTCCACATGACCTGGATATGACCTCATGACCTCCACATGACCTGGATATGACCTCATGACCTACACATGTCCTCCACATGACCTGGATATGACCTAGTGACCTCCACATGACCTGGATATGACCTAGTGACCTCCACATGACCTGGATATGACCTCATGACCTCCACATGACCTGGATATGACCTAGTGACCTCCACATGACCTGGATATGACCTCATGACCTACACATGACCTCCACATGACCTGGATATGATCCATGACCCCCACATGACCTCCACATGACCTTGTGACCTTGGCATGACTTCCACATGACGGGATGTGGGCGGGGCCACCGGGATGTGAGCGAGGCCACCGGGATGTGGGCGGGGCCACCAGGATGTGGGGGGGCACCGGGATGTGGGCGGGGCCACCGGGATGTGGGCGGGGCCACCGGGGAGCTCGGAGCTGTATGGACACGCCCCCTCCGGAGACATGTAGCTGAACGGCGTCACACCGACAGGACGGAGACCCACGGACCAATGACAGAACTGGAAACAGACGCAGCACTGCACCATGGGAGAATGGGGGGGGTGGGGGGAGGGGCGTGTCTGACAACTGAAAAAAGAAAAGCAACTCAAACAGGAAATGGAAGTCGAAAGGATCAAACCCCAGACGACGACAAGAGATGCAGAACCACAACGGAGAGACAGGAGGAGGAAGCAGCGGAGCGGAGCGACTCCGACGGTTACAAGACACAAACACTCCGGAGCAACGGAGCAACACCCTGCAAGAAGGGAACAGTGAGACGACAGGAAGCTGGAAGAAGGTGAGAGACACAGAGGAAACGGGTGCCAGAGGCTCCCACAGCCCCCCGGAGCTGCGGGGGTGCAACTCCCACGCTGACGAGGTGCATCGGCCAATCAGAGGGCTGCTTTACCATGCTAGCTCCGCCCAGAGAGCTGCTTTACCACGCTAGCTCCGCCCAGAGAAGTGCTCTACGACGCTAGCTCCACCCAGTCCAATCAGAGAGCTGCTTTGCCACGCTAGCTCCACCCAGAGAGCTGCTCTACGACGCTAACTCCACCCAGTCCAATCAGAGAGCTGCTCTACGAAGCTAGCTCCGCCCAGTTCAATCAGAGAGCTGCTCCACGACGCTAGCTCCGCCCAGAGAGCTGCTCTACGACGCTAGCTCTGCCCGGTCCAATCAGAGAGCTGCTTTGCCACGCTAGCTCCACCCAGAGAGCTGCTCTACGACGATAGCTCCGCCCAGTCCAATCAGAGAGCTGCTCTACGACGCTAGCTCCGCCCGGTCCAATCAGAGAGCTGCTCTACGACGCTAGCTCCGCCCGGTCCAATCAGAGAGCTGCTCTACGACGCTAGCTCCGCACAGTCCAATCAGTCCAATCCATTTTAGAATTGATTTAAAACGTTTAATGTTTGTTTTTAAAGCCCTTGCCCCGCCCTATTTATCGGAGCTCGAACCAACTGTTGTTGGAGGAGCCCAGGTCAAAGGTCAAGCGCTGGGGTGACCGAGCCTTTTCAATTGCCCCCCAGCCCCCTCCCACCGGGCTGTCCCCTGCTACTTACTCACTATCTCTGACCTGGGCCTTTTAAACCAAGGCTTAAAACCTATTTATCTAGAATGGCTTTTAATACCCAGTAGTGTGGTGACACTTTTTACTCTTTTATTCTTTTTTTTATTCTATTTATTTTTTTGCTCTGTCTTATGACTGTAGGCTATGTTGTATTTCTGTATGTTTTAGTCTGTAAAGCTCCTCTGCAGGTAGATGGTTGTTAGTGAAAACACCTGTTTTAAATGTACTGGCCAAAAACATGGCAGCGTTTTTACTTTATTATACACCTCTTGAATGTGCTTTAATGTTGTTTTTTTTTTTTTTTTTACAAAATCAAAAATAGTTTTGAATCAATCTTAAATTAAGACCAATTTTGAAATGGGGTCAGTCTCAAAGCACCATTAGTCAAATAATTGTCTTGACATTAAGCTGATATTTGCTCATTAAAACGTATACCTGTGGATCAGCCAGTGCATTTAAAACAGGGGTTTTCACTAACGACCATTTACCTGCAGAGGAGCTGGTTTAGTGATTGGTTGGAACAACTGCTGGACAGGATTTTTACTTTATGGCACCTGGATTATACACCTCTGGACAAACTGCTCGGGGGATTACTGGACGACCGGATCCAAACACAGGTTAAGGTTGGCGTTTAAACACGTAGAGGTCCTGCTCCTCGTGGAGGTCGTCTGACTGCAGACCCGGCGGTTACGTAAAGAGGGCGGTGCGTCGGCGGTTTCCTGGCGCTCCGACAAGCGTTCTGTCGGCAGCAGATGCCAACACCACGGGAGGACTGCAGCTCTCTGGAAGCCGGGCTTGTGTTGGACCACGCGGGACATGGAGGACGGAGAGGACGGAGAGGACATCAGAGGACGGTGACATCATCACCATCAGGGGGCCTAAACCCCCCCAACATGTCCAAGGGCAGACAGGTGAGAGTCAGGGAATCCTGTCTTCATTCTGAGGCTGGATCTTTGTCCCCTGACCCCTCTGACGTTTTACAAAGGCTTTAACGAGAACGAGTATTTAAAGTCGGTTTCATGTTTGGTTGTATTTGTTGTCAGATGAAAAGAACTTTGCATCTTTACCTGGTAACGAGCCAGAGAATCCCTGAGGTCTTGGATCCAGGTCCTCGCTAGTGTTGTGTTTGTCAGCCTGTTTCAATTTTAGTTTTACTCCAGTCTTTTGGTCAAGCTATCATTTTAGTTTTTATTAGTTTTAGTCATGTTCATTCTCTTTTTAGTCGTGTCAAGTTACAGTCGACTAAAAGTCTGAGCATTTTAGACGTATTTAGTCAGAATTGTACATTGTAGTCTATTTTAGTCAAAGATTGTATTGATCCAAACCCATTTTACAATTCAAACAAGGTTAGCTTATTGTTATATTATTGTTACCTTATAGACTCAAGAATAAATTATCTCCAGATACAGAAGACTCTAATTTGAGTCACAGCTTATGCAGATGATTCCCAGATCTACATTGAACTCTCATGATTAGGCTCCTTTTTTTATTTTGTAATCTACATTTTAGTCTGGTTTTTATTCCCTCTACGATATTGCATTATATATTTAATTATCACATGATTTTTGTCACATGACCAGCATTTTTGTTGTGCCTCGTTTTCCTCGGGTGATAAAGGTTCGTTGACGACGATATTTAGTCATAATTTTGGGCGACGAAAGCAACTTTACTCCTAACGAGTCTGTTACGTGGAAACAGTTTTGAATATGAATCTTTAAGAAACACCAAGACAACCGTAGTCCCACAGGGACCAGTTCTGGGGCTCCAAGACAACCGTAGTCCCACAGGGACCAGTTCTGGGGCTCCAAGACAACCGTAGTCCCACAGGGACCAGTTCTGGGGCTCCAGGACAACCGTAGTCCCACAGGGACCAGTTCTGGGGCTCCAAGACAACCGTAGTCCCACAGGGACCAGTTCTGGGGCTCCAGGACAACCGTAGTCCCACAGGGACCAGTTCTGGGGCCCCAGGACAACCGTAGTCCCACAGGGACCAGTTCTGGGGCTCCAGGACAACCGTAGTCCCACAGGTACCAGTTCTGGGGCTCCAAGACAACCGTAGTCCCACAGGGACCAGTTCTGGGGCTCCAGGACAACCGTAGTCCCACAGGGACCAGTTCTGGGGCTCCTCCTGTTCCTCTCCATCATCTTGAGGTCTCTTGTCACAACTTATGCAGATCTGCAGATATGCAGTTCTACGTTGAACTTTCATGATTAGGATCCTTTTTTTAATTTTGTAATCTACATTTTGGTCTCATTTTTATTCCTCTACAATATTGCATCATATATTTAATTATCGTTATTGCCACATGACCAGCATTTTTGTCTCGTCTCGTTTCTCGTTTCAGGTTATAAAGGTTCGTCGACGACGATATTTAGTTATAATTTTCATTGACGAAAGCAACTTTACTCGGAACGTTTCCGCCTCGCGTGCGACTTGTGTTTTCATCTGTCATGAAGCAGAGTTTAATGTTGTCTTTTTTTTTTCTTTTTAAATATTTTTATCCTTGATTTCTTCCCATTTTTCATCACCCAGTGCTCCTACCTAACAGTCCTGGGCATTGCCCCCTCTACCAACCCCGGGAGTTCCTGCACTGAGCTCAGGTCTCCTCCTTAACCTGAGGAGTGAGCAGGCCGCATCTTTTCACCAGACAGGGTGGGGCTTCTCCGGCCGGACGTAGCGCATGGAAGGATCACGTTATTCCGGCCGGATCCTCCCCACCCCATCTGGCGCCCCGGTTGGCCAGAGGGGACATGTGTAGCCCAGGACTGTTGCATGTTTTTGTGAGAGTAGCTCCCATTAGCCACCCAAGGGAACACGGGGAGAACATACAAACTCCACACAGAAAGGCCCTTTCACCAACCCCACCCAGGGTGTGGGCACTGAAGTCATGGGGGAACTAACACGCACTTCAGCGCCCACAGCGTCCCTGGCGGGAATCGAACCCAGGACCTTCTTGCTGTGAGACGGCTGCACTACCAGCCATGCCTCCTAATGTTGTCTTTTGTTTTAAAGCTTCACAACCGCCTTCTCTGTACACTCGTCCAACTCTGCCGTCTGTCAACGAGCCGGACGGGCCGTTCCCGTGCCAACATAGTTAATCTCTGGACACACACAGATTCAAACCGTCCTTTGATCTTAACTTATCAACGGGTTGGCATTCATGGGCGTCCAAGAAAACGTCTTTTCCCCCTCGTAATTCCATGAGCCCCCTGTTGTAGTTGCCGTGGCAACCGCGGGCGCTGACGCGCTGCCAGGTGAGAGTTGCACCCCTCGACAGGTAAAGCAAGGCGAGAGAACGTCCCCCTCGATGCAGCAGACAGAGGAGAGAGAGATGGACTGGACGCTCCCCTCCTGCCCCGGGGTGGGGGGGGGGGGAGTAGCAGCGGGGTGGAGGGAGAGAAGGACAGATGGATGGATGGATGGATGAATGGGGGGTTACCTTTGTTGCGATTTTCGGGGGGTCCTTGTTTTTTACCTGTTCGGACAGAGAGAGAGGGCGGAGTGCTGAGAAGATGGCTCAAAGGAAAAGGAGATCAAAATCAAAACTGAGGGAAACACAAAATTCAAACAGGTAGGAACCCACAGGTGTGTGTGTGTGTGTGTGCTGTGGGTGGGAATGGACCAATCAGAGGAGAGAGACGCACTCGCCTCCCCGCCGCCGAGAACCTGGAGGTGACTTCACTGCCACGGACGATCAAACTTCACCGCCAGGGAGGACCAACACGTCTCCTGGCCGTTGGACTGTTGGACTGGTGGACTGTTGTTGGACTGTTGTTGGATTGTTGTCAGACTGTTGTTGGACTATTGTTGGACTGTTGTTGGATTGTTGTCGGACTGTTATTGGACTATTGGACTATTGTTGTTGGACTATTGATGGACTGTTGTTGGAATATTGTTGGACTGGTGTTGGACTATTAATGGACTGTTGTTGGATTATTATTGGACAGTTGTTGGACTGTTGTTGTTGGACTATTGTTGGACTGTTGTTGGACTGTTGTTGTTGGACTATTTTTTGATTATTATTGTTGGACTATTGTTGAACTGTCGTTGGACTATTGTTGGACTGTCAGATTATTGTTGGACTGTTATTGTTGGACTATTGATGGACTCAGAGTGCGAAATACAGGGGGATTCGGGGGGTCCGACCCCCCCGATTAACCCTTGAGCCCCCCTGAAGGACTCAAAAGCCAAATTTAGGGGGGGTCTCAATGTTGTCAAAAAAATAAATAAATTAGGCTATATAATATAATATGATAATTTGATTGTCACTAATGGTCAATTAAATATGTTTAAGAGATCGCCATATCAAGTATTCACAATTCAAAACTTTTATTGGTTTAACACAAGTCCTGCACCTTTATACCTTTATGTATGCAAATTAGCCATGTGTGCCAGCACAGCGCAACAAGGCTTTTCCGCAGTTAATAACACGGACAGCCAGGCGCGCGGACCTCAACGGACCTCCTCTGGACAAATTCGACCCGGTTCCATTTGTCAGAAGCTGGATTAAAGCAGGACATCGCCTCTCTTCTTACTGGAATGGAAACCAGGACGGAAAGGACAAGAAGTCGAGAAATGTCCAACCCCCCCCCCGGCAAAAAAAAACAAACAAAAAAAAAACTGGGTATGTATGTCTATGCGTATGTATGCGTATATATATGTATATATATATATATTAAATATAGTAACAATGCACATATATATGCCTTAGGTTTTTACCAGCATGGTATTAACTATTAATATGCGTGCAGACAAGGTAAAAAAAAAAAGAAAAGGCAAATTTGGTCTATTTTAACTTAAGGTAAGAGGCCAGCCTGCTTAATATGGCCTGAACCCACCTGAGAGCTAATGTTTTTTTTTAATTTTTGTTATTATTATTTTGCGTTATGGCCTGTTATGAGTGTGATTTATGTGTAAGCTGCGTGAACCCACCTGTTGAGAGCCATCATATTTTTTTTTTAATTTTGCATGATGACCTGTTATGTGTGGAATTTGTGAATGTGTTCTCATGTTTTAACACAGCTGCAGCTGTGTTAAAACATAATTTCCTGGATGGTTACATAACGTTAAATAATCAGTCATCATTGTGCAGGCTGAGGATCTGTTTAAGTGCACTGATTGCACATCTCCGATAGTGGCATTTGTTGTTATTACTGTTATTTGAATGCACAATTCATTTTCATTGTATTTTTTTTATTTATCTAAAAAAATACATAAGCCTATTTTATTTGGTTATTCGTTTCTGCAATGCACTGGCCGTGCGCCAGTGTCTTGTCTGGTATTTATTCATTAAGTGCACCAGTGTGGTGCCAATTAACGTCTTTTATTTATTTTAATTATCGGATTTAATTTGCTCCCCCTCGGAAGAGCTGGAGGAAGTGTCTGGGGTGAAGGAAGTCTGGGCATCTCTGCTGAGGCTGCTGCCCCCGCGACCCTGGAACGGATCCAAGCGGCGGACGATGGATGGATGGATGGATGGATTTAATTTGTAAATAACATTCTGCATCGTAATGCAGAATTTTGCCTCCTGTTAGTAAAACAACGTGCATCTAAAATGGTTAAAAGTGTGCGTGTATTTGTCATAGGCTATAGTAGGCTGATTGTATTGGTTTATTGTATAGGGCCACACTGTTTAAAAAACAAAAAACAAAAAAAAACGCAAGTTAGGGACCCCCCCGAATATGGATGGGTATTTTGCACACTGGTTGGACTGTTATTGTTGGGCTGTTATGGTTGGATTATTGTTGGAGTGTTATTGTTGGAGTGTTATTGGACTATTATTGATGGACTATTGTTGGATGGTTGTTGGACTGTTATTGATGGACTGTTGTTGGACTGTTGTTGTCGGACTGTGTGTGGTTAAACTAGAAAATGGACGAATATTTCTAGACAGTGATGCTGATTTCAGGAGATCTTTGTGTCAGATTCAGCGTAAACGTCACCAGAACTTGCTCGGGTTCCTCCAGGTTCCCGGTTCCCTCCAGGTTCTCAGGTCTCGCGGTTCTCCTCATTAGTTCCCAGCCGGTTGCGGGTTTGTTTTTTTGTTACCGCGGTTACCGGAGCGTCTCTCTCCGCTGAGCTGGTCCATTCAGCCGGTGCACAATGAATGCCTGACGAACTCAAAACTTTAGCCGGTAAAATGATGATCAGACAGAAACCAACTGAAGAGAAACACACTAGTAAAAGGGGGTTAGCATGACCACAAGCAACTCAAAGGGAATAGAGAGGCCTGCAGAGGCTCGCTGGTCCGGATCACTGAGATGTTTGAGGGTCGTCTGGACCTTTGAAGGGGTTCCTGAGGTGGTTCTGGTTCAGGGTCGTCTGGACCTTTGAGGGGTTCCTGAGGTGGTTCTGGTTCAGGGTCGTCTGGACCCTTGAAGGGTTCCCTCCTACCCCACTCTGCCCCGTGTAGCCGGCAGAACCAATCAATGAGACCAAGACGCAGAGTCGTCTCAGGTGGCAACGAGTCGGTTTTTAGCTCCGCGTGGACACGATGACAAGCTCTTATACCCCCCACCCACCATCCACTCAGTCCCATCCAGGGTCAGATGGACCTTCTGGAGTCTCTTCAGCAGGAGGACCGAGGTCTACCTGCTGGTCCATCACAGGGACCCGGAGGACCTGGAGAAAACCAGCTGGGATTCGGACCAGGAACCTTCTGGTGGTCCAGCATCATTTAAACGGAGGAAGGAGTTCCCCCTCAGAATGAAGACGCGATTTTCTGGGGTTCGTTTACGTTTGGAGGGAATCTGGATCAGACGGTTTCATTCCTGCATCCAGACTGGAGCCGGGATCAAACCGGGTTCAAGTCGGGATCAAACCGGGTTCAAACCGGACTCAAGTCGGAATCAAACCGGGTTCAAGTCGGGCTCAAGTCAGGATCAAACCGGGTTCAAACTGGACTCAAGTCGGGATCAAACCGGGTTCAAGTCGGGCTCAAGTCAGGATAAAAACGGGTTCAAGTCGGGCTCAAGTCAGGATAAAACCGGGTTCAAGTCGGGCTCAAACCGGGCTCAAACCGGTCTCAAGCTGGACTCAAGTCGGGTTCAAACTGGGATCAAACCGGACTCAAGCCGGGTTCAAGTGGGACTCAAGTCGGGATCAAACCGGGTTCAAGTCGGGCTCAAACCGGGTTCAACCCGGACTTCTGTTTCACCGAGTTTATAAGCTTTTTGGTTCTGGTACTTTGGGTCCGGCTGAGCGGTTCCTAACGGCCACTGCTGAACTCGTCTTGGTCTCATTCATTCGTGGCTGCTGCTCGTTAGCTACGAGGCTACGAAGACGCTGCCGCTGCGGTCGGATCTCCGTCCCGACCGCAGCCGGTACCACAGTACCGGGTCCTCAGAGCAACACAAGCTCGTGGCTCCTGCAGATGCCTGGGGAATCCGTTCGTGGGCCGTGAGGTTCGGGCGCCGGAGTCCGTCCCGACGCGTGGGACTCTCAGCCCTCCGGTGACCTTTGACCCGTGTTTGTACCACGTGTGTGCGCGACGGCGTCCTCCTCCTCGCGTCTTACTTTTCTTGACCTTCTTCTCCTCGTCGTTCTCGCCGGCGCCGAGCAGCGTGAAGATGATGCCGGTCTGGGAGTTGAGGCCGACGGCCGACACCACCATCCTGCCGGATCCCTCCATCACGTGGGTCCCTGAGGAAAAACACAAGCTACGAGTCAAACCGCCGCTTTGGATTCACTGCAAAAACTCAAAATCTTAACAAGAATATTTGTCTTATTTCTAGTTATAATGTCTCATTTTTAGTCAAAAAATCTCATTACACTTAAAACAAGACTCATCACTGGAAAAAACAACAATTTTCACCTGTTTCAAGTAAATTTTCATTTAAAATAAGTAGAAAAATCTGCCAGTGGAACAAGATTTTTTTGCTTGTAATGAGAAGATAAATCTTGTCCCACTGGCAGATTTTTCTACTTATTTCAAGTGAAAATTTACTTGAAACAGGTAAAAATTGTCAAATAACAAGTTATTGTTCTGGTAATGAGTCTTGTTTTAAGTGTAATGAGATTTTTTGACTAAAAATTTGACATTTTAACTAGAAATAAAACAAATATTAAGGTAAGATTTTGAGTTTTTGCAGTGTTCCCTCAAATCTGAAATCATGTCAGGACGCATTGATCCAGTCCTGAGGTTGTTTCCTCTGATGGAGGAGGTCATGTGACTCCCCGGAGGTCATGTGACTCACCCGACAGCAGCATGGGGTCCTTGTCCAGGGACTTGCGGACCTGGTCCGACTCCCCGGTCAGCGAGCTCTCGTCGATCTTCAGGTCGTTGCCCTGGATCAGGATCCCGTCGGTGGGCAGCAGGTCTCCTGCAGGGTCAGAGGTAACAGGGTCAGAGGTCACGGGGTCAAGTTCAACATGCACTACGTCTTCCATATCCATCTCTCCTCCTCCTTCCATGGAGCTGCTGCGATACGTCAACGTGCCGCCATATTGGATGTTCAAGACTGCGCTGTAAACTAATACAAGTGAATGGACTTATTTTCATAAAGCGCCTTTCTACAAAGAAATGTACGTTTTACGTCTCATTTATTCATTCACACACGCACTAATATACTTGGGAAACAGTTAGGCACCAAATATAATATATTTCATTTTCTCAGATGGCAAAAATAAGAACTTTATTGATCCCACATAGGAGTAATTCATGTTATATCAGCTATAGAGAACAAGGTGGTGCCGAAAAACAATATATATCATCAACAAAACAAATTAAAAAAATTTCAAATAACAAAATAACATATTTGAACCATTTTTCAGACAATAAAATAACTGAAAAAATCTGAAAAATTGTTCAAATATGTTATTTTGTTACTTGAAAAATGTAAAATATGCTGGATCCCAGATCGTCGTGGGGGACGGCCCTGGTCCTAGTCCTTGTCCAGGGTCTCTGTTTCCGTACCGTACTTAATCTGGGCGATGTCCCCCACCACAATCTCGGCCACGGGGATCTGGATGACCTGGCCCTTGCGGATGACGGTGAACTTCTGTTCCTGCTCGATGCGGCTCTGCAGCCCCCGGAACTGCTTCTCCTTGGACCAGTCGTTGAAGGCCGTTACCAAGACGACGATGATGACCGAGAACAGGATGGCGGCGCCCTCGATCCAGCCGGCCTGGGCCTCGCCCTCGTCCTCCACGCCGCCGGCCGCCTGGCCGCACTCTGCACAGCAACAACAACAACAATAACTAGACAATTTCCTCGCAGAAATTTCGGGAGTGCCACCACGGGCTGCAGCACATTTGTGTACATTATTGCATTTTGCAAGCAATAAAGGTGAAGGACTCACATATCGGCCAATCAGAAGAAAGGGCGGGGCTAATTTGCACCAATGAAGGTCAACGACTCAATACCGAGTCCTATGACACCACCCATGACTCTCTATGTGAAACCATTCAAAAGTTATTGGAATATCACATTTCGACACATTTCAAGGGGCGGGGCTAATTTGTATATATAATATACAAATGTATATATTTATATATATAATAAAAATAATATATATATATATCCCATGAACCGGTTCCCAGCAGGACTGGTGATCATCTAAGGTCAGAAGGTCAGGGTTCAGATTTCTCCATTTTCCAGGGTAAAGTATATGAAGTCTGTACTGACTGGGTCATGTGACCAGGTCTGGCTCAGTCTAATCAGTCAGCAGCTGAGCTCTGGTTGCTAGGGGCAACATGAACCTCGACATGAGGAAGGTTCCGGGTTCGCTGTGAGAGCCACAGAACCCGGCAGATTCTGACAATCTTAATTTTATTCAGATATTCCTTAAAATGTGTTAGTAACGGCAGTTCGAAAACAAAGTGAGATTTTTTTTAAGAAAACTTTTGATTATATTGCAGTGAATGGGGACTGAGGCAGGAATTGGCGCAGCTTTTTCCCTCCCCGTTTAAATTTTGTGCATACCCCGCCTGTCAAAGTCACATTTTATGAATCCCAACATCTATGTCTACATTCTAACCAAAAATTATCTTTCTCGCTTTCACGGTTCGGCCGTGAGTTCGAGCTACACATAAAAATTAAGGTAATTTTTTTACTGTCCCTCCCACTCTAAAAAATTAGAGCTCCACTCTAAATTTGACAAAAAAAGTGATTTCCAGTCCTCGCTTGAGGGCTCATATCTTGAAAAGTGTACATCTTAGGAAAAAAACTGTTTCAGGTTTGGAGAGGGAAGAGAAGTTTTCCTCCGTTTTGAAGTTTGAATGACATTTCTACGTGCAAGTATGAGACAGATACGTGACTCAGAAAAAAGGTGAATTTGGGGTTTTTTCGAACCTCCTTCCACCCACAGTGTGACATTCTGCCCCATTCACTTACATGGGAAAATCTCCGCATTAGTTTGGAAATTTGGAAATGTTTTTTGCACTTCGTGCAAAAACTATTTGTGCCATCGCTCTGAAAATCTACAGGACTGTAGTTAAATTCAGGGCCTACAGCTCACTAAATTGGTTCAAAATTTTTCGAGTAACGGTGTGCGAGTGGTGAGGCCCCAAAGTTCTCCATTAGAATTAGAATAGAAACTATTAGAATACGTAATTTTTCGCCACATGGGACGTGCGTGCCAAGTTTCACAAGTTTTCAAATGTTGAGTTTTTGGGTACCAGGGTACCATAGTAACAGGGGTACCAGGGGAACAGGGGGGGGTACCAGGGGAACAGGGGGGGGGGGGGTACCAGGGTACCAGGGGAACAGGGGGGGTACCAGGGGAACAGGGGGGGGGTACCAGGGTACCAGGGGTACCAGGGGTACCAGCGTACCAGGGGTACCAGGGGTACCAGGGTACCAGGGGTACCAGCGTACCAGGGGTACCAGGGGAACAGGGGGGGGTACCAGGGTACCAGGGGTACCAGGGGTACCAGGGTACCAGGGGTACCAGGGGTACCAGGGTACCAGGGGAACAGGGGGGGTACCAGGGTACCAGGGGTACCAGGGGTACCAGGGTACCAGGGGTGCCAGGGGAACAGTGGGGGTACCAGGGGTACCAGTGGGGGTACTGACGGTCGCTGTCGCCGCCCTCCGGGTGGTAGAAGGACAGGGCCAGGGAGATGATGGCGGCGATCTCCAGGATGATGAGCGTGACGTCCTGCAGCGCCTCCCACACCAGCTGCAGGAAGGTCTTGGCTTTCTTGGGCGGGATGAAGTTCTTGCCGAAGGACGTGTGGCGCTTCTCCAGGTCCAGGGGGTTCCCGGACAGACCTGCGGACACAAGCACCCCCCGTTAGTGGTGGTCGTCATGGAAACCAGGGGCGGAGCCAGCCGGGGGTTTCACACCAGCAACCTTGTAACCCGGTAAAATCAACCTCTTAATCCTCGTATATCTCTGTAAACACGCCACCAGGTTCTACATCCTCTGGTTCAATTACTTCTGTTTCACAGGTGGATTCTGGGTAAGTCAACGTGGATCTGCGACCACCGCCCATGACCTCCAACGGTTGCCAGATCCAGGCGCGTCATTTACGCCGGGGACGATGGGGACGCGTCCCCACCACTTTGTCTGACGAGCAGATTTGTCCCCACCACTTAAAAAAAAAAAAAAAAAAAAAAAAAAATTAAGTAAGATGCGATTTGTCCCGTATTTTCATTAACGCCCCATACACACGTCTGTCACACACACATCAACACTAAATTTATCAATAATAACAAAATAAAACACAGGAAACATTAAGGCCAGCAAAATCTTAGTGGCGGGACAACAGGACCTGCTGTGTCTGTGCCCAGATCTTTATGTGTGTGACAGACGGCGGGGAGGACTCGGGCTTCACCTCCAGGTAGGAGTTGGGATTTGGGAATTAAAAGTTGCGTTCCGCAGGCCCGGTTCTACGAGGGTGCATAAGCATGCATTACACCCTCATTTTATGTGTCTTCATGCTCAGTTGAAAAGACGAAAAGTCTGAAAAAACGGACAAATGCGCCTGATTTATGGTTCCGCGTTAAATCGACGGCATCGAGGTTACGCAGCGTCGCGTACCGTACGTTCGCATCCCTGCGTATCCTACGCCGTACGCTTTGCGTTGGTGCAACAGTTTCCTGCAAAAGTTTCCTGCAGCAGCCAGTGCTGCTCTCTGCTGCTCCGTTAACACAAAGTAACCGTGGATATTCAGAAGTGGTTCAGCACAACGACACAAACAAGTTTACAGGACTGTCTCAGAAAATTAGAATATTGTGATAAAGTCCTTTATTTTTATGGAGTCTAAAAATGTCATACATTCTGGATTCATTACAAATCAACCGAAATATTGCAAGCCTTTTATTATTTTAATATTGCTGATTATGGCTTACAGTTTAAGAATAAGATTCCGAGAATATTCAAATTTTTTGATAGGATATTTGAGTTTTCTTAAACTGTAAGCCATGATCAGCAATATTAAAATAATAAAAGGCTTGCAATATGTAGGCCTATATAATGTTTCCGACGACCTAAATAAGACCGCGCAGATGGCTTTTAATATGGGGACAATATCGCATCAATACACATCATCTAATGCAATGCCTATTATTTATCATGGAACCTCAATTCGGAAGTAATGGGCGTAGCTCGTACCCAGCACTTTTCAAACCTTACTCAGGTTTATGGTAAATGTCCCCAGCACTTCTGAAATCAAACTGACGCCCATGGCCAGATCTGACAGGTTCCAGCCCAGACGCAATGAGAAACCCACCAAAATAATGAAAAACCAGCCCGAATCAAACATTCTCTACGTTAAAACCCTGAATTATTAAATGCGTTATAATTTCAAGCTTCACCCGCTGCTGCTTCCACCTGCCTGCGGTCCCCCACCCCCCTCTGGTCATCCCGTTGCTGCTTCCACCTGCCTGCTGTGCTGCTGACGTCCCCGACCCCCCAGTCTGGCCTTCAGCAGGAGGGTCCCCCCTTATGACCCAGGTCCTGGTCCAGGTTTCTTCCCTCCTAAAGGGGAGTTTTTCTTGCCACTGTTTGGCTTAAGGCTTTTCTCCCACTAGGGGAGTTTTTACCTGGCATTGTTTATGTTATAATTGCTCGGGGGTTTATGTTTATGTTTATGTTCATGTTCTTGGTCTCTGGAAAGCGTCTAGAGACAACATCTGTTGTATTAGACGCTATATAAATAAAATTGAATTGAATTGAATTGAACCTAGCAACAGGGGCGGGGCTTGACAACGGGTCAATTAATTAAATATAACGGGGGGGGGGGGGGAGGGGGGGCACCAGATAAGAGCCATCAACCTGACAGCGCTGATGCCCCCCCCCCCCCCCCCCCCCCCCCCCCCTCCCCCCCTCAGATCATAAAGTATCGACCTCTTATGAAGGAATAATCAATACCTTTTTCCCACATGTCATTACCCAGAATCCCCGTGTGACCGTTCACATTGGACGGGTTTACATGAGGCCTGTGAGGGGGTCAGGGGTCATGGGGGGTTAGGGGTCACGGGGGGGTCAGGGGTCATGGGGGGTCATGGCAGGATCTGCCCAGCTGCTGCCATGTTTCCACATCAACGATGGACAGATACAGGGAGACCGTCAGCCAATCAGAGGCCGTGTCCTGACCCGTCAGCCAATCAGAGGCCGTGTCCTGACCCGTCAGCCAATCAGAGGCCGTGTCCTGACCCGTCAGCCAATCAGAGGCCGTGTCCTGACCCGTCAGCCAATCAGAGGCCGTGTCCTGACCCGTCAGCCAATCAGAGGCCGTGTCCTGATACACACACCGTGCTCCACTCAAACCTCTCAGAATAAACAGCTGATAAAAATTAAAAATTAAAAATAAAAAAATAAAAAAATCAATCAATGAATAAAAAAAAAGAATAAACAGCTGATTTAATCATCAAATCAGACTCAAAGATGTCGGTGAACTTCGGTGACGGTGTGGCAACGTCCCTGCAGACAAACCGAGGTCAAGTTTGAACACTTCAGAAAGATGTTTTAGTTCCCAGAACTAAACTACTGATAACAGACGTCAAACGAGGAGAAACGAGGAGAAACAAGGAGAAACGAGGAGAAAGGAGGAGAAACAAGGAGAAACAAGGAGAAACGTGGAGAAACAAGGAGAAACGAGGAGAAACGATGAGAAACAAGGAGAAACGTGGAGAAACGAGGAGAAACGAGGAGAAACGAGGAGAAACGAGGAGAAAGGAGGAGAAACAAGGAGAAACAAGGAGAAACGTGGAGAAACAAGGAGAAACGAGGAGAAACGATGAGAAACGATGAGAAACAAGGAGAAACAAGGAGAAACGAGGAGAAACGAGGAGAAACGAGGAGAAACGAGGAGAAACGAGGAGAAACGAGGAGAAACGAGGAGAAACGAGGAGAAACGAGGAGAAACGAGGAGAAACGATGAGAAACGAGGAGAAACGAGGAGAAACGAGGAGACACGAGGAGAAACGAGGAGAAACGAGGAGAAACGAGGAGAAACGAGGAGACACGAGGAGAAACGAGGAGAAACGAGGAGAAACGAGGAGACACGAGGAGAAACGAGGAGAAACGAGGAGAAACGAGGAGACACGAGGAGAAACGAGGAGACACGAGGAGAAACGAGGAGAAACGAGGAGACACGAGAAGAAACAAGGAGAAACGAGGAGACACGAGGAGAAACGAGGAGAAACGAGGAGAAACGAGGAGAAACGAGGAGAAACGAGGAGACACGAGGAGAAACGTGGAGAAACGTGGAGAAACGAGGAGAAACGAGGAGAAACGTGGAGAAACGAGGAGACACGAGGAGAAACGTGGAGAAACGTGGAGAAACGAGGAGAAACGAGGAGAAACGAGGAGAAACGAGGAGAAACGAGGAGAAACGAGGAGACACGAGGAGAAACGAGGAGAAACGTGGAGAAACGTGGAGAAACGAGGAGAAACGAGGAGAAACGAGGAGAAACGAGGAGAAACGAGGAGAAACGAGGAGACACGAGGAGAAACGAGGAGAAACGAGGAGAAACGAGGAGAAACGTGGAGAAACGAGGAGAAACGAGGAGAAACGAGGAGACACGAGGAGAAACGAGGAGAAACGAGGAGAAACGAGGAGAAACGAGGAGAAACGAGGAGAAACGAGGAGACACGAGGAGAAACAAGGAGAAACGTGGAGAAACGAGGAGAAACGAGGAGAAACGAGGAGAAACGAGGAGAAACGAGGAGAAACGAGGAGAAACAAGGAGAAACGTGGAGAAACGAGGAGAAACGAGGAGAAACGAGGAGAAACGAGGAGAAACGAGGAGAAACGAGGAGACACGAGGAGAAACGAGGAGAAACGAGGAGAAACGAGGAGAAACGAGGAGAAACGAGGAGAAACGAGGAGAAACGAGGAGACACGAGGAGAAACGAGGAGAAACGAGGAGAAACGAGGAGAAACGAGGAGAAACGAGGAGAAACGAGGAGAAACGAGGAGAAACAAGGAGAAACGTGGAGAAACGTGGAGAAACGAGGAGAAACGAGGAGAAACGAGGAGAAACGTGGAGAAACGAGGAGAAACGAGGAGAAACGAGGAGAAACGAGGAGACACGAGGAGAAACGTGGAGAAACGAGGAGAAATGAGGAGAAACGAGGAGAAACGAGGAGAAAGGAGGAGAAACGTGGAGAAACGAGGAGAAACGAGGAGAAACGAGGAGAAACGAGGAGAAAGGAGGAGAAACGAGGAGAAACGAGGAGACACGAGGAGAAACGTGGAGAAACGAGGAGAAACGAGGAGAAACGAGGAGAAACGAGGAGAAAGGAGGAGAAACGAGGAGAAACATGGAGAAACGTGGAGAAACGATGAGAAACGTGGAGAAACGAGGAGAAAGGAGGAGAAACGAGGAGAAACATGGAGAAACAAGGAGAAACGAGGAGAAACGAGGAGAAACAAGGAGAAACGTGGAGAAACGAGGAGAAACGTGGAGAAACGAGGAGAAACGAGGAGAAACGAGGAGAAACGAGGAGAAACGAGGAGAAACGAGGAGAAACGAGGAGACACGAGGAGAAACGTGGAGAAACGAGGAGAAACGAGGAGGAATGAGGAGAAACAAGGAGAAACGTGGAGAAACGTGGAGAAACGAGGAGAAACGAGGAGACACGAGGAGAAACGAGGAGACACGAGGAGAAACGTGGAGAAACGAGGAGAAACGAGGAGAAACGAGGAGAAACGAGGAGAAAGGAGGAGAAACATGGAGAAACGTGGAGAAACGATGAGAAACGTGGAGAAACGAGGAGAAAGGAGGAGAAACGAGGAGAAACATGGAGAAACAAGGAGAAACGAGGAGAAACGAGGAGAAACAAGGAGAAACGTGGAGAAACGAGGAGACACGAGGAGAAACGAGGAGAAACGAGGAGACACGAGGAGAAACGAGGAGAAACGTGGAGAAACGTGGAGAAACGAGGAGAAACGAGGAGAAACGAGGAGAAACGAGGACAAACGAGGACAAACGATGAGAAACGAGGAGAAACGAGGAGAAACGAGGAGAAACGAGGAGAAACGAGGAGAAACGATGAGAAACGAGGAGAAACGATGAGAAACGTGGAGAAACGAGGAGAAACGAGGAGAAAGGAGGAGAAACGAGGAGAAACATGGAGAAACGAGGAGAAACGAGGAGAAACATGGAGAAACGAGGAGAAACGAGGAGAAACGAGGAGAAACGAGGAGAAACGAGGACAAACGAGGACAAACGATGAGAAACGATGAGAAACGTGGAGAAACGTGGAGAAACGAGGAGAAACGAGGAGAAACGAGGAGAAACGAGGAGAAACGAGGAGACACGAGGAGAAACGAGGAGACACGAGGAGAAACGTGGAGAAACGAGGAGAAACGAGGAGAAACGAGGAGAAACGAGGAGAAACAAGGAGAAACGTGGAGAAACGTGGAGAAACGAGGAGAAACGAGGAGACACGAGGAGAAACGAGGAGACACGAGGAGAAACGTGGAGAAACGAGGAGAAACGAGGAGAAACGAGGAGAAACGAGGAGAAACGAGGACAAACGAGGACAAACGATGAGAAACGAGGAGAAACGAGGAGAAACGATGAGAAACGTGGAAAAACGAGGAGAAACGAGGAGAAACGAAGAGAAACGAGGAGAAACGAGGAGAAACGAGGAGAAACGAGGAGAAACGAGGAGAAACGAGGAGAAACGAGGAGAAACGAGGAGAAACGAAGAGAAACGAGGAGAAACGAGGAGAAACGTGGAGAAACGTGGAGAAACGAGGAGAAACGAGGAGACACGAGGAGAAACGAGGAGAAACGAGGAGAAACGAGGAGAAACGAGGAGAAACGTGGAGAAACGAGGAGAAACGAGGAGAAACGAGGAGAAACGAGGAGAAACGAGGAGAAACGATGAGAAACGAGGAGAAACGAGGAGAAACGAGGAGAAACGAGGAGACACGAGGAGAAACGTGGAGAAACAAGGAGAAACGAGGAGAAACGAGGAGACACGAGGAGAAACGTGGAGAAACGTGGAGAAACGAGGAGAAACGAGGAGAAACGAGGAGAAACGTGGAGAAACGTTAAAGTCCCGGCTGAGAGAAGCAGAGGCTCCACCTGAGGAAAGTCCTCGACAGTAACATCTACCAGCTGATGTAACTCAACCTCAGGAGGTTCCTCTAACACCTCTTTTCCACCAAACCGGTTCCAGGGCTGGTTCTGGTTCTGGTTCTGGGCCAGTGCTGAGTTTGGAACCGAGCTTTCTGTTTCCACTGACAAAGAACTGGCTCCGGGCCAGAAGAACCGGTTCATTGTAACAGCAACTCTTTCAGTCCAGCGTTTCCTGCCGACGAACCGGCCGCTTGATCTGGGCCGAGCGCTCATTAGTGTCGGTGTTTGTCCTCGTTCTCACCCCGACCAGACCCCCCCCATGGAAACATAATTACTCTTCCTTCATCAAACCCCCCCATGGAAACATAATTACTCTTCCTTCATCAGGGAGAGTGATGTAGCGGCACGACGACTCTGATCACTAAATGGAGCAGAGCCGAGTTCTGCAGCTTTAGGGAACCGGGTGGAAGTAATGTCATCCTGGAAGTGGACCGACACAAACACACACACATGTACACACACATGTACACATACATATATAAACACACACACACACACACACACACACACACACACACACACACACACACACACACACACACACACACACATGTACACACTCACACACACATACATATATAAACACACACACACACACACACATACATATATAAACACACACACACACACACACACACACACACACACACACACACACACACACACATGTACACACTCACACACACACACACATGTACACACTCACACACACACACACATGTACACACTCACACACACATACATATATAAACACACACACACACACACATAAACACACATATATACACACACACATGTATATATATATATATATATATATATATATATATATATATATATATATATATATATATATATATATATATATATATATGTATATATATATATATATATATATATGTATATATATATATATATATATATATATATATATATATATATATATATATATATATATATATATATATATATATATATATATATATATATATATATATATGTATATATATATATATATATATACATACATATACACACACACACACACACATGCATATACACAAACATATACACACATATATACACACACACACGCGCGTACCTTGCTATCAGTGGACCTGTCATTGCACTTCCACCAACAGTGGACCTCTGTTTCTGGTCATTTAAAAAAACAAAAATAGGATAGAAAATTAACTTTTAAGGCCTTTTACCATTATATTACAGCAAATGTGATTTTTAATTTTTTTTAAAGAAATTGCCATATGCTGCAGAGGAACTGTCTGTAGGGGAGAACGGGGTGATTTGAGCCTGTGGGGAAGTTGAGCCACCCCTTGTTTATGAACAACCATAGACACATTTGGTCACGTGACCACATGTGTTTGAAGAGTCATCCATTGTACTCACCCTGTGATGGAGAAAGGCTGATTGAGTAAGTGGTAAGCATATTTAAGTTCAAAAAACTGTTTTTTTCCGTTCAAATGACATGGCATGGGATTGCTTTAAAGAGATACATGGATATGAAACAACTAGGAGAAGTGAAAAGCCCAACTTCACATTCAAAGAGAATGATGAAGGACTCATCCCTAGAGGTGATGTGCTCATGAAACTCCCAAAACCGCAAAAACTTGGGGGAACAGCCAGAAGGGAGAAGACGTTCGTATTCCCGTGCAGCATTGACAAGTGGGATGTTGAGTAGTAGCCTTGAAGTTAATTTTTTTCTTCATTGTTAACAATAAAACATTTAAGGAGTCATTTGGTGTTGAATTTGTCTTGCTTTGATATGGCATTAAATGAGGTGAAAATGTTAAGTTTTACTTCAACATAATCAGTGGTACAATTTACCCCCCTGTGGCTCAACTTATCCTCTCCCTAGGCTCAACTTACCCCTCACCGGGGGCAAGTTGAGCCAAGAGACCACTTTTTTTTTAAAAAGTCATATTTTGAAAACAGTTAATTTTAGATCAAAGGTGATTATTCCCATGGATGCACCACATCCTGAAATATGTGTACCTATTTTAGTTGGAGACATTACTGTCATGCCTTCACTTTAAAGATGCCTTAAGTAAAAACTGGCTCAATTCACCCCGCTCTCCCCTACTCATTCTATCACCTAATGACTGTTTGTTTACTGCAAAGACTTTATTTGATTCTTTCAAAAATGTATAATTTCACTTTAATGTTATCAACATTTAAACATTTCTCTGTGATACAAATATTACTAAAATAATCATGGCCACTTTAATTGAGAATAAATAAGGTTTTACCTGCAAATCAGAAGTAACCTGGTTGCATGCACCAATACCATTGACTGCAATATTAGCAACAAAACTGACTTCATGTAGGCTTTAATTATATATTTTAAAGATTGATTACACCTCTGCACTAATTTTAATTTTCTCTTAGGGGAATTCACATTCTTCTGTATTATTGTTGTTATTTTGTATTTGCTGTTGATAATTTAATTGGAGTCAAGAGACATTTCCCAATCTTAGACAGGTTTTTAATCATGTGTCAACAACACTTTGTTGTGTCTTTTTGGACGTCTTCAGGACATTTATTTTAAAGTCATTCATGAATATAGCGAGGTCAGATAACATATTCTTGTTCTTTTTTCAATAAGTGTAATTTGCTGTTTTTAACACTCCCCCATAGTGAGAATGGCTGGAGAGCCAAACTGTGGAGGGGCTATTAAACGAAGGAGAAACCAGTGTACATGATTTATTATGGTATTGTAAAAAAATAAAAAATGCTCAGCTTTAGTTGATGTCTTCAGCTTTATAAGTATTTTAGAATCTACAAGGGGGAGAAAAAATAGAAAAACAACCAGGATAAAATTGTGAATAAAATAGTCAGCAGTACGATTCTTTCTTTTCAGTTTTAATAAATCACTAAGGACTGATGTGACATCACACTTTGACTAGACCTTGAAAGAAACTAATATTGTTCAGTCCCAAAATACTCTGACCAGTTCTCACAAGCACTGGAGTTGCTTGATTAATTGTAGTAGTTTGTTGACTTACATTATAGAAAAAAGATCCCCACTTGAACTGTATAAAACGACCTGAGTCCACTGTTCACTGGTACATAATGACACAAGTTCCCTCTTAGATATTATGAAGTGACAATCACACTCCAGCATGGATTAATTTAAAAAAAGAAATAAGCAAAATGGATAATTCTTAAGAGAATACACTAAATACAGTCTAATCGATAGTGTTGTTATTCTTTTTAGTAATGTTGTTAGCAATGTGGTCATTGCAGTTTTTGAAATGTGGGGTGTATTGTGAAGACACAATGACAACCTATCATGATATATGTAAGTTAAGCAAAAACAAAAACAAAACAAACAATTCAGGACATAGACTATTATTGATAGTAACATTAAGGTATTGCCAAGGAACAGCAATTTAACATGGTATGCATTAAGTATTCAGCAGGTATTGCTGACCTAATATCGTCTGATTAACAGTATTTAGTGTGAACAGGATTAAGAACTAATGAACTATTTCTGTTCAGAAGAGGGCACAAGATATTACTCGGTGAGAAATGGTATTTTGTTTCCTTCTGTGTTTGCAAATACTCTTGAATGTTGAATCTTACATGCTTAGATGTATTGTGTGTAGTCATATACCAAAACATCAAAAATCATCATCAGGTCATCGTTTGCACTGTTTGTTAATAAAAAAAAAAAAAAATCATCATCAGGAAACAACCACATTGTAAAGCAAATCAGTTATTAAATCAGGTTGCTATACTGCTAATCATCTTCAAATGAAGTTAATTAATATCTTGTGTCCTCTTCTGAACAGAAATAGTTCATTAGTTCTTGATCCCTTTCACACTAAATACTGTGAATCAGCCTTTAAATGACCATCCATTGTTTGCAAGTAGATATGCAAAGAAATGGACGCAGAAATTTTGTCATGGGAAAAAATACTTTCATGTAGGATTTTTTTTTTTCTGACAGCTGTAATCTGTGTCACATAAAGATTGAACAGACAAGAGGGAACATGTATAAAGTTGTAGTAAAAGTCTTATTTTTGATGAGTGGGTAGCCCTTTATTTTAATACAGCGTGAAGCTTGAAACTGGTTAGGACATCCACTAAAGTTCAGTCTTTATGTTTTGTTACAAAAAACACAACAATGAGTCTTGTTCCAGGAGACTATTTAGTTGAGATATTTTTCTCACAAGTATTAAATTAGCTTGTTTCTTTTATTCACTCCTGCTAGAGTGTGATTGTCACTTCATACTATCTAAGAGGGAACTTGTGTCATTATGTACCAGTGAACAGTGGACTCCTGTCGTTTCATACAGTTCAAGTGTGGACCTTTTTTCTATAATGTAAATCAACAAAGTAACATAGTGTAGTGTCCAATTGTAGACTGATCATTATATTTCTAATGTTATCCTGATTGTTTTTTATTTTCCTTTTTTAGATTGTAATTAACTTATTACTCCTTTGCCTTCTGGGTAGCATTTCATTTTACAGTTTATCCAAAATGTTTAAACACATTTCCTGAAAGTATAACTTGGTTTCCCAAAACTAAACACAAAACTGAAAAGAGTTAATCAGTTTGCCAAACCTCCACAAATCTCTTGCAAAAAACACTGCACTCAAATCCAAGTTCACTCCTCGCAAAACTGATTCTGTCCTTCAAAACGATACACACAGCTGTCATATATTTCTTACATAGTATTATTCATTTAGCTTAATAAGCAGAAACATTCAAACTCCAAAATGTATGAAAAGAAGAAATAATATTTCTTCTTTTCATAAATTTTGGAATTTGAATTTTTGTCCATGAGGGAACCTGTGTCATTGTGTTTTCTGTAATGTGCATTAACAAATATATTGAAATCCTGTTTGTGTAGATTAAGCACAAAATTATATTGAAACACTGAAAAATGTAAACTTAAGACATCCAATAAAGTTGAGCCTTTAATCTTTTGTCATAAAACCAATAAATCATGTTTCAAGACTGGTTTCTTCATGAAGTAGCCTGATAAATAGCCCCTCTACAGTCTGAAAGGCTGCCTGCTGCTGTCAGCAATTCACACTAGTGTGTGTTAAAAACGACGTGTGTGAATGAATCGTTGCAATCCCTGCTCCAGCCAGCAGGAGCAGTGCTGAGTATAGAGTTTAACACTCGCACACCTTCATGTCCCCTCTTGGCAAATATATTAAAAGATTTACCAGAGGGTATTAGACATGATTTTGGCATGATTTAAAGCAGTGGTTCCCAACCTTTTTTCCTTTTTCCCACCCTACTTGTGTCTATGACCAGCCAAGCCCCCCGACCCGTACGTACTAGCACCAAAATAGTCTTTAATTGAAAAAATGAATATTAATTATGTTTTTTTGATACATTTCTCTTTGGTTTACTCTGTATACATATGACTTTGTTTTTCTCCAATGTCACCAATGTATAAAATACGCACAAAAGAACATTAAAGGACATAAAAATATTTTCTGAAAAATGTCTCTTTTAATATGAGACCAACATTTTTTAACATTTTTCCTTTAACAACCTGTCGGAGTAGATTAAATGTTGAGTAATGATACAATAATAAGGAATGAAATCATTTCCTGTGTTTGTCACCAGTGTATAAAAAACACAAAAAATATTCAAGACATTCATAAATTATTCCTAACAATGTCTTATGAATGACTCATTGGCAAATATAATTTTTACAACTGCATAATTTCAAAGCAGACAAAGTTTCGCGCCCCCCCAGAGATCTCTGGCGCCCCCCCCGAGGGGGCCCGGACCCCAGGTTGGGAGACACTGATTTAAAGCATGATCATCAGAGGACCTGAAAAATGTCCCCTGCTGGCTTTGAGGTCCACTGTTCATGAGTGTGTAACGACACTGAGGTCCAGTGTTGAATAGGTACGCAAGTGTACATGCACAAACACACACACACATATATACATACACACAAGTACACACATATATACACACACACACACACACACACACAAAACTGTAATTTATTACAGTCTCACATCACTTGTGTATAGACCCCTTTAAAGAGACACGTTTACGACGCAGAGTTCAAACTCAAGGCTATCAGATTAGCGGATGGCGGAAGGGGAACACGTTCACCGAGACGGGACGGCCGCGCCGCCCACGCAGACTCGCATCAGGGCGACTGTGACGAGCCGGGACCGTTGGATGCTCCATCGCCCAGCTGCTCTATTCCGACACGGAAGAAGAAGATTTCAAGGGATTCAGGGATGAATTGGAAAAGTTCCCCTTCGCGTTTGTTTTGGGAGTCAACAAAGTTTTCAAAAAGCTGGTTTTTATTTTGTTAATAAAGCTTTGACTTACAGTACTTTTCTTCTTGGTTTTGTTTTTTTTTGCATTTTCTGTAGCGCAGGTCCATCGGATAGATACGTAACTCAACCCCAGCCACTACTACGCTATCTTACAGTATATTCTGTGCGCCTTATACATAAAGGGAGTTTGAAAATAGGCCATTTATTGATGGTGCACCTTATAATATGATGCGCCTTATGGTGCGGAAAATACGGTACATACACCTGCATACACCTGGATACTAGTGATGCACCGATTGTTCGGTAACCAAAATTTTTCGGTAACCGAAATTGTTCGGCCGAAAATGGCAAAAAAACACTTTTGGTGTTCGGTGGAATAAGTGGGGAAAAAAACCGAACAATTAATAACGGCGTTGTAAAATAAGGAAAAGACTGGCCGCTCCGTCCCGTAACGTTGCGCACTACATAAATCGTTGGCCAACCAAAAACTAACCCCATAAGAATTTTACCTAACATTCACCAGGAGGTGGAACCAAAACAACATAATGCTGGGAAATTTAAAAAAAATCATTTTTTTATGTTCAACAAATATTTTCTACCTTGTAATTTTGTAAAATATTTTTTTCTTTGAAAAGCCTAAATCAAATTTATTCGATTTATGCAATGGTGAAAATATTGGCAAAATAAATGAAAAACTGCTGAAGAACCATGTTCGGTATTGTTCGGTATTCGGCCAATTGTTTATTATTATTTTCGGTTTTGGTTTCGGCCACAAATTTTCATTTCGGTGCATCACTACTGGATACGCACTATGGCTGTAACAATATATTGTGCCACGAAGTTTTGCGATACAAAAACGTCACGATACGTGTCGTGGAGGTGACAAACTGTATTGCGAAATTGGATTATTAATATTAATAGCCTATATTGTGTTGACTAGTAAAGCGCAGCGTATTGGTGATGAACGCGCCTCGACCCGCGGACCAAAATCTTCCTCCGCCTCAGAAGAAACTAGTCCCGTTTTGGTCCCGATCACAGGACTCTTGCAGGGTTTTGAGCTCTGAACTTTTACTTATGTAAGGCTGGTGTAGAGTTAAGCCTTACCTTATTAAATTAAACCTTTTTTTTGGGGTGGTGAGTAGGATAAACACGGGGAAACTTCTGCTGAGTTCCAGTGTACTTTAATGTCCCTCAACAGTGTAGGATTTTAGAACATCAACTCAGCACCTAGTGCCGTACTGTGGCGTATCACTCCGCCCAATCTAGAACAGACTAATCACTACAGATAAACTAGTCCCTGATTTACATCACAATATAAAGAATATGTTTATGAAATAATGAACCCTGAATTACCAAAATAACCTTCTTAACAAAAATAAATCTCCTCTTACACTTATAAGGTGAGCATGAATCAATCTTTTTATGATGTAAAATTGTATGTATTTATTTACTTTTATTTATTTATTTAATTTGAGTAGGTCTGGATCTGGACCCTAGTGGTCGGTAGAGGACCTGCAGGTCTGGAGGTTTCCCCCCAGGAGTACCTCAAAGCTCTGTATGAGGACTTC
Source organism: Cololabis saira (assembly GCF_033807715.1). Lineage (NCBI taxonomy): Eukaryota > Metazoa > Chordata > Actinopteri > Beloniformes > Belonidae > Cololabis > Cololabis saira. The sequence continues at coordinate 2,371,900 of NC_084594.1, read as the reverse complement.
TACATGCTGTTGATTAAACCAAATATCAGTTTATATGCAGACGACACTCTAAACTTTAGTGGTCTCTAGAGGACCCGCAGGTCCTCTAGAGACCACTAGGGTCCAGATCCAGACCTGCAGGTCCCCCAGGACCCCCAGGACCCCCCGGGGGTCAGGTACGCCCCCTCACCTTCCACGGGGGAGGTCTTGAGGCGCCGGCAGACCCCCTGCACGTCCCCAAACTGGTCCTGGATCCGGCCGACGGCCTCGCCGGCCCGCAGCTCCATCAGGTCGCGGAGATCCTCCACCGTGACCCCGAAGTCCCCATCATGGTTGCCGTCGGCGACCGAGTTCCCCGGTGGGTGTTCCGTGTTGTTGGCCATGCTGGTCCCGGTCCTGGTCCCGGTCCCGGTCCTGGTCCTGGTCTCCGGGGGGCCCTCAGGCGTCCTGGTTCAGGGGGGGGGGCTGGCAGGCAGAGGGGATTGTGGGTAATGCGGTTCTTCAAACGCTGGGGTTAACTCCTGACCGGGACGACCGTCACCATGGAAACGGGGGCATGGCCTGCTGGGTCGAGCTGCACAGGAAACAAAAACACAAGCAACATTTAAGACTTTTTTATACAAATCTACACATTTTTCAATGTCAAGTACAAGCACTTTCAAGGGTAATTTTCAAAATCTTCATCGCTGGGGTAAAATATCTACAGGAATATATAAACTCATAATTGTTTTTTCCGATTTTTATCACAATTATGTTCATTGTATTGTGCTGAAAATATCTAGTTATGTTTCATCGTACTGATTTTATTCTGATCCCAATTTTGTAAAAGACACAGTTATAATTTCAAGCACTTAAACTAAAATTCAAGCACTTTTCAGGCCTTGAAAACACATCATTGAAATTCAAGCACTTTCAAGGATTTCAAGCACCCGTGGGAACCCTGTTCATACCATTTTCAAACAAATTTAGGACCAAAAAGTCACTAAGAATTCAAGCACTAAGGTCCAGGTTGCCAATCTGACAGTTTCCAGCCCAGACATGATGTAAAACCCGCCAAAATAATGAAAAAGCAGCCTCAATCAGACATTATATATGTTAAAACCTTAAATTATTAAATGTGGAATAGATTTCAGGTCATAAGCAAATGAAGCTAAAAAAAGTTGAGGCTCCAAACAAAGACTACAATTAAATTGAGTAGATTAAAGTGTTTGTTTCTACTTTTCTCTGCCATAATGTTAATAATGTCTCCTAAATATTTAGTAAAAACCAGGAAAAGCAGCCCAAATATATATATTTTTCAGCCCAATTGTGCTGAAACTTGCCCAACCTGGCAACACAGATTCTGACCCTCCGCAGGAGATTCTCCTCAAAACGATGAAATTAACTTTTTAATGATGAGTGGATACATTTAATCTAAAATTAAGACCCTTGAGTTGAAATTTAAGATAAATGAAAACATTTAAAGACCTTATTTTAGCAAAATGAGACTTTTTAAGACTTTTTAAGGACCCGTGCATCAGCAGAAACATCAGAAACGTCAGCAGAAACAGCAGCAGAAACATCAGAGGGCATTTACAGGTTTGACCGGGGATAATTTAAGACTTTTTAATACCATTTTCAAACAAATTTAGAACCAAAAAGTCACTAAGAAATCCAGCGCTGAGGTCGAGGTTGCCAGATCTGACAGTTTCCAGCCCAGACGTGGTGTAAAACCCGCCAAAATAATGAAAAACCAGCCTGAATCAGACATTATCCATGTTAAAACCGTAAATTATTAAATGCATAATAAGTTTCAAGTCATAAGCAAATGAAGCCAGAAAAAGTTCAGGCTCCAAACAAAGACTAGAATTAAATTGAGTAAATTGAAGCAAATAAAGTATCAGTGGGTTTATTGTATACATTTCTACTTTTCTCTACCATAATGGAAACTTTTTTGTTAATAATTTCTCCTGAATATTTAGTAAAAACCAGGAAAAGAAGCCCAGATATATATTTTTAGTCCAACCTGGCAACACAGATTTAGAACCTCCGCAGGAGATTCTCCTCAAAACGATTAAATAAACTTTTTAATGACAACTGGATACATTCCCTCTAAAATGAAATCTCTTGGATTGAGATTTAAAGACCGTATTTTAGCAAAATTAGACTTTTTAAGGACCCTGCATCAGCAGAAACATCAGAGGGCGTCCACAGGTTTGACCGAGGTAAATTTAAGACTTTTTAATACCATTTTCAAACAAGAAAATGAGAAATCCAGCTCTAAGGTCGAGGTTGCCAGATCTGACAGGTTAATGTGCAAATGTGATGTAAAACCTGCCAAAATAATGAAAAACCAGCCAGAATCAAACATTATCGATGTAAAAAACTTAATAAGACAAATTAAGACATTTAAAGGCCTTATTTTAGCAAAAATAAGAGTTTTTTAAGACTTTTTAAGGACCTGCCGTCGCCCTGCATCAGCAGAAACATCAGAAACATCAAAAATATCCTCAGAAACATCCTAAAACATGAGCAGAAACCCCTCAGACCGTATTTCCATCAACTCCTCACATTACTTCCAGCGTCGGTCCGAACCACAAGTGTAACTGCAGAGACGCGCTGACTCAGCAGATCACCATGGTAACGGGACCACGCTGCAGTTCCAGCATCGCTGGGCCGCGTAACCGTGGCAACAGGTTTCCCCGGCAGCTCGACGGCCCAATCAGACGCAATTAGGAGAGAAAAATAATGCTTTCAGAGTAAATGTCAGAGTAGGAAAACAGGTTTAGCAGCTTCTTCTTCTCCGGCAGCCACGACGACCTCCGCACTTCCTGAGGCGTGTCTGAACTTTAAAACTATAAAACTCCGTTTAGTGCAGGCGGAAATCACAGCTGTGAGCTCCAGGAGCTGTAAAAGTTTGTGTTGTAAACACAGAGAAATCACGTGACGGCAGACAGCAGCCGACCAATCAGACGCCAGAATCAAGCAAGAGCACATCACACGCTCATTTCACGCCGTTTCAACTTCAATACTTGATATTTCAGGAAATTTCAGACTTTTTAATACCATTTTATAACTAAATTTAAGACCAAAAAGACAAGAAATCCAGCGCTGAGGTCGAGGTTGCCAGATCTGACAGTTTTCAGCCCAAACGCGATGAAAAACCCGCCGAAATAATGAAAAACCAATCAGACATTCTCTATGTTAAAACCATCAATTATTAAATGCATAATACATTTCAAGTCATAAGCAAATGAAGCTAAAAAAAAGTTCAGCCTCCAAACAAAGACTAAAATTAAATTGAGTAGATTAAAGCAAATCAAATATCAGAGTTTCTACTTTTATCTGCCATAATGGAAACTTTTTTGTTAATAATTTCTCCTTAATATTTAGTAAAAACCAGGAAAAGCAGCCCAGATATATATTTCTCAGCCCAATTTAATACTTTTTAATACCATACTCAAACTAAGTTTAAGACCAAAAAGACACTAACAAATCCAGTGCTGAGGTTGAGGTTGCCAGATCAGACAGGTTCCAGCCCAAACGTGATGTAAAACCCCAGAAATAATGAAAAAAAAACAGCCCATCAAACACTCTCTATGTTAAAACCATAAATTATTAAATGCAAAATAGATTTCAAGCTTCACAACACCACTAAATAGCCCAAAAAAGGTTCAGGCTCCTTAAATCAAATATCAGTGAGTTTATTGTGTAAGTTTCTACTTTTCTCCGCCACAATGGAAACTTTTTAGTTAATAATTTCTCCTAAATATTTAGCAAAAACCAGGAAAAGCAGCCCAAGTATATATTTTGCTGAAACTTGCCCAACCTGGCAACACAGATTTAGAACCTCCACAGGAGATTCTCCTCAAAACGATAGAATAAACTTGTTAATGATGATTGGATACATTCCCTCTGAAATGAAGACCCTTGGATTGAGATTTAAGACAGATTAAGACATTTAAAGGCCTTATTTTATCAAAACTGGGATTTAAGGCTCTTTAAGACTCTTTAAGGACCTGGACGGTTTCTCTGGTAACGAGAATATCTGTTTTACAGACGCTGTTTTACTTCACCGTGGCAACAGCAGCTCATTCAGCTCAACTCTCTCTCACTGCAGTAAACACTGGCAACGCAGCTAGGCCCGTTGCCATGGCGACGCTGGAAACGCCCACTCCTGTCCAAAGGTGAGCATTCCTGCCTGACCTCCAGGCCACGCCCACCTGCACGCAGGCCACGCCCACTCCGGGCCAAAGGTGAGCATTCCTTATCATGTGTGTGTGTGTGTGTGTGTGTGTGTGTGTGTGTGTGTGTGTGTGACAGGTGACTCAGCGCTGTGATTGACAGCATGAACGACACCACAACATTGAAGTGATGAAGCTGCAACGACCAAATCAGCTGCAGTTCCTCTCCAGACCACCAGGGGCCACAAGGTGGGTATGACCAGGTATGATCAATCAGGTATAATCAATCAGGTATAATCAATCAAGTACAATCAGGTTAGGGATGCCCGATTACCGATACTGGTATCGGTATCGGGGCCAATACTGCTCTCATAAACTTGTACTCGCAACAATTCTCCGATACCACTTCATTGTTGTTGTAGTTACTGATTAGCTCCTCTAGGGGGAGATGTTGAGCTGCAGTCAGCGGTGATGAGAAGAGAGTGATACATGAGTGAGAAGAGAGTGATACATGAGTGAGAAGAGAGTGATACATGAGTGAGAAGAGAGTGATACATGAGTGAGAAGAGAGTGATACATGAGTGAGAAGAGAGTGATACATGAGTGAGAAGAGAGTGATACATGAGTGAGAAGAGAGTGATACATGATTGAGAAGAGATTGATATATGAGTGAGAAGAGAGTGATACATGAGTGAGAAGAGAGTGATACATGAGTGAGAAGAGATTGATATATGAGTGAGAAGAGAGTGATACATGAGTGAGAAGAGAGTGATACATGAGTGAGAAGAGAGTGATACATGAGTGAGAAGAGAGTGATACGTGAGTGAGAAGAGAGTGATACATGAGTGAGAACAGAGTGATACATGAGTGAGAAGAGAGTGATACATGAGTGAGAAGAGAGTGATACCCACGAGTGAGAACAGAGTGATACATGAGTGAGAAGAGATTGATATATGAGTGAGAAGAGAGTGATACATGAGTGAGAAGAGAAGAGAGTGATCCATGAGTGAGAAGAGAGTGATACATGAGTGAGAAGAGAGTGAGTGAGAAGAGAGTGAGTTTTGTTTAAAATAGTTATTCTACTCATTTAATTTATTTTTATTGAATTTATCTGTTGCAAATAAAGCCTGTCTTCCAATTCATTGCGTTTTTCATTGCATCTTTAGCCTAGTTATTTTTGTGGCAGAAGTATCGTATCGGTACTCGGTATTGGCAAGTAGACAATAATAATGAGGTATAATGAGGTATAATCAGGTATAATCAGGTATGATCAGGTATAATCAGGTATGATCAGGTATAATTAGGTATAATCAGGTATAATGAGGTATAATCAGGTATAATCAGGTATAATTAGGTATAATGAGGTACAATCAGGTAATAGTTCCACTATTATTACTTGATTGTTCAAGCTAACTCAGAGAGAACTGCTGTTTAAATGCTAAATGATAAAATAAAAATAAGGTACAACCTGGATCTGTTTGTTTTGCATTTGTAAATTTTTTTTAATGTGTTACAAAAGTTTCGGATCAGGACTCTGTATCGGCAGATACTCGGAATTGATCGGGTCCAAAAACACCTGATCGGGGCTAATCCCTAGCTACAGGTTAGCATGAGCTAAAACGGCTAAATGTGACCGACTACGTGGAAAAGGAGGCTTTAAAAACGGCCTTTAAAAACCCTTGGATGACATCATGGAGCGCTGTCCAGTTCTTCCTACGTGGCCACGAGTCCAAATGACGGCAGGAACTAAATCAGGCTAAACGCGTAAGTCAGCGTCTCTCAGACAGGAAGTGGTCGCGCTGCAGCTTCTGACTGACGGAGATGAGCAGAGTTCCTGTTCTTTGTCCGTCTCGTTTGTGTTTAGCCGACTCCTGATTGGATTAGGACGCCGCCGCCATGTTTCCAGGAACCCAGATCAAATTACACGCGTGTCACACTCCCAGCAGCAGATCTGGACACTCAAAGCAAACTTTGCAGGCTCTTTTATTGGGTTAGTTTAACAGTATTCGCTCCGGTGGCTGATGCTCTAAGATGATTTCTGCTGCAGTGATTCTGCAGGTGTTTAAGGCCGGTCTTACGTCCTGGACGTTAAACGTTAGACCTGCACTATCAGATCCACCATCGATCAGCTGTTGATCCAGTCGGGATCCAGTTTCTGCTGGACCTGAACCAACAGAACCAACGGAACCAACGGAACCAACAGAACCAACGCAGATCAAACCGCTAACAGGTAACCTGCATCAGCTGCAGTAAATAACCAACACAGTCAGAAACATCATAATCACTGCAGACGGATGGATGGATGGATGGATGGATGGATGGATGGATGGATGGATGGATGGATGGATGGATGGATGGATGGATGGATGGATGGATGGATGGATGGGTATCATGCTGACAATGATCCCTCCCCTCCAGAACTAAGTATCCTTGTTAAATGTATTTATTAAATGTTGAATATGCAGTGTCTGCAATGTTATTAAAACCGTGAGGCGGGGAGTGCCGGGCCACGCGGGACAATGCCCCCCACGCCCTGGACCCCCCGCCCCTGCCTGTGCGTATGAGTCGTGTAAGGGGGGGAAGGAGGGGGAGCAGAGGCCGAAGCCAGGAGGCAGGACCAGCAGAGCCGGCCCTGGAAGGACGCCCACGCTCCCCCACCGGCCATCCAGTTGACGGGGGCCGGCCCTCCGAGCCGGGCCAGGGCCCCACCGTACCTCCACGGGAGCCCCCGGCGCCGTCGGAACCCCCAGACGGAGGGGGAAATGGTCCAACATCCCTCCATTCATACTGACAACATAAGACATAGACACCTGGGAATGACTCCACCCCGCCGCCGCGCCCGCCCGTGCACCCCCCGGCCAGGGGAGGCCCGATCCCTGGACCCAGCCTCAACCCCCCCGGGGCCACCCCGGCGGACACCCCAAAGGTTATGGAGTCCCCACAGACGCAGGGGCACGTGGCCCCCGCCCAGTGACAGAGGACCAAGGCAGCAATGCCCCCCCCGTACCACCTTAAACACAATCAGTACCAACTTAAACACAACCAGTACCACCTTAAACACAACCAGTACCACCTTAAAACACAACCAGTACCACCTTAAACACAACCAGTACCACCTTAAACACAACCAGTACCACCTTAAACACAACCAGTACCACCTTAAACACAACCAGTACAACCTTAAACACAACCAAAACAACCTTAAACACAACCAGTACCACCTTAAACACAACCAGTATCACCTTAAACACAACCAGTACCACCTTAAACACAACCAGTACCACCTTAAACACAACCAAAACAACCTTAAACACAACCAGTACTACCTTAAACACAACCAGTACCACCTTAAACACAACCAGTACCACCTTAAACACAACCAGTACCACCTTAAGCACAACCAGTACCACCTTAAAACACAACCAGTACCACCTTAAACACAATCAGTCCCACCTTAAACACAACCAGTACCACCTTAAAACACAATCAGTACCACCTTAAAACACAACCAGTACCACCTTAAACACAACCAGTACCACCTTAAACACAACCAGTACCACCTTAAACACAACCAGTACCACCTTAAACACAACCAGTACCACCTTATACACTACCAGAACCACCTTAAACACAACCACTACAGCCCCAAACCAAAGTAGCGAGAGAGGACGATTGGGCAGTAGGGCCCATATAAAAATTTCCGGAAATTTTCTAGTTATTGTAATTATTATTATTATTATCATCATTATTAAGGACAAGGAGAGTAATTTCAATTTGAGTCCAAATATCACCCATTCTTCCTTTGTACACACACACACACACACACACACACACACACACACACACACACACACACACACACACACACACACACACACACACACACACCAGCGGGTCATAAACCAGTTTCATTCATCCTTTGTCGTCCTCCGTCAGGCCATCCCTCTATTCAGGTTCCTCCTCCTCCTCCTCCTCCCTCGTTCTCTGCCTCTGCAGACACACCTGCTCTGCATACTAAAGGAGCAGGCTGCAGCACACACACACACACACACACACACACACACACACACACACACACACACACACACACACACACACACACACACACACGCTAAACAAACTCATGCAGGCTACACCCTCCACACACACAGGGAACTTTCTTTGTTGCTGCTCACACACACACACTAATACACACACACTCACACACACACTAGTACACACACTCACACACACGTCACCACACACTCGGGAACACAGCGGTCTGGAATGCTGAGGCCACACCCATATCTGCAGTCATGTGACCCGGCGAGGAGGAAATCCCCACTGCAGAGGAACGGGGTGTGGAGACTCTGCACAACTCACACACTAATACGCACACACACACACACAGAGACACACACACACACACACACACACATGGAGACACACACACACACATGGAGACACACACACACACATACACACACTTGGAGACGTCCAGACATCCATGTTGAATACTGTCACAGTTAAACCCATAAGAAACCTGTTACTCTGGACATAACAACCCCGACTGGTTTAGTGTTTCTGTCCTGTTTCTATTCTAGTTTTAGTCTAGTCTTTGGGTCCAGCTATCATTTTAGTTTTTATTAGTTTTAGTCACGTTCATTCTCCTTTTAGTCGTGTCAAGTTTCAGTCGACTAAAAGTCTGAGCATTTTAGTCTTATTTTAGTCAGAATTGTCCGTTTTAGTCTAGTTTTAGTTAAAGATTGTTTTTAGCCAAAACCCATTTTTACAATTCAAACAAGGTTATCTTATTGTTATATTATTGTTACCTTATAGACTCAAGAATACATTCATTCCAGATACAGAAGACTCTAATTTGAGTTTACAACAGATTTATTTTTCCGCATTTCTCCCCATCTTTCTGTTTTTCCACCACACTCTAACAATCACTCACACTCAGCCCAAACGGGATGCAAAACCCGCCGAAATAATGAAAAACCAGACATTCTCTATGTTAAAACCCTAAATTATTAAATGCATAATACATTTCACATTCAAAACAACATTAAAAAGCCCCCCAAAAAGTTCATATTAAAGATACAATTATCAACTTGAAATTACATTATTTACCATTATAGTAATCAGATTACACCGTATATCAGCATCACTGAAATGGAACTGATGCTTAATCAATCACAACGATGTGCAAATATTATTCATATATTTATTCAAACTAGGCCGTTATAAACACAAAACTGTAATTAAATACAGACACATGCAGATGCACCAAAACATGCTATCTATCTATCTATGCCTTACTTAGTATGGACTATTTTCCTGAATAATAAATCTACCTGATTTAAGAAAGTTCATTTTGTCCATGGCTTTACAATTTAATTTTTAACAGCTTCTAAACAACCAAACTCTCGCCTACCTGACTTGTCACTGTTGTATTTCTCCCCATTGTGCACAAACTGGACTGTTTTCTCTCTCTTAATACCTCCTAAATTTAGCTTATGTCTATTTTCAATAGCTTTTTTTTTCTAGTGGCCCTTTATTGAAGTAGCAGACAGGAAGGGGGTAGAGAGAGATGGTGATGACATGCAGGAAAGGTGCAGGCTGGGATTCGAACCCGCGACCGCTGCAGGAGGACTGTAGCCTCAGTATATGAGCCGCTTGCTGAAGCCACTGCACCACTGAGCCGCCCTTATTTATTGGGCTTTTTCCACTAGTACCTACTCAGCGCGCCCCGACTCGGGGCGGCTCGTCACGCCTCGTACCGCCTCGTACCGCCACCACCCGCTTTGTCCTTGTTTGTTTTTCAACACCCAGGTGAGAAGTAGGAGGTTGGAGAAGCTGCTGTGACGTATTTGATTGTGTATCTAAACGAAGAAGACAAAAACACTAAAGATGTAGAACCTGGAGGAGATGATAGATGTGCTGCTGGGTCTGTTGATTGTGTCCCATATCAAGTTAAAAAATTAGAGTGAAAGAAGCTTCAAACGGCAACGTTTTTTTTTTATTTTGTTCGTCTGCGTTCGTTCCGCGTTAAATCGACGGCGTAGCCTACGCCGTACGGTGAGTGTCACCGCGTACCCTACGCCGTAGGGTCTACGTTCGCGGAACCAAAAATCAGCCTTCAGCTAGAGCCGCGAGCGGCTGGGAAGAGACAGAGCTCCTGGTAGATCTGGTCGTTCCTTATCGCCCGTCTAGATCTTTTTAATTTTCTCCTCTCCTCAGCCACCAGGTTTATGAACATCTGCACCTCAGAGTTGGATCATGAAACAAACTTTTGCGCTGCCATTGCCTGTCGGATAAAATGAGGAAGCCACTCTCGCACTGACTCCCGCTTCCTGATTCAAACGTCTCCCAACCCCCCGACCAATCAGTGGCGTGTATTGTGATGACATCAGATCCAGGGCCGACTCAGCCCGCTTAGAACCTCGGCAGAGTAGATACAGAAAAAGTATCTGCTTGGCACGGCTCCACCCGCCTCGGCCCGTAGTGGAGAAGCGCAAGACGGGGGCGTGGCGGGTAGAAGCGAGCTGAGTAGGTACTAGTGGAAACTAGTGGCCAATAGTACCTTAAGGCTGGATTCTGGTTCTGCGTTAAATCCACGCCCAGCGTGCGCCGCAGGTTGCGCCGCGTCGCGCACCCCACGCCGCAGGCCACGACGTGCCTGACACGCACCTCCCAAAAAATGCAACTACGCGTCAACAGGTCGCAGAACCAACGCAGACCGAGAGGGCTGTGATTGGTTCGCTCGGTAGCAACGCATTTCCAGTTCCGGTTAGTGAAGCAGTCGTGAACTTTCAGCGCTCTTTTCTTCGTGTGTGTGTGATTTTTTTTTGTTTTGTTTTGCACAATAGTTGTCCTTATCTCTTTGATTCACTGTGACCGGAAAAAGTCTTATAAACCATTCAGGAAAAGGTCGCACCCCCCTAGCGCTCTGGTGGGGTATTGCACCGCGGAGAAATGGAGTGACAGAGAAGTCCGAAGGTTCACGACGGCAACGGCGTCACGGCAACGGCGTCACGGCAACGGCGTCACGGCAACGGCGTCACGGCAACGGCGTCACGGCAACGGCGCCACGGCAACGGCGTCACGGCAACGGCGTCACGGCAACGGCGTCACGGCAACGGCGTCACGGCAACGGCGTGAAATGACCTCCAATCAATATCACCATAAACTGGACAACCAGGCTGTAATGAACAAATGTGCAACATCTGTCTACCTCATAAACATCCTACCTGCTTGTTTTTTGCAGTTTTTCTTTCTTTCCCGTACTGCACTACTTTTTTATTTTTCATTCCAATGTATATACCGTTTCTATTTTGTAATTATATATTTTTTATACCCTTTCCATGCATGTGTGTGTTAAGTTACTGCTGGTGCACAAAGAGAATTTCCCCACTGAGGGAGGAATCAAGGACAATCTTATCTTATCTCGATAAGGATAAATTCTCAATAAACGCAATGGTCTGGTACCTTTGGTCGCTACTTTCATGAGGCGTTTAAACCCTGTACGAATGTCTCCCTCCCAGTGGGAGGTATTTATTATTATTATTGTTATTATCATCATCATCATCATCATCATCATCATCATCATCATCATCATCATCATCATCATTATTATTATTATTATTATTATTATTATTATTATTATTATTATTGTTATTATATATTATAAATAGACACATTTAGTCCCAAATTGGCCCCTGAACGGTGGTGGTGTGTGTTTGTCTAAGACTGATGTGTCATAATCATATACAATATGATATATAATAACCCTAATTGGAAATGTTGTACCTTTTAACAGACTCGCTGTTCAATATGGAATTAGCAGTAACACATTTTTAAAATACCAACAATTCAAGTCCATAATAAGTAAAAAATATAAACTCAGGCCCCGTTTACACGGAGTAAAAACGCTGGTGTTTTCATGCGTTTTGTTCGTTCGTTTACACGAAAACGGAGCTCAAAGTCTCCAAAAACCATCATTTCTGAAAACTCCGGCTAAAGTGGAGATTTTCAAAAACCTCCGTCTTCACGTTTGCTTGTAAACGGAGAGAAAGGGACATTTATTCTTCAGAACGTCACATTATGAGACAGAAACGTCACCAGCGTCATGAGTGACACCTGTGGTTACAATTAGTTTGTAACCGTCAATATTTTCTTGTATTTTACCTGTTTTATATTCTAACGTCACACTTAAAAGTAACTCCACTTCTCTGTCACTCCAAACCAAAGACTCTCGTTCATCTTGGAAGTAAAACCTGATTTATGGTTCCGCGTTAAATCGACGCAGAACCTACGGCGTAGGGTACGCGGCGATGCGCCGTACGGTTTGCGTCGCCGCGTACCCTACGCCGTAGCTCTGTGTTGGTGTAACGCGGAACCATAAATCAGCCTTAACTGGAAGTTACACGTGTCATTTGTTGATGTTTTTTCCAGGATTCTGATTGGCTCATAGCACCTTAACAGCGTATTTATGCGGATTCGTGTAAATGAAGAGATTTTGAAAACGATCTTGTGCAAATGATGGAATTTTTCAAAACGTAGAGGGGGAAATATCCGTTTTTGTAAATATCCGGCTATGTGTAAACGTGGCCTCAACCAACTGGATCTGCAACTTCCTATTAAAGGTAACAGAATGGTCAGCAGGTTCTCATCTCCCCTGGAGAACCAGTTTATTGGAAACTGACCCAACAACTTTCTGAGCCTGGGAACCTTTTAAACGTTTACTTCCCTTGTGAACATGTAAAAGTGATGAGTGAGCGGGAACTAACAGCTACTACCGTAACCGTAACCAACAAGAGCTACCTGACACCCTGTTTTTCCACCAGACTGGTTCCAGTTCTGGTTCTGGTTCACAACTCGTTCAACTAGGAACCAGCTGAGAACCAGTTTGTTTTTCTACAGCTCGGGTGCTAAGGGGAGCCACGTCAGTTACGTCTCTGCAAAGAGTTGGTGCTACTTTGGAACCGGAGCCAGTTCTTTGTCAGTGGAAACAGAAAGTCTGGTTCCAAACTCAGAAACCAGAACCAGAACCAGAACCAGAACCAGAACCCGCCCTGGAACCGGTTTGGTGGAAAAGGGGAACCAGCGAGGGTGAGAAGTGAATCCTGGTTCCGTGGACCAGATCCAGCTGAACATAAACCTGCCGACTAAAGCCTGATTTAAGGTTCTGCGTTAAACCAACATGTAGCACGGCGAGTGCTACGGGGCCCGACCGACAGGATAGAGAGGACACGGAGTTTAGTGCAGAATCCCTTTTATTAGCAGAAACGCTCAAACACCCACACACGTGCTTCAGCTCCTTCACAGCAGCAGCCTCTTCTCCCAGCAGAGCCATGCCTTATGAAGGCAGGCAGGGTGGAGAGGTTGATGGGACACACCTGTGACCCAATCAACCAGAGTGGCTGCACCTCCACCCTGCCACACAACAGAACCTACTCCATCACCGTGACGCCGTCGTGAACCTTCGGACTTCTCCGTCACTCCATTTCTCCACGGTGCAGTTCCCCCCGCGAGCGCTAGTTGATACTTTGTTTAGCTTCCGGCTTTTCCGGTCACAGTGAATCAAAGAGATAAGGACAACTATTGTGCAAAAAAACAAAACAACCCAAAAAAAACCCAAAAAACACACACACACACATAGAGAAAAGAGCGCTTAAAGTTCACGACTGCTTCAAACCGGAAACCGGAAATGCGTTGCTACCAAGCAAACCAATCACAGCCCTCTCGGTCTGCGTTGGGTCGTAGTTACATTTTTTGGGAGGTGCATCAGGCACGACGTGGCGTGCAGCGTGAGGTGCTCATTGCGGCGCAACCTATGGCGCACGCTCGGCGGAGAACCATAATCCAGCCTTTAGAGACTGACCGTTGCCGGGGGAACCTGAGACTGGACCTGCAGCCGGGCTCATCAGGCCCGTCTCCAGACCGGCTGGTCTCCGTGGCGACCAGCTCCCTCCCTCTCTCATCTATTCCAGTCTTGCAGCTCGTCTGATGTCACCGACTCTGACAGGATGTTGAACCTCCAGGTGTCGACTGACATCAGCTCCAACCCGTGAAACCGTTCATGAAGACTCCAGACCCCCAGGGTTAGAACTGCTGCTGAAACTGGTTATATCTGGTCTGGAGGATTCTGGTCTGGAGGATTCTGGTCCAGGATTCTGGTCCAGGAGATTCTGGTCCAGGATCCTGGTCCTGGATCCTGGTCCAGGATTCTGGTCCAGGTTATTCTGGTCCAGGATTCTGGTCCTCCAAGGACCTCTAGAGGCTCCAAAAACCGTCCGTCCCTATTTGGCATTACTGGACACGCCCCCTGTGACATCATCGAAAGGTTTCCTGAGCATCTTGAAAGTGTCTTTCAAGCTGAGAGGAGGAAGAGGAGAGAGGAAGAGGAGGGAGGAAGAGGAGGGAGGAAGAGGAGGGAGGAGGACGAGGTTTTCTTCATCACGTCATGTTTGTGATTTTTAGGACCGAAAACTGATTTAAAGATTAAAATTCGACAAACGGCACAAAACCAGGTAAATAACAGTAAAATATTTATATTTATGGTTTCTGCTCATCAGAGCCAGAAGGCCACATGGGTGGGCGTGTCCTCGGAGGCCGGAGGCCCCGCCCCAATTTGTGGGCGTGTCATCGGAGGCCCCGCCCCCACTGGAAGACATTAACAGTTTCCTGTTCAGGAAGCCTGAACAACAACAACACGCCGCCGTATATTTTGGCCATCAGGTCCCATCATCCTCTAGTCCTCGCCTCGTAACCGTGACAACGTAACAACAACGTGCTCCTCCCCTAAATCCCTTCATCACAGATCAATACGGAACCAATCAATCAATCAGGACCAGTCCGGTCCTGCTGCTGCTGGTCATTGACCGCCAGAACTTTTTTTTACAGGTTTGACCGAGGTAAGCTTAAGACTTTTTAAAACCATTTTCAAACTAAATTTAAGACCAAAAAGACACTAAGAAATCCAGCGCTGGGGTCCAGGTTGCCAGATCTGACAGGTTCCAGCTCAAACGTGATGTAAAACCCACCGAAATAATGAAAAACCAGCCGAATCAAACATTCTCTATGTTAAAACCCTAAATTATTAAATGCGGAATAGATTTCAAGCTTCACAACCCCACTAAATAGCCCAAACAAAAGTTCAGGCTTATTGTGTATGTTTCTACCTTTCTCTGCCATAATGGCAACTTTTTTCTTAATAATTTCTCCTAAATATTTAGTAAAAACCAGGAAAAGCAGCCCAGATTTTATCAACCCGCCCAGTCCTGTATTTTTCAGCCCAATTGGGCTGAAACCCGCCCAACCTGGCAACCCTGACTGAGGCGTCTAACAACTGGTAAACAGGTTTATTTCTCCTCAAAACCATTTAATAAACTTTTCCCTTTTCAGAGTGTAAGAAAACTTTTTTGTGATGATGCCATAATGACAATTTTTTTGTCATAAATATTTAGTAAAAACCAGGAAAAGCAGCCCAAATATATATTTTTCAGCCCAACTGGGCTGAAACTTGCCCAACCTGGCAACACAGATTGTCCTCAAAACGATGAAATTAACTTTTCCCTCTAAAATTAATACCCTTGGATGGAGATTTTAGACAAATTAAGACATTTAAAGGCCTTATTTTAGCAAAATTAGGCTTTTTAAGACTTTTTAAGGACCCGCGGCAGAACAGAACACATTGTTGTGACAATATCTGCTGTTCAACATTTCTGTTCAAGCTGCAGTTTGTTGCGATTATAAATCCACCCAGAGTGGTAGACAACGGTCCTCGTTAGTTACGCAAGTCTAAATCTGTGAAACGGTGAAAACTGGTGCAAATGAAAAGCTTTAATTTGGAGAGGAAGCTGCACGAACATTAGAGAGATAACAGGAAATGAGGCTGGAGACGCAGGATGTTGTGGTTTAGGGTCAACGCCTTAACCTGCCTATTAGAGCCTTTAATCTGCCGTCGCCACATCCGCCGCTGGATCCTTTAAATGTCACTTTTATTTATTCTATTTTTTTAAATATCTTTTAATTCACAAAAGAAAGGCAATCAGAGAAATCCTCAGATACATAAAGTAAATGACAGCAATGAAACAGATTCAGCGGACAATGAAGTTCTCTAAACCAGAGAATAATGGGAACCAAAATTCTTGAAAAGATGCCACGATTATATTTTTCCAAGGTTAGTTTTTCTAATGGTAGAAATGCTGTGATTTAATCTATGAAAGTCTTATAAGATGGAGGGAATCGTTCTTCCAAAATAAAAGTATACATTCGTTTGCAAAGTAAATGATCAAAATTAATATTCTGCAATTTTTTGTTATCTAGTTGTAAATTATATGTGTCATTTAATAAATATAAACTACTGCTTAAATCAAAATTTTTGTCCAGGACTGATTGTGTAAGGGAATTAATTGAATTCCAATAACTAATGAATGTTTCCCTCCATCTTTTTACATCTGGGACACTTTGACGAAATATCCTTTGATATTTTATGCATTTTTATTGGCGTTAAGTAGAATTTGTGGATGAATTTAAAATTAGCTTCCTTAATTTTATTACAGGACTGTCTCAGAAAATTTGAATATTGTGATAAAGTTCTTTATTTTCTATAACGCAATTAAAAAAACAAAAATTTCATACATTCTGGATTCATTACAAATCAACTGAAATATTGCAAGCCTTTTATTATTTTAATATTGCTGATTATGGTTTACAGTTTAAGATTAAGATTCCCAGAATATTCTAATTTTTTGAGATATTTTAGTTTTCTTCAGTTGTAAACCATGATCAGCAATATTAAAATAATAAAAGGCTTGCAATATTTCAGTTGATTTGTAATGGATCCAGAATGTATGACATTTTTTTTTTTTTTATTGCATTACAGAAAATAAAGGAGTTTATCACAATATTCTAATTTTCGGAGACAGTCCTGTACTTGTAAATGGAAAATGTCTTCCACAGATTATTTAACCAGGCATTTTTATCTAAGGTTCTGCCTAATTCCTTCTCCCAAATCTTTTTTAACAACTGAAAAGTGGATCGACCTCCTCCTGAGAGGATGTTGTAAACTTCACTAATCTTTCCTTTTATTGTGTCTGAAGATAACAAAGTTTCTTCGATTTCAGATAACCCTTTTTATAAAAAGATATATGATGTTTTAATGATTGGGGTTTGATTTTCCTCTTCTTTTCATTGTTTTTCCACCCGCTCCTGCACTTCCTCTGGGATGATACAGTGTTATTGACTTGGACCAGATGCAGCAGCATGTGTTTGCTAACTCCCATAATCCCCTCCGGCGCTGGCGGAGGCGGCGGCGCGTTACTCAGACTCAGATGACGCCGCTCGGCTCCGTCAGGCTGCAGCATCTTGTGACTGAGCCCAGCGGAAAAAGCTGCTCACAGGCCTCCGTTTGTCTCCGTCTGTTGGTGTCGGCCCGGACGGGAGGCTCCGCCGGGCCAGGAATGTTCGGCCCGGAGACGGCAGCATGTGAGGAGACACAGGACGCCATTCATGGGAGGGTGGGCGGGGACGTGGGCCGGGCCAATCACAGGCCGGCCGGGCCGGCGAGGAGGAACCAGGAGGAACCGGGAACCGGGAACCGGGAGGAACCAGGTCAAGAGCTTATCTATCTTATTTATTATTATATTTCTATTTATTATTCTATTTATTATTAATATATGTATTTATTATTATTATTTATATATTTATTTCTTATTTTTATTATTGTTATATGTATTTATTGTTATTTATTTCTTATTATTTATTTATATATAGTTATTATTATTATTATTATTATTATTATTATTATTATTATTATTATTATTATTATTATTATTATTTATTAATTTTATATGTATTTATTATTTATTTATATTTCATATGTATTTATTATTATTATTACTATTATTATTATTATTATTATTATTATTATTATCATTGTCATTGTTATTGTTATTGTTATTATTATTATTATTATTATTATTATTATTATTATTATTATTATAATGACAATAATAATAATAATAATAATAATAATAATAATAATAATAATTATTATTATTATTATTATTATTATTATTATTATTATTATTATTATTATTATTATTATTAATAATAATAATGATTTATCTTATTTATCTTCCCTCACAGATCCTTCATGGATGTGTGGCCAAGGCTGCGTCGTCATGGCAACAGGACCAGCGTCCATGGACTAACATCCCAGAACCATCACGTCTCCAGCTGATCCTGGTCCCTGAACGGGTCGGCAGCCACGCCCACACCCCCGAGGACCCGCCCACACCTTATAGGCCCCACCCACTTCTGAGGCCCCGCCCCCTCCGTCAGGAACAGCAGATTCTCCTCAGCAGCTCGTTACTCGGCCCGTTTACCGGGTTTCAGCGGCTGGTTCTGCGACAACAGAGAGTGTGTGTGTGTGTGTGTGTGTGTGTGTGTGTGTGTGTGTGTGTGTGTGTGTGTGTGTGTGTGTGTGTGTGTGTGTGTGTGTGTGTGTGTGTGTGTGTGTGTGTGTGTGTGATAAATGACTGCAGTCCCAGAGCTGAACCAGCTACGCCCAGAACTCAACACAAACACTGCATTCCTCTGACTGATCTGTTCACGGACCTGGTCCTGGTCTCTGGTCCTGGTCCAGGTCCAGGTCCAGGTCCAGGTCCAGGACCAGGACCAGGACCGGGACCAGAACTGTCCAGAACCCGAGTAAACAAACAAACAGCTGCATTTATGACGAATCCAATCCCAGGGATTCCAGGCAGCAGATTCTCTCATCGATCAGCGGCTCGTCGTTGTTCCAGCGTATTGATCAGCGCATCGATCAGCGTATCGATCAGAACCGGGTCGCCGGGCTCATCGGGCCCAGCAGACGCGTGAGAGCCTTCGCCCTGAGTTGAACCGGTTCTGGACCGGCTATCTTTCCATCATGTCCACTGTTCTTCCAGTAAATCTGCAGCCCATAATGTCTTGCTTGCATGAATTTCTTTACAGATGATATTATACTGTATCTTATACATCCTTACTAGCAAGACGTTATTTACTGTTGCTCTGGAAATCTGATAAATATCCTTCCATTCCCATGTTTGTCTTAAAACGGCGAGCGTTTCTGGCCCCGGCGAGCGTTACTAGACCCGGCGAGCGTTTCTGGCCCCGGCGAGCGTTTCTGGCCCCGGCGAGCGTTACTGGCCCCAGCGAGCGTTACTGGCCCCGGCGAGGGTTACTGGCCCCGGCGAGCATTTCTGGCCCAGGCGAGCGTTACTGGCCCCGGCGAGCATTTCTGGCCCCGGCGAGCATTACTGGCCCCGGCGAGCATTTCTGGCCCCGGCGAGCGTCTCTGGCCCCGGCGAGCATTTCTGGCCCAGGCGAGCGTTACTGGCCCCGGCGAGCATTTCTGGCCCCGGCGAGCATTACTGGCCCCGGCGAGCATTTCTGGCCCCGGCGAGCGTTTCTGGCCCCGGCGAGCATTTCTGGCCCAGGCGAGCGTTACTGGCCCCGGCGAGCATTTCTGGCCCCGGCGAGCGTTACTGGCCCCGGCGAGCATTTCTGGCCCAGGCGAGCGTTACTGGCCCCGGCGAGCGTTACTGGCCGCGACGAGCGTTTCTGGCCCCGGCGAGCGTTACTGGCCCCGGTGAGCATTACTAGCACCGGCGAGCGTTACTAGCCCCGGCGAGCGTTTCTGGCCCTGGCGAGCGTTACTAGCCCCGGCATCAGAACTATTGCTATTGCTAACTATTCTAGGAGACGGATCCTGCTGTCGCCCGCTGACCCTCAACGAGGCGTGAAGCAGCTTCAGAGGAGGATCCAGAACTCTAACCTCCATCAGAGCATTGGAGGGAGGAAGCAGCAGGTCTGGGGGAGGGAGGGAGGGAGGACTGGGCCCCCCCGGCCCCCCCAGGACCAGCAGCACCTGTTGGCTGCACGAGAACAGGGAAGTGAAACCCGAGCGTTGCCAACACAACATGAGGAAACCATCGAGTCCTCGCTTCCTGTTGGCTCCACAACGGCCTCCATCTGCTCACTTCCTCTTCTGAGCGGCGTCTTGCTCTGGGAGGAGACTCTCACACACACACATGAACGAACACACACACACACACACACACATGAACACACACAATCACACACTCACACACACCCGCTAACAGCTCCATCGTTTCCCGGGTCGTGATTGTCCACTTGCTGAAATGCAAATCTGTGTGCGGTCAGTGGTTAGCGACTCGTCGTGACCTGAGACGGAGGAAGCAGCAGATTTCACCGACGAGGCGTCCTGAACGATGACGTCACCGAGCTCTGATTCACATTTGAATCAACAGATTTACTTCCTCACTTTAAACTGCTGAAGCTGCTAAAGCTGCCGGTTCCAAGGTAGCAGCAACTCTCTGCTGAGTTAAGAGGAAAGAACCGCTTACTTAAGCGGAGGGGAGGAGTTACTAAGACCAACGGCAACAGCAAGACTGGGACACATAAGAATGAATCTGGATGCAGCAAAGCATCATGGGTCTGAGGAGGAGACAACCTGTCTTTTAGAAATGTGTCCACGGAGGAGCTACGTGGACCAAGTCCTGTTAGAGCAGATACCTGGTTGTTGCTGCAACTTTCACGCTAACGTAGAGACGTAACGGGCGTTAGCAGAGACGTAATGACGTTAGCAGAGACGTAACTGACGTTAGCAGAGACGTAACTGACGTTTATTCCATTTTAACTGGGAACTTATTGCACCAAATAATGTATAAAACATAAGCGTGCACGATAAATATTGTTCCGATATTTATCTGGCCGATATCAGGAATTAGGACGTCATATCAATAAATCCGATAATATTAAAAAAGCTCCGATATCCGACAATAAAAGCTCCAGTAAAGATTGCACAGTTTTTCTTCCATCTCTTTTGTCTCCAGCTACAAACTACAGGTGAACCTACATTAAAAAAATTAATAAACATGAATATGGTATCGGTATCGGCTTGAAAAAAACATATATCCTGCATCCCTTATAAAAAATAAGCTACTAACTTAAATTACTAAAACGTGAGTCCCTGAGAGAGCAGCTGGGTTTCATGCATTTATTAGTAATAATAATAATAATAATTAAAGCTGCAAGCAGCGATGAACGGGCCCTCGCGCGTGCAATTTTCACCAATAAAAGTCAAGGACTCAAAACCGAGTCCAATGACTCCACCATGACTCTTTATGTCAAACCATTCAAAAGTTATGGCAGAAAGTAGGAACTATCAAATATGGACCAATCAGATGAAGGGGGTACGCTTTTTGGCGTCTAGCGTCGCCACGGTAACGCTTTTGACTGAGAAAAGTAATGCACGTCGTCGCAGGATGGAGACGAACATTTTGATGAATAACACACCTGGGTACGCTGTCATGGTCACAGTTTCATAGGTTTTTTTTACTGTGTTACTGACTCTCCTGTCATCTAGATCCTGCCACCCTCATCAGCCTCATTCCCTTCACCTTTGCTTCCCCGGCCCAGCTCCACACCTGGTTTCCCTCATCAGTTTCCCCTTCATATACGGGCCCATTTCCTCATGCTTGTTGCCAGATTGTCAAGTGTTTTAGCCTCGCTTTCCAGCCTTCCTGTTCTGTTCTGTTTCTGCCTGCCTGTGACCCTGCATGACTCCTGGTTTTTGGATTTTGCCTGCCCCTTCGGATTGTTTGCCTGATCTGCCTGACTACCTGGTTTTGACCCCTGGCTGCCTTGGACCTGAATAAAGTCTCTTGGAGTCTGATCTGTCTGGTGTTGTGCATTTGGGTTCTCTGTCCTGTCTGAGCCGTGACATGCACGTTACGGTTCGGGCCGTATTAACTGCCGAAGAAATGGCATAAATTGCCCAAAAATTACACGATTAATTCAAAATGGCCGACTTCCTGTTGGGTTTCGGCCATGGCGCCAAGAGACTTTTCTTTAAGTTGCGACATGATACAGGTGTGTACTGATTTTCGTGCAGGTACGTCAAACCGTATTATGGGGCTTGAGGCACAAAGTTTTCTAGGGGGCGCTGTTGAGCCGTTAGGCCACGCCCATTAATGCAAACCATTAAATATCAGATCTTTCACCAGGCCTGACTTGGTGCAAAATTTGGTGACTTTTGGGGCACGTTTAGGGGGAAAAAAGGCCCTCATTTCATCGGAAGAAAAACGAGAAAAACGAGAAAAACAATTCCTACAGATACAATAGGGCCTTCGCACTGTCAGTGCTCGGGCCCTAATAATAATAATAATAATAATAATACAAATAGATCTTCTCCATCTCTCCCCTGACACATGGACTCCAGCTTCCACTTCTGGACTGAACAGAACCGTCTGTGTCGCCGTGTAAAAATACAACTGTGAAGTTATGAAAATCCAGCAGTTTCACGGCTGAAACAACCGCAGAAAAACCAGTCTGGAGTCAGCGAGACGGAGCAGAATCCGACCCGGATCATATCTGAACCACGGGGTTCTGTCTGGTTCTGGTTCTGGACCCGCTGGGAACCGGTCCGCTCCAGTTAATCCATCTTCTTCTGCATTTCTAGGTTTTACAGAGAAGAAGCTGCTTTGATCTGCGGTCATGTGACCCATGTGACCCCGCGCCAGAGCTGGACCGGTTCTGGGACCGGTTCCGGTCCTCCCCAGACAGATCTCTGGTTCTGCAGGACCGGTTCCCCCCGATCTCCCGGTCCCGACCAGAAGCCGTGGTTTCAGTCAGATTCATCTGTAATCAGACTCTCTGATCTGCTGCTGCTCCTCCGATTTTCCGCTTCCTTCAGGCTCTGCATGTTTATTAGCCACTAATAAAAACTGTAATGAGCAAACAAATGTGATTACAGACGTTGAATTGAATCTTTGACTCACCTATTTATTACTTAAGTGTCTCAGTGCCGATAGAAGCTGATCCTAATTAGATAAGCTGATTAGATCAGACGCTGCTGCTCGTCCAGCCTCATCGCCGCTAATTGGAGGCTCGGAGACCGAGCCGGGCCGAGACGCTGGAGCAGAGAGCATGATGGGAGTCTGACGCTGGAGCAGAGAGCATGATGGGAGTTACAACCAGAGAGCATGATGGGAGTTAGAACCAGAGAGCATGATGGGAGTTACAACCAGAGAGCATGATGGGAGTCCGGGCCGAGACGCAGGAGCAGAGAGCATGATGGGAGTTACAACCAGAGAGCATGATGGGAGTTAGAACCAGAGAGCATGATGGGAGTTACAACCAGAGAGCATGATGGGAGTTAGAACCAGAGAGCATGATGGGAGTTACAACCAGAGAGCATGATGGGAGTTACAACCAGAGAGCATGATGGGAGTTACAACCAGAGAGCATGATGGGAGTCAGACGCAGGAGCAGAGAGCATGATGGGAGTTAGAACCAGAGAGCATGATGGGAGTTAGAACCAGAGAGCATGATGGGAGTCTGGGCCGAGACGCTGGAGCAGAGAGCATGATGGGAGTCCGGCGTTAGAACCATAGACATATATACGTAGACGCCCTACGGAGCTGCTGTGATACGTCATCGTCGCCGCCATATTGGATGTTCAAGACTGCGCTGTAAACTAATACAAGTAAATGGACTTATTTTCCTAAAGCGCCTTTCTACAAAGAAATGTACGTCTTATGTCTCATTTATTCATTCACACATGCACTTTTTTCCTCTTTTTATCTCTTTTTGACTTTTTCACCTCTTTTTCCTATTTTTTCCTCTTTTTTCCTCCTTTTTCCCTCTTTTTTCCACTTTTTCTCTCTTTTTTTCATCTTTTTTTCCTCTTTGTTTAGTTTTTTTTCATCTTTTTTTCCTTTTTCTCTTCTTTTTTTCTCTTTTTTTCCTATTTTTTCCTCTTTTTTTCCTGGTTTTTATCTTTCTTCCTCTTTGTTTCTCCTTTTTTCATATTTTTTGCCTCTTTTTTCCTATAACAAAATAACATATTTGAACCATTTTTCAGACAATAAAATAGCTGAAAAAATCTGAAAAATGGTTCAAATATGTTATTTTGTTACTTGAAAATTTTAAAATATGCTTTATTGATGACAACATTTTTTTTCTTTTTTTCTTATTTTTGTGAGGGGGATATATATTGTTTTTCTGCACTACCTTGTTCTCTATAGCTGATATAACATGAATTACTCCTATGTGGATCAATAAAGTTCTTATTTTTGCCATCTGAGAAAATTAAATATATTATATTTGGTGCCTAACTGTTTCCAAGTATATTAGTGCGTGTGTGAATGAATAAATGAGACATAAAACGTACATTTCTTTGTAGAAAGACGCTTTATGAAAATAAGTCCATTTACTTGTATTAGTTACAGCGCAGTCTTGAACGTCCAATATGGCGGCGACGTTGACGTATCACAGCAGTTTCATGGGCGGATACGTATATCTATGGTTAGAACCAGAGAGCATGATGGGAGTCCGGCGTTAGTAAGACTAAAATACTGTATTTTGGTAATCGGAGAAGTGATATGCAAATTAAAGTTGAATTGGACGACAGCGATATTGAAAGAGTAAACAGATTTCTTGGAGTGATAATGGATGATCAGATTAGCTGGAAATCTCATATTAACCAGTACAAAACAAAGTTTCAGAGAGCGTCTCAGTACTTAAGGCCGTCCACATTCATTACTGCTCACTAGTTCTTCCATATTTCACTTACTGTGCAGAAATTTGGGGCAATAACTAACTATAAAACCAGGTTCCACTCATTACTCAATACGGTACATTCATTAGGCTGGATATGGAGATCACACTAACTCACTATTCTTTAATAATGTTTAAAGCAAAAAATAATTCGCTACCGGATAAACATTCAGAAATGATTCATTGGGAGGGAAGGGGGTTAGAATTTAAACTTCAAATCTTTATTTGTGCGTACAACAAAAACAGGTTTTTGTTTATCAGTTTGTGGAATCAAACTGTGGAATGGTCTGAATTTGGAGTAAAAAGAAAGTACGAACATAAAACAATTTAAGAAGAAATATAAAGAAATGTTTTATTTGAGGTATAAAAGTGAAGAATGTGTATTTTCTGCTATTCTGTCATGTTGTCTTTGTATGTTTATATACTTAGATATACGTATTATTGTTTATCATAGCTCTATTATATTTATCATAGAACTTACATCTTGTATTAAACAAGTTATTTTTGTAAAAAATTATATATATTTATACAAATTAGTGTATAGTGTATTTTTTTTTTTTTTATATTTTTTACATTATTTATATTTCTTATATTTCTTATTGTTTGCACTATTGTTCTTATTTGTCTTGCACTGGAGAAATGATGCTGCTTCCAATCTCACTGTACCCAGGTACACTGACAATAAAGTATATTCTATTCTATTCTATTCTATTCTATTCTATTCTATAAAAAGTAAATACTGGGATATAATTGATGTTTAGTTGTTAAAGGGGGTGGGATTAAATAAGTTTATACTTCCTCCCACTCCTTTTCCAACATGTAACGCTTAATGTGGAATGTACCTGGATTTGTTTATCTTTTTCTCTTGTTTTTTATACATGTTATACATGTTTTATACATATTACTCTGAAATAAACAAAAAGGAACGAACAAATGAAAGCAGTTGCCACGGCAACCGGCGTGTAAATAGGCTCCCATCACACACCCACACACACACACACACACACACACACACACACACAGACGCAGCATGATGATGCACATTTGCAGTAACAGAAACTACAACCACCGTGTCCATGATCCTGCTGATGTCTGAGTTTAGGGTTCAACGCCGACCTCCGACCTCTGACCTCTGACCTTTGACCTTTGACCTCCGACCTCTGACCTCAAGGACAAGACAAGGATAAGAGTCTTAACTTAAATCTTTTAGGACAGTTTCGAAACCTTCAGAAAGGTTTGAAGGTAAGACTCTTATCCTCGTCTGAACAAGAGAAAAGCACAAAGCTATCATTACTGAACACAACACAACTACCACTCTGTGCTGCTTTACTTTCCTCGTCTGCCTCGTACAATCACAATAAAAGTCTGAGTCTGAGTTTTTCTTTGTTATAGAATAAATAAAACTGTGTATTTGTCAAATGTGTTCCTTCTGAAAGGTTGATGGGACACTTAAACGTTTAAACGCCTCAGGAAAGTACGACCAAAGGTACCAGACCAGCGCGTTTATCGTTATCAAGGTAAAACTGTCCACTTTATGGTGATTGATTGATCGGAGGTCAAATAAAGCAGCCCTGCTGCAGACCAAAGTACAAGTTACCCCTACAGTTAAGACAGACGGATGGATGGATGTATAGATAGATGTATCTAGATGTATAGGTAGATATATGGATAGATAGAAAGATACCAAGCAGCTGCAGGTTTTTAACAAGCACAGATCCTAGTGAGACGGATATTAAACACACTCGGCAGCAGCAGCAGCAGCTCAGTCCACTGACACGATCAATACACATCCCAGATACACATCCCAGCAACGCCGGCTCATCCAGCTCAGGATCGAACCAACACCAAATATGGTCAGGCCCTCAAACATCCAGCTGTTCAGTCTCTCTGCTTGTTTCTACACTTAAACCACGCTGATGCAAACACACACAAACCTTTAAATTAGCTGGAGGAGCTCATTTTATACTTAGAGTCCTGTAGTCGGAGCATCTCTCTCAGTGTTTTATTCTGCAGTCGGAGCATGTCTTCTGCAGTCGGCGCGTCTGTTGTGCAGTTGGGGCATCTCTTCAGTGTTTTATTTTGCAGTCAGAGCATCTCAGTTGTTTATTCTGCAGTCGCAGCGTCTATTCTGCAGTCTGAGCGTCTATTCTGCAGTCGGAGCATCTCTTCAGTGTTTTATTCTGCAGTCGGAGCGTCTCTTCTGCAGTCGGAGCGTCTCTTCAGTGTTTTATTCTGCAGTCGGAGCGTCTATTCTGCAGTTGGAGCGTCTATTCTGCAGTCGGAGCGTCTCCTCTGCAGTCGGAGCGTCTCTTCAGTGTTTTATTCTGCAGTCGGAGCGTCTCTTCTGCAGTCGGAGCATCTCTTCAGTGTTTTATTCTGCAGTCGGAGCGTCTATTCTGCAGTTGGAGCGTCTATTCTGCAGTCGGAGCGTCTCCTCTGCAGTCGGAGCGTCTCTTCAGTGTTTTATTCTGCAGTCGCAGCGTCTATTCTGCAGTTGGAGCGTCTATTCTGCAGTCGGAGCATCTCTTGTGCAGTCGGAGCGTCTCTTCTGCAGTCGGAGCGTCTCCTCTGCAGTTGGAGCGTCTATTCTGCAGTCGGAGCGTCTCCTCTGCAGTCGGAGCGTCTCTTCAGTGTTTTATTCTGCAGTCGGAGCGTCTCTTCTGCAGTCGGAGCGTCTCTTCAGTGTTTCTCTCTGCAGTCGGAGCATGGTCAGTATTTTATCTCGCGGTCAGGACCTGTGCATTCTTTTCTCAGCCGGCGGCAGACAGAGACCAACATTATCTAATCAGAGCGAAGGAGAGCTTGTCCTGCAGAAAATGAGGTTGTAGCCTGTGCACCTTATTGTGTTTGGAGATGGAAGCTTTTGACAGCGTTTTGTTTGAGTAATCGATCCGGGGCTTGAATCTTTTGTTGCTCTGGAGAGAGAGAGGCCGCGGCGCTTCACCGACTCCGTATCACGCTCAAATTAACAGGAATATCACAACACATTTCACCGAGGAGAAACAACAACTCGCATCTTTGTGAGGATTCTGGCACCGAAGTGAACCGTCCCGCTGCAAGTGAGAAGATGTGAGAAATCAGACGTAACAAGAGGTCAGTGGCTGTAAAACAAGAGCTTCCCTGGTTAAAAGGGGGGAGTTAAAGATAAATAAAGGCGAGAGTAACAGGCAGACATAGTAGTCCATTATTACAGGGGGGCAACCTCCCGCTGCCAGCTGGGGTAATGAAATAATGATGAAGGCCAACGGCTCCATTATGAGCAGAGCGCCGCGGCCCTGCAGAGCTGCTAGACATGAGAGCAGCATCATTAATAAAAGATGAGCTTGCATAAGAGGGTGTTCACGCCGGTCTGGGTGCAGGGGTTCCCTCTGCAGAGAGAGGGGTTCCCACGGCGGGGCTGATGTAACCGGGACCGACGGAACACCGGCCACCGTTACGTGTTTAGTTTAGTTCATTTGTTTAGCAATATAAGACAAATTGAACAATAAATGTAAAAAACATTGAAATAACATGCAAGGAAAGGAAGAAGTCTGGTGGCTTATATAGAATCCTTTCCATATATGAATAAAAAACTAAACAAAAGCTACACAAGGGGGAGTAAAAAAACAAAAAACACAAAAGAAAATGTATATTTTTCCACGACACATTGGGTTTTCTTTTCCACGTGTATGTAGGAAAGTGGATCCAAAGATCTAAAGAGTAAACTGGTTTAAAGACTAAACCAGAGGAAACTACTGGAAACATGGACATTAAGGATCTTTGGTAGAACATTTTTTATTTTTGTAATCTACATTTTAGTCTGGTTTTTATTCCTCTACGATATTGCATTATTTATTTAATTATGGTCACATGACCAGTATTTTCTCCCTCAGGGGATGACGGTTCGTTGACGACGATATTTAGTCATCATTTTCGTTGACGAAAGCAGCTTTAGTGGTTCCTAGGGCTGGGCGGTGTGGACTAAAACATTTATCACCATCATTTCTGGCATTTATCTTGATAATGATAAAAAAATACCAATACAAAAACGTCATCAACGGGAATTTATCCTTCTTTCTTTCTTTCTTTCTTTCTTTCTTTCTTTCTTTCTTTCTTTCTTTCTTTCTTTCTTTCTTTCTTTCTTTCTTTCTTTCTTTCTTTCTTTCTTTCTTTCTTTCTTTCTTTCTTTCTTTCTTTCTTTCTCTTTCTGTCTTTCTTTCTTTCTTTCTTTCTTTCTGGCTCATTTCCTTCCTTCCTTCCTTCCTTCCTTCCTTCCTTCCTTCCTTCCTTCCTTCCTTCCTTCCTTCCTTCCTTCCTTCCTTCTTTCCTTCCTTCCTTCCTTCCTTCCTTCCTTCCTTCCTTCCTTCCTTCCTTCCTTCCTTCCTTCCTTCCTTCCTTCCTTCCTTCTTCCCTTCCTCTTTTCTCCCTTCCTTCCTTCCTTCCTTCCTTCCTTCCTTCCTTCCTTCCTTCCTTCCTTCCTTCCTTCCTTCCTTCCTTCCTTCCTTCCTTCCTTCCTTCCTTCCTTCCTTCCTTCCTTCCTTCCTTCCTTCCTTCCTTCCTGTACGTTGTGCGTGGATTTAACACAGAACCATAAATCAGTTTTACACAAAAACATCAACAGGAATTTATCATTTTTACCGTGAGATACAAATTCTTATCGTGGGGAATTGTTTTGACGGTTTATCGTGAACGGTAAAATATCACCCATTCCTAGTGGTTCCCCAACAATTTGAATTGTTTGAACAGAGACTGAATGGAGAAATACATTTCTCTGTGACTTTTCCTCAAAGACCAAGTAGAAACAGAAGATATTTACAGCTTCACAGGGTAATTATGAAAGTCCTGCGTCTCCCTCGTCCTCCCTCGTCCTCCCTCGTCCTCCCCACGACCAGAACCTGCTGGACTTTAATCTGAGGGAACATGAAGGCTGATGACGCCTCATCTCCTCACCGGGAGCAGAACCAGAGTAACAGAACACGTTGGTCTGTGATGGTTAGAGGGATGCCGAGGCTTTTATACCGTCGTGGTTTTAACAACTTTAACGATCACACGGGGAGAGAGTCAGCAGATGAGAGGCACCACGGCACCACAAACCGGCGTCTCCCCAGACGACCACAAGCCACCGCTCCTCCACTCTCCCTCTGCTCTGCTTTGCAAAATAATCACTCAAATGCATTCTGGGAGGTTTGTTATGAGGAACAAATTAACTCTGCATCGGCCGACACCCGGAGACAAAGACTGGGCCGTCTGTAACGTAGACCTGACAAAGTAAAAGACATATTTACTGTAAATAATCTGCCAAATATCAGTGTTTAGGGAACAACAGACATTTAAAACGTTTAGAACTAGATCTGTCAGATCCGTCCAGGTGTGGATGGTTCAGGTGATTTAACGTCTAGGAGCAGATCCAACACCGGTCACACCTGAGGAACAGGTGAGGAGACGCTGGTCCAAGTTGGGGTTTTAGTTCAACTGGACCAAAGTCCGTCAGTCCAGACTCCACGTTCACTTCTCTCACCAACAGCTAGAGCTGCAGTCCAGACCGCCTAAACCCAGACCAAGACCAAGACCAGAGAGGACCAAGACCAAGACTAGAGAGAATCAAGACCAGAGAGAATCAAGATCAAGTCAAGGACAAGACTAGAGAGAATCAAGACTGAGAGGACCAAGACCAAGACTAGAGAGAATCAAGACCAAGACCAAGACCAGAGAGAATCAAGACCAAGTCAAGACCAAGACCAAGACTAGAGAGTATCAAGACCAGAGAGAATCAAGACCAAGACCAGAGAGAATCAAGACCAAGACCAAGTCAAGGACAAGACTAGAGAGGATCAAGACCAGAGAGTATCAAGACCAAGACCAGTTCAGCTCGAGACCGAGACCAAACAGAAACCCAGTTCTGTCCTGATCCTGTGTGATTGTATTCCATCATCCTGGTTCTAGTTTCCATATGAGCTTGTTTTCAACTGCAGCTCAATAACACAGAGAAGTGGATGATGATGTTGAACTCACTAGAAATGTTTCCATCCATCAGCTGAGATCAGATCTGTGTGGCGACTGCACTACCGCTATTTCTACACTATTGGAGGATTGACTCCAGTGCTTTTAAGGATTGACACGACTACTAACTAGTCCCAAAGTCCTCTAGCAGAATAACCAGCTCCAACACGTAGTTCCTAGAGTATCTAAATGTAGATTTGGAGGGCGGGCGTTCTGCTATCAGGCACCATTACTTTGGAACCAACTTCCAATCTGGGTTAAGGAGGCTGACACCACCTCCACCTTTAAAACTAAACTTAAAACCTTTCTGTTTAGTAAAGCCTATAGTTAGTGTTTAGTAAACCTCTAGCTGGTGTTGGTAAATCTCTAGGTAGTGTAAACTCTAGTGTGTTAGAGTCAGTAGTCATAGCTGCAGCTATAGAACAAGACTATAATAGTTAGTGTCAAATATAGCTTGGTGGTAGATATGCTGCCATAGGCCTATGCTGCAGGGGGGACCGACATGATCCGCTGGGCGGTGCCTCTCACCCTTCTTCTCCTCTCCTCTTCCCTTCCTCTCTTCTCCATTTCCATTTTTATTTATTATAAATATCTATAATATATAAATATAATATAAATATCGGGACCGAAACGTTGCTTTTTTGTTTACCCTATTAAAGTTTTTTGCACTTGACCTACAGTGTGCGGGAGACCCCCCTTTTTTTCCTTGATTCACTCCTACCTACTCCTACGCACCTGTTTCACCAAGTCTTTTTTAGGTGTGCATCAGCCTCCAGACCTTTACTACATATTAAAGATTAAAATTACATTATTTACCATTAAAGTATCCAGATTACACTGAAGAACTGCTGATCACCAGATTCTGTCACCTCGGTGTGCAACGGCATCTCAGTTATCCCAGTCCGAGACCTGGAGTCCGAGACGAGACCAGGACCACGTTAAAGAGTTCTGCAGACCTACATATCTCCCGCCGGCCCCGGTGATGTGATTAACGGCGTCGGGAGGAGGATGTACCGGGTTGTTGCTCAGCGCTGATGGAGTCTGTCCTACCAGCAGCCCTAGAAAGCTGTTTACAGTGATATTATGAGGGATCAACTAATCTGTTCAGCTCCAGTTACAGCAGATGTAGGCCACCTAGCCCCGAGCAGGGACCACTTAACTTTACAAAAATAAACTCGCCGCCGTTATGAAAAAGCACAACATTAACCTTCAGAGAGAGGGAGGGAGGGCGGGGCGGTTATTAAAGCCTTCGTTTATTAACGAGCGTCACAAGACGACACGCGGGAGGATCTGTAGAAAAAAACCATATAGAGATCCAACAAATCCATTATCCCTTCAGTTACAATTGTTGAAATTTCATGAATTAGTAGACTATAATATTTTGCAAATTATGTTTAAAGCTCATAAGAAAACGTTACCAATCAACATTCAGAAAAGATTTGAAAAAAGAGAAAGCAAGTATAACTTGAAAGGAACAGAGATTTAAAAAAGACCAAGATTCAGGACTAAATAGATGGAACGTTGTGTTTCTGTGAAAGGAATCAGTTTATGGAACAATCTGAACAAAGAAAATTAAGAATCCAAATCAAACATTACATTCAGAAGAACAATTAAAGCCTGTATGTTAAGGAAATATAATGAAAATGTTAGTTAAGTTTGAGATACCCATAGACGGAGGTAATTTTATTTTATTTTAGTTTTTCATTTACTTAGTTGTTGTTTTTTAAATTTTTAATTTATGTTATTTGTGAATTTATTTTTTGGGAAAAAGGGGCAGATTAGATAAGATTCTTCTTCTTTCTGCTCCCTTTTCATTCACAATTTATGAACATCTGTGTTTGTATTTGTATTGAATTGTTTGTTTTATTATTTTTTAATGAAATAAAGAATAAAATGAAAAATAAAAATGAAATCTGGGCGGCGCTGCGTCACGAGCATCAACGCTCGGAGGAAAACCATCCTCACGTAGCGCTCATCGCCACGGCGACCAACGCAGGAACGCACGCTTCATCTTCACAATCCAGCGCTGCGTCCGAAACGCCGCACTAAACAGTATCTACAGTATATATACTAAACAGTATGTACTCAAACAGTATACTTAAGTTTGGCACACTTTTGAGTAAATATCAGCAGTCTGCATTAATTGGGACGTACTACTCAGAGCCACACGGCACTTCCTGTCGTTACCAGGGTAATAGCAACAGTAGCTAGCTCATTCGTAAACTTTGCAAAGTTTTATATATATATATATATATATATATATACATATATATATATATATATATATATATATATATATATATATATATATATATATATATATATATATATATATATATATATATATATATATATATATATATATATATATATATATATATATATATATATATATATATATATATACACATATCTGGTAGGGGAAGCCTCTTTGTGCCATGTCAGCATGACGGGTTAGTTTATAAAAAGCAGTAAATTCATTTGTAATTTGAGTGATTGACAGGCGGTGCAGCTGCCGGCTAGCCACCATCACTTGATCCGTAACCATCATGGTACCAGGACCAGGACCAGGACCAGGACCAGGACCAGGGACCAGAACCAGGACCAGGACCAGGTACCAGGACGACTGCAGCGATCGGCAGCCTGCCCTGTACCAACCCCGTGGTTTTAGAGGTGATGGAGGGAAAAGGAGAAGTGGAACTGAGAAACAGAGTTTCTCTTTCCGGACTCTCAGATTCCAGATCTGCAGCACGAGCCGCTCCCAGAACCGGGTCACGTGACTCCACGAGCCGCTCCCAGAACCGGGTCACGTGACTCCACGAGCCGCTCCCAGAACCGGGTCACGTGACTCCACGCCTCATTGTTTTTACATGTCATCAACTTGTTTTGCCTCCTCTCTTTCCTCTGGCCAGGATTCTTGGCCTGGTGTTTTTATTCTCTCCATCCTGCCCCCCCCTCCAACCCCACCCACGAGGAGACCAACACCCTCCCCGAGTCCGGTTCTCCTTCAAGTCTGGGAACCCTCTCCAAGTCCTAATGAGCTGGCGTCCTGCCGTCCTGCCCAACAGAGGGTCTGCAGTGACGTCACTTCCCCAATTCCCCTTACACTGGACCAGCCCCCTTACTCATACTGAGTGGCAAAAACAGCTGCAACTAGTGGGGAAGACGGGATAACAGTCGATTATAGGCTTAAATTAAAGGGGACCTATTCTGAAAACCAGGTTTTCTCTTGCTTTAACATATATAAAGTGGTCTCCCCTCAGCCTGCCAACTCAGAGAAGGAGGACAGCAACCAGATTCTGCAGTGTCTGTACAGCCGCCCGGATGATCGTCCAGTGTCATGTGGATCTACGAGACAATAAGATTCTGCTCCCCACAGTTACGGAACGATGGGAGTGATTTCCATAGTTTGGCCTCCGATGAGTGAAACCACGCCCACAACTAACTCCGCCGGCCGGAGATTCCGCCATTTTTTCGTAGTGATGTATCGCGTCATTCAGGCAGCCAATCAGCACAGAGCCTCATTATCATAGCCCCGCCCACTCAGAATCCCTCATAGATAATGAGGTTAGAGAATGGGAAGATAAAGACATGGTTTAGAGGCTGAATTTCTAATTTATTTAGCAAAAACAATCAATAGCTTGTTTTTAAGACATTCAAGGACTGTTTAAAATATGTATTAGATGCCATAATAGGTCCCCTCTAAAGGCAGTTGGACTTGACAGTGACCCGTACAGTTACCCCAAGAACCAGTGGTCCATGGACATTAATATTTGGTACAGTTACCAAGAACCAGTGGTCCATGGACATTAATATTTGGTACAGTTACCAAGAACCAGTGGTCCATGGACATTAATATTTGGTACAGTTACCAAGAACCAGTGGTTCATGGACATTAATATTTGGTACAGTTACCAAGAACCAGTGGTCCATGGACATTAATATTTGGTACAGTTACCAAGAACCAGTGGTCCATGGACATTAATATTTGGTACAGTTACCAAGAACCAGTGGTCCATGGACATTAATATTTGGTACAGTTACCAAGAACCAGTGGTCCATGGACATCAATATTTGGTACAGTTACCAAGAACCAGTGGTTCATGGACATTAATATTTGGTACAGTTACCAAGAACCAGTGGTCCATGGACATTAATATTTGGTACAGTTACCCCAAGAACCAGTGGTCCATGGACATCAATATTTGGTACAGTTACCAAGAACCAGTGGTTCATGGACATTAATATTTGGTACAGTTACCAAGAACCAGTGGTCCATGGACATTAATATTTGGTACAGTTACCAAGAACCAGTGGTCCATGGACATTAATATTTGGTACAGTTACCAAGAACCAGTGGTCCATGGACATTAATATTTGGTACAGTTACCAAGAACCAGTGGTCCATGGACATTAATATTTGGTACAGTTACCAAGAACCAGTGGTCCATGGACATCAATATTTGGTACAGTTACCAAGAACCAGTGGTTCATGGACATTAATATCTGGTACAGTTACCAAGAACCAGTGGTCCATGGACATTAATATTTGGCCACGAATCCAGTTTCCTGATATTTATATGTTCTTAATTTCTACGCCGGGGAAATAGACGAAGCAAAGCTTGAAGATACAAAAGTCTTGACGCTTGGTCCGACTTCAAGGCAGGATTTGTTGGTGAAATTAAAGTGATGAGGACACCGAACTTTATGATTTGACTGTTTAACGTTAGCTACCCAAAAATCCAACATTACCTGATACAAAATGGGAACTACAAATCCACGTTTCGGTGTCTGGAATCCAGTTGTTTCTGTGAATTGCAGCGATCCATTTGTCTCTTTTAAGCTTATTTTTCAGCAGTCTGTAAAACAATAACTCCAATTTCTTGCTAAATCTATGAGTACAGTCGATCGCACAACAGCTCTTTCCCATTTTAGATGTTTTCCAGTTGCTCAAACTGAGAGTTTACGCTGACACTCAGTCTTTCTGACACTCAGTCTTTCTGTCACTCAGTCTTTCTGACACTCAGTCTTTCTGACACTCAGTCTTTCTGACACTCAGTCTTTCTGACACTCAGTCTTTCTGACACTCAGTCTTTCTCACACTCAGTGGGCGTAACCCGCTGTGAAGTCGCATCTGTGACGTCATGCACATTCCCTCTATTGGATGCAGATACAGACCACGCCCACTGTGGTCACATCACCACGATCCCGGCAGGTAAAGGGGTGGGAGAGGATCAGGTCAGGTGTGCAGGAGCACCTCACCTGCCCTGTAAAGGTACAAAGGTGACCAAACCGTTGCTATTTACGGTGGCGTCAGAACGTCAGAACGTCAGAACGTCAGAACGACCACAGGGGACGTCACCAGGTGCACCAGCGCCGGTTCTGAGCCCCCCGTCTCGTTTCAGCAGCAGCTTCTCTAATGGCCGAGACCGAGGCCACGGCCACCGGAGATCCTTCCTACTCACAGGGATCCACGGGGAATCTTTGAAGAAACGCAACACATTTCTGGCGCTTTTCCACTAGCACCTACTCAGCCCGGTTTGGTTCTTTTCCACTAGTACACTAGTACAGTGTTTCTCAATCCTGGTCCTCGTGGGCCCCTGTCCTGCATGTTTTAGATGCTACCCTGATTCAGCACACCGTGATAAAAGTACCTGTGTCATCAACAGAGCTGTGCAGACTTTGGTGACAAGTTAATGATGACCATTGATTAGAATCAGGTGTGTTGGTGCAGGGAAACATCTAAAACATGCAGGACAGGGGCCCACAAGGACCAGGATTGAGAAACACTGTAGTAGTTCACCCTCTAGGACAGGGTTCTCCAACCCTGGTCCTAGATCCACCTATCCAGCATGTTTTAGGTGTCTCCCTGCATGAACACACCTGATTCTAATCAATGGTCGTCATTAACTTGTCATCAAGGTCCGGACAGTTCTGTTGCTGACACAGCTCCTTGTATCATGGTGTGTTGAAGCAGGGAAAGATCTAGAACGTGCTGGATAGGTGCTCTCCAGGACCGGAGTTGGAGACTCCTGCTCTAGAGACTCTTAGAGACGACTTAGAGTAAGTGTAGCTTTACTAGCTTCAGCTTTCCTGCGGCAGTTTGTCGTTGTAAACGTCATCTGATCGGCGGATTTGAACTATTTCTTTCCGATCTCCGATCAAAACCGGTAGGGGCTTTATCGGGCCGATACCGATCAGTTGCCGATCGATCGATCGGTGCAACTCTACTGGATTGCAGTGGAAAAGAAAACCGGGCCGAGTTGAGATGAGGAGAGTCTAGTAGATTCTAGTGGGAAAGTGATACTGCCAGTACTGGAGTTGAGGGGGGTGACGGAGGATGGCATCCCCCCCTGAAATAAAAACGGTCCAAATCATCCCCCCCGAAATAAAAACGGTCCAAATCATCCCCCCCTGAAATAAAAAACGGTCCAAATCATCCCCCCTGAAATAAAAACGGTCCAAATCATCCCCCCCTGAAATAAAAACGGTCCAAATCATCCCCCCTGTAAAACTGCCATCCCTCCTTTCCATCCCTTATGTCATTTCATCAATGAATGTGGTTTTACTGCTATTTAAACATTTAGAGTCATCACCAGAAAAATAACACCAGAAAAATAACTTATTTGACAATTTTCACCAGTTTCAAGTAAATTTTCACTTGAAATAAGTAGAAAAATCTGCCAGTGGGACAAGATTTATCTTCTTATTACAAGCAAAAAAATCTTGTTCCACTGGCAGATTTTTCTACTTATTTCAAGTGAAGATTTACTTGAAACAGGTGAAAATTGTTGTTTTTTCCAGTGATGAGTCTTGTTTTAAGTGTAATGAGATTCTTTTTACTAAAATGAGACATTTTAACTAGAAATAAGACAAATATTCTTGTTAAGATTTTGAGTTTTGCAGTGATCCATGTTACTTATCCTGTGAAGGACAGAGTCATATTGATAAGTTCAGAAAAGTGTTTTTTATTGTTGTGTTTTGATGTATTTGATGTAAGCCCAGTGGATATTTAAAGCTTACAGAAGGCTGCATTTAACTGCTGCTATGTCATTCCTGCAGTATTTCTGCAGCTGTTTTGGTCACTGCTATTATTTGTAATATATTATATTATTTGTAATCAGCACAAATTATCTGTCCCCATATGATAAAATCCACCATCCCCCTGATTCTTTTTTACAACTCGAGTACTGATTACTGCAACACGTATTTCTCCTTTGGGCTAATTAAGCATCACAGGAACAAATCAAGTTGATATTCTGCTGTCAATCAGAGCATCCAGATGTGATTCCTGATCCTCCACATCTGCATCCCTCACCTCTAAACCTCTAAACCCCCCAGCCCGGCTCGGGTTCGGCTTGGAAGCTTCTCTTTTGATGAAAGCAGCAGCAGAGAGAATAAAGAGAATGAAGAACGAGTGGTGGCGACTCCTTTTCAGCTTTTGCCCTCCTTTGGAGGTCAAAAGCTGAAAAGGAGTCGCCGCCGCCAAGATGCCAAGATGCGGGATCCCCATT
The DNA here is from genome assembly GCF_033807715.1 of Cololabis saira. Classification (NCBI taxonomy): domain Eukaryota; kingdom Metazoa; phylum Chordata; class Actinopteri; order Beloniformes; family Belonidae; genus Cololabis; species Cololabis saira. Next base: position 2,333,649 of record NC_084594.1, on the reverse strand, counting down.
TATCCCCCCCCTCCCCATTTCTCCCTCCTCCCTCCTAACGCAATAAAGCAGGACACACCCAGCCGGGGAGGGAGGGAGGGAGGAGGAGACGGATGGAGGGAACAGGAGAAGGAGGAGAAGGAGAGGAAAAGAGAAGAAGCAGAGACTTGCTGTTGCTCATCCGCCCATCACGGCCGGTGACGTCACGGCGGCTCTTCATGTGCGAAACTCCCCATAATTAAGGAGCAAAAACCCCGCGCGGAGGATTTTTTTCCATCCATTTTTCCATTTCAGCCCCAAAAAAGCCTGAAAAGAGGCTGAAAAGAGCCTGGAAAGCAGCATTTGTCACTGCGGCTGAAGAAATGCGGGGAAACCACCCAGACAAGCCCGACCAGCTTCTTATCCTGCACGGCTCCACGTCATTAACACCAGAACAGAACAGGGGGGAACATACATGAAATCAGTGATGCTTAATGCTGAGAAGGAGTTCTGGGTTGGGTAGAATAAAGAATACCATGAGGAAACCGCTCTCAGACACTCCGACACCCGCAGGCGCTCGGAGCCCCCGCCGCGCAGCCGCAGCAGCCGCAGCAGGCGCAGCGCCGCGGAACCTCCGCTCATTTTGCTGCGATTTAACGCACACCTCCCGATTAATCGGTGAATAATTACACATTTTCCACCCGTAAACACATATATACAATCACTGGAACCCTTTCTTCAATTCGGCGTTGTTTTAAGACGTTAAAAACATCTTATTTGACAAAAACTACAACTTTTACCAACTGACAACCGCAAATCTGGCCACCGGGAAGGGGGAGGAAAAAGAAGCAAAAACAAGCGAAAATTCACATTCAACATTCACATTTCAGAAGTTTTATTAAACAAACGTAACCGGATTCGATCATTTTTCACAGGCACCGCTGTGGCAGCGTTAACAGGCGTGTTTAAGTTTAAGTGAAAGCTGATGTTTGAGTGAAGTCGGCGCCGACGACCGACGCGCTGCGACCGTCGGCTGCGACTCTTCCTCACCGGGGACAAAAACTGCGGCTTTTTCCGCCCTCAGATCTGGACTAAAAAACACGCACCAAGGGGCCCCCGGGGGGGCACTTTGGGGTGTTGCGTGGCACCTGTAGGGCGACACCAAACATTTTTAAGTGTTTTGTAAAAAAAAAAAAAAAAGAGGTAACCCGGATGCGGACAAGTGGAAACACGAAACCCGCAAGCTTACAAAACACGCAGAAAACACCACTTTCTCCGACACCGATCGCCGCAAAACGGGTCGGGTTTGGCGGCTGAGGGGGGGGATGTAATAATAGGATCATAATATGATAATAGTGGTGTCTGGAAAAGTTGATTAGAGGCAGGATCGTCAGCGCTTACCTTGCGTGTCTCCAGTCTTCACTCGCCCATCTCCGCCGGGGCAGGACCTGGATGGGGGGGTTTATGGGAGGGGGGGCCCTAGGGTGTCCTGGGGGGCCCTGGGGGGCCCTGGGCTGCTCAAAACCACTTTACTGGGACTGGGACTCACACTGGTCCCGGATCTGGTCCCGGTTCTCTCAGGATAAGGAATAAACCAGAGCCAGGAACGGAGCCGCGGCGGCGCTCGGACCGACGGTTGTCCCTGACGGGGAGGGAGGGAGGAGGGAGGAGGGAGGAGGGAGGGAGGGAGGAGGGAGGGATGGAGGGAGGAGGGAGGGAGGAGGGAGGGATGAGGGAGGAGGGAGGAGGGAGGAGGGAGGGAGGAGGGAGGGATGAGGGAGGAGGGAGGAGGGAGGGGTGAGGGAGGAGGGAGGGATGGAGGGAGGAGGGAGGGAGGACTGAAGGAGGGAGGGATGAGGGAGGAGGGAGGGAGGGAGGGAGGAGGGAGGAGGGAGGGAGGAGGGAGGTAGCAGGGGCGCCTCCAAACATCTTTCCTAGGGGGGCCAGAAGGGGCCCCTTAAATTCTTGGGGTGGAACCAAAACTAAAAGCCGTCATTACAGGACGTTATTATCTAACTTTTACTTTCTAATATTGTGATTTTTTTTGTAATCACTATATATATATATATATATATATATATATACATATATATATATATATATATATATATATATATATATATATATATATATATATATATATATATATATATATATATATATATATATATATATATATATATATATATGTATATATATATATATATATATATATATATATATATATATATATATTGTTTTTTATTATTAGGCTCAGAAATACTTTTTTTAACTTTCTAACTCACAAAAAATTACTATATATATATATATATATATATATATATATATATATATATATATATATATATATATATATATATATATATATATATATATATATATATATATATATGTATATATATA